>NW_028186645.1:10516663-10547538 GCF_003343005.1 Rhea americana
AAAGAAAAAGAAAAAGAAAAAGAAAAAGAAAAAGAAAAAGAAAAAGAAAAAGAAAAAAAAAGAAAAAGAGAAAGAGAAAAGAAAAAAAGCCTCTCCTAAGGAGTGGGCCTAGTTACAACACTTATAGCTGGATGCATACCCATATTTTTTTCCAAAGAGGCCCTGGCCTATGATTTGAGATCATGTTCCACCTCTGTTAAGAACACAAACCAGAAGACACTTTTTAAAAGTCCCCAGACATAATATAGACAGCACAGGACTCTTAACCAAAAGCCAAGCACGTGGCTGCAGCCAGCAGGTCTAATGAACAAGATTAGTACCTGTTTTATGAATTAAAATCTGAAGGAAAAAAAACAGTGTTTCATTTTCTCAGTAACCTCAAGCTAATTATTACCAGCAGGTTCAGCTGGCAAATTTCAGTATTTCCCCCCTTTTATTTATAACTGAAAGACTTCAATCTCCTATTTATTTTCCTTCTCCCCTAATGCTGTTGTAGTTCCACGCCAGCTATTTCTACTATTTCTTTTGCCCCTCTTTCATAAGGTTTGATTTAGCAGTAAAATAAATATGTAATGTATGAATTGCTATAAAAGCTCACACTTTTGCATTTGTTCCCCCCATTGTTAGCAACCCAAAGTAGCCACATGTTCACAGCATGTACTGTCTGGAAGGAGCACCAGTTGCCTTATTTCCTACCACCACCCTCATAATACAGGCAGGCTCAGACCACTCGCATGCATTTGTTTTCCTTAATTGCTCAATGGCATTTTCCGAAACCTTTTTCATTGAGAAATAAAACGAGCGCACCCTGGAGACTTCTCCAGACAATAGAGAGATGAATGGTTGGCAGGGGGAATGAGGTCAAAGTGTTGTTGTAAGACTCTAATGAACTTAAAGATGTCATCATTATTAATTGTTATTTAGTCATTCTATTAATCTGATATTTTTTTCTCTATGAATTCTCAAAGACGCTTGCTCTCAGAAGTGCAACACAGCTTCACAGCTTGAAAGACAGTCAAATATCAGGAGCTTCCAGGATCACTGACATAGTGAAGCAATAAAGACGAGAAGAGTACATCTGCACAGCACAGGCATGTATCACTCATTTTTTTGGCAGCTCTAACTATTAAGAGAAGGAAAGAAAGAACACGTTTCAGAATTCAATAATCCCAATAAAGCAAAAAAGGATTACCTACTAAACCCTTCTGGGAGAAAAAACCTTAGGGAAATTGAAAGCATTCCCTTTAACTTCATGCCCTTCCTGCCCCCTTTCAATGGGGAGCTTTGCAGGAGAACTAGTACAATAAGTATTACACTAGAGACAGTTATCAGTCCTTTTTCTAGGGAGACTCTTTCTGTGTTGTCACCACACAGTCTGACATCTGAAYACCCTAAAGTGGGACAGTCTTAGATCTGTAGTTTCAAGAAAAGATGACAGACATGTTTTTCTGTTTATTTCATCTTTTATTTTAACAGTACCCAGAAATAGGTGGGAAAATGGCAAGCATTCAGTGCTATAGATTCAGTTTTCTTAGTATGCATAGATTCTTTCATTTTGATGCAAGTTTTCATCTGTCTGTCCCAGAATTGTTTCACACAGTGATTTGTATAGTGCGGAGAAATGATTTTTTGCCTACGGTGGAAACAAAAGAAGAAAAGATCAAGCACATCCCTTCCAGTGGTACGATTGTTAACTGCTTTTATCCTGTAAATTAAGAACAGTCTTGAACAAAGCTATCATCCCTGAGCAAGGGTGATCCATAAATGTGCTGCYCCAGGAATACAAAGGAAAGCAGGGAATTAGCTGATATTCCAAGAGTCYCCATTTTGTTTGGCTTATTACCTGCTATTTGCCAGTGGATACCAAATCTGTGCATAAACTTTCTCCTTTTTTCTTGGCAGCCCTATGTGCTTTGACAAACAGGACAGAATTGGATCTGAACAGATTTTTTCCAATCTACCCATTTTTGCCCCACATCTTAATCCTCTCCCTGAACACTAAGACTATATTGCTAAGTWAGAAAAGAAGCAAAGAAACAGCTAATAACCGCTACTATCTCTGTACACTAATATTCCACAAACAACATGYAGCCTTTGGTTCATCTCTTGTTCTTTGTGTGTGTTCCTAGTTATGCTTCTATGGTTGGTATWTGAAAGATATGATGTATTGTCTGTAATAATAGAAAACTTTTGGCCAGATTCTGCCTTAATTTAGGATATATTAATTCAAAAGCAACTGATCTGAGAGGAAAGAGTTTAGCCTGAAATGGCGTAACTACAGTCKGAATATTTGACTACAGAAACTAAGCTTTTGTATACAATCAGCAGGTGACTATTCAAACGCCTTCTTGAAAAGGGGAACAAAAAAGGAAAACAATAGTATTAAAACATACATTTACATGATCAATTATTCATGTCCTAATTCAGTTTATGACATAAAAACATTATTTCATGAATTTTCATTTCATTTGAAGCCTTGAGCATTTTTTAGCTTTTACCTGTATTTCATGTCCTTTATGATTTWAAAGGGCAATAAGCAGGAGAAACTAGGTGTTTGGTTTTGTTTTTACAATCAAACAAGCACAATCTCATCAAAGAAATAAAGATGTAAGTTGCATTATAGCTATGTGACCAAACCCTGAATGCAGAAATATCCCCCAGCAATGAGGCAGTCAATAAGGCACTTCAACATCATGGTGGAGCAAGTGACATATTTCCTGCAATTATTGACAATGTTTCACTCAAAATACTTTCCACAATATTMTTCTCTATTGATTACCCTACTTCAAAAWCTTTTTCCTACTTGGAAATAACAAGAGAAAAAATGAATAAAAGTAAAACAATCAAAAATGCTAATATAAATTTTGAAGAGTGACTACTCTTTGTGTAGATCAAACAGATCAGGTTTTGTTCATATTAAAATCACCACAGTTATAGATTTAGAGCTCCTTTGGTGCTTCATCTTTCACAGACACCTAGAGAGAGGCTACCTGGGCTCTGACAACTTTAGCATGGAATAGAGATGACTTAGATAATAGGAGAGAAAGAACTATTCTTTCCGTTAGCTTCAATAAYTTGAATTATTTCTTTTTTTCCTCAGTAAAAGTAAAGTAATGTATTATGCAAATTGTAGGGAAGACGACTGCTATTAAAATATGCACATTGCTTATAAATACGTTTAAATACTTTCTCATTTCAACAACACATGTATCTAAAGTTCACCACAAGTGAATTGATTCAAAACTCAGGCTTGYTTACTCTACACAGGTGCAGGCAAAAACTGACCTACAAGTAGGCATAAAAAACGGACTATGGATTTTATCCACTTCTACTACATATTACTACCTGTTCATTTATGTCCAAATACTTCATTTCTSTACTTTGCAATGTATTACTACATGACTGTATTATGACAGCATTTTCCTCTCTRGGCTAACTTACATGATTTGATTTCTAGCCTTGAACTCAAACAGCTTAAACTACTCTATCTCACAGTCTCCTTTTATGTCAGCTAATGCAAACTTCTGGACAGTTACCCAAGCCAACTCCAAAACATTTAAGCTTAAAATTACTTCAAATTTTGCTCTTTACAGATATTCATACACAGTAATCTGACATAGATACAGACATAAACCTAAGCAGGAAGTTAAGTGTGGCCTAGCACTGATGGCTTTTTGTTATGGTCAGTTATACTTTTTGTAGAGAGAGATGCCTAATGTGAATTACAGCTTTTCAGTTACAGTACCTGTGCTGCTCATAAAATCCTGTGTAGCTGCAGTGTTGCTTTATAGTATGCCTGTTCTCCCTGTCCATTTAATGAGGTACATGTGGAATAATGCAAGTCCATTAATTCCATCTAGCTGTAGTGCAGAGGTAAGCAGAGGACTTCACTGGATATGAAGGTCATATGTTACTTCAAAATCATCTTTCACGTTYTTTCAGGTGTTGTTTTTTTGGAAGAATACTAGAAAATTCTGTAGCCAGAGCTCAAGATRCAAATCGCTTTCAATGTTATCTGTCAAGTACTTACTCAGACCCACTTGCCAAATAAATATGAAACTGARCATATGAAAGCATATGAAAACATATGAACCTAAGTTCACAGAATTTAAGTGAACAGAAAAAAAAATCAAGGAGATTAAGGGGCTGAAGAAGCTCAGCTGGGAGAGCGTTAGACTAAAGATCTAAAGGTCCCTGGTTTAAGCCCAGGCTTCAGCAAGGCAGGGTTCTTGTTGCTGCARCCCTGTCTAACATGCTCTAGGTGACCCTGCTTCAGCAGGGGGGTTGGATTAGATGATCTCCAGAGGTCCCGTCCAACCTTACCCATTCTGTGATTCTATTTTTGGATGAAAACTGATAGCATCTTGGATCAGGTCWGTATAGTGAGTGTTTATGCCCCAAATATACTTTCCAAGCCTCTTTTCTATTCATTTTAATTTAATTTCTTGGATACATTAGTATTTTATAGGTATAGTCTGTGACTGGGTGGGATTGGGGGTTTTGTGTACAAGTGCTTGAGTGTTTTATTGCAACTTCATGTTTTGTTATTAGGCTCTGAGGTCTGGAAGCCTATAAATTAGAATTTATTRTTATTATTATTACTAAAAATATTGTGTTAAGCTCCTTGGGTCATGAATGTAATGTAAAGATTTAGTAGTAAGGAAATCAATCTTTTATATTACTATCACTAGAATGTAACAAATGTGCACAACCCATTTCATGTCCAGGAACAATAATACTCYTTTGCACTTAAATAGCTTTTCCTATCTGATGATCTGAAAGAATATTACTACCAAAAATTTAAATAACTTATGCGGGTTCTTCAAGTCACTGTSAGGATCAAGAATAGAACCTAAAGCTAAGTTTTTGCTTAATCCACAAAAATACATCAAGAGAAGCATTACAAAAAATATTTTATGATGTTTATTTCAAAAGTTACATGATTTATTTATTTTTAATTCCTCTTCTTTTTACAGTAAATTAATATACTTTTTTCTGTCTTGAAAAAACAACAAGAAACCTTGAAAATTCAAAAACTGTAAATAATATCATTATGAATGATTGCAAGAGAGACTAAAGTGCTTTTTGGAAAGAGATAGTGTATATTTTGTCAAATGAATAAAAAAATTGGCTGAGTTTTCTCATTAAGTTTACCTAACATATGTAATTATTATGATTGGTAACACATGGTATTCACAAATCAATTCAGTCTTGAAAATGTGTTTTTGCAGTGGGTGGTTGTTTTTTGTGCATATGTGAAGGATTTTATTCTTAACTGTATTCAAAAGTCTGTCTACGATACGGCTGAGTTTTCCCCATTGTTCTCAGGAACCATACTGAAGCTCATGCAATTTGTATTGCTCTGCTGACTTTATCAGAGCTGTGCCAAATTACCCCAGCAAGGCACCTGGACCCTTCTAGTGAAAGAAAGCCACTGTAATAGCAAATTTTTATCCTCAAAATTGAGGAAGATTTCCAAATAATTTTGTTTCAAGAATACACATTAAAGATGATACCTTAACAAAGACTTTCTTACATGAGAAAGTCATTCTGCAATAAAACTGTCTGATGATTTAACTTGTAGCATCAGTTCTGGAATGATTAGCATTACATATTYCATTATTAAGAAATAAATATGTTATATCAGTTTAACTTAGTAAATTTACAAGATAGGTRGATAGGTCAAAACTTTTGGATAGATCAAAAACTTTTTCAATGTTCAACACACTTAAATAATTGCTATTCATTCCTGGATTCATTCAAGACAAATGGAATTTTGCATCAATACAGTAGGGATACAAATTTATCACTGCAGAACAAAGCTTACAATTGGAATGGTTGTCACATAGTTCAAATCATCTAGTTCAAGTCAAATTCATTTTAACTTGTTAAGGACACTTTGAAGTACAGCACGTGCAAGAATAAATTTTCGGTCTATCCCTCAAGGACTGGTGCTCTTGCTAGGRGGATCTTTTATATAAGATAAACATTATCAACATATTAAAGCAAGTCAAAGTCACAAACGTATCTGTAGGAAATCTGATCCTACAGAATTTCAAGTATGTTCTATATATACCCAATAGACTGGGCACCATGTATTTAGGCAGGAGAATAAGCCAGATGCTGCAAAAAGTTGCCGTGAGCTCAGGCTCCAGACYTGAGTGAGCTTTACCTGAGTTAGGCTTTTTCATGTTTATTTCAGAGTTAAACACAAGGATYTAGGAACAACAAGAACAACAAGAAAACCCCAAATCCCTAACTTTTCTGTGCAGGATGTATGGTTCAGTAGGTACTCTTACTTTTCCGTCTGAAAACTCCTAAAGTCTAAAATTCCTGTTTACTTCACTACTTCATTGCAGATACCTTGACTTCTTTTAGTCTTTTATTCCTCTCAACTTCTTTACATATAAAATAAAATGGATGCTCACTTTCCACTCACRTTAGCGATTTTCCTTATCCATTGTGTCAATATGCCTAAAGGCTGGCAGCAGCAATCACACTGAGATACATGTTGCAAAGTTATGCATACTCAAATAAGCTCAGTCAATATCACAACCATGAAACAAAATAGTTCAATTAGAGTTTAAAGAAAATAAACACACTTTTTTAAACTTAAGTGTAAAAATGTGGAGTATTTCCCTTTTTTATTTCCACTTTTTTTTTGGTTAGAACATTGTTGATGCCAGCAAAGGGGAAAGACCCTTTCAAAAAATATTTTAATAGTGAAGGAGAAGGACTAGTAATGAATCAAAAGTCATCATCTGAGCTGTACAACATACCCTTGAGGCTATATAGAGCTTTTTCTTCAGATAAYACCTAAAGAGAATGGAATTTTAACCACAGAGTTTTAACCATGGAGTTTTAACAAGCTAACTTGATACAGTTTTAATTCTTCCATGCCTTCCCCTCAGAATAATAATCATAGGATCATTTCATAATAGTAATAGATAATTCAGGTTGGAAGGAACCTCAAGAGGTCTTCAGGCCAACRTTCTGTTCAAAATAGGATCACTTATGACTGCTCAGGGCTTTGTCCTATCGGATTTTGAAAGCCTACAAGGATGCAGACAGCACAAGCCCTCTCTGGGCAACTTCCTCCACTTCCTGACTGTCCTCATGGTGAAAAAAAAACATTCCTTATTCTTAAGGGAAGTTGAATCCACTTGACTTTGAGACTCAAGAGRTTTCTTCTCCGGTCTGCTCGATGGTGTTCTCGCTTGTAAGTCCATCTAATAGTGAGGCTGAGCATGTATTGCTAAAAGGCAGACACACAGTCACAGACACACAAACACAAACACATTGTATACACATGGCCAACTGCAGATAACACAGAGATTAGTAGCTTTATGGTGCCCATGTAGACAGCAGCAGCACTTGCACAAAATGAACAGTACACAGCCCAGTCCCACTCCTCATTTCCAGCAGATCAGGAGTGAAGTTCACTAGTAAACATACATACACCCTCACTCTCCTCAATCACAGTTGCTCCCACATTCACGGGTCACTTGAGCCCTAGGCCGGAGCAGAAGTCTGTCCAGAATCCATTCCCCAAATCTGGCTCCTGTTTACCCAGTCTCTAGCTCCAAACTTCAGTCTTTTCAGATGCAGACCTCTCCTGCTAACTTGGAGTTTGGAATACAGCTTGGAGTTTATTAGCAAATCACACACACACGCATACACACACATACATACATGCATATGTGCACRCACATACATTGCCCGCCTCTAGGAAAGCAGTCAGGAATAGAGATTAATGAGAAGATAAAACAGACTGTGGTGATCAGATGCAGGGCATGGCCAGACATAGGTATTGACCAGCACATTGTTTACATGTGACCTGYCTCTTTTATTCCCCATTCCTTTCATTTTCACTCTCTTTTCCTCCCTGGTCTACCTTGATCTCTTCCTTTCCCACTTTTAGCCTTTTCACTATACATCTCATAGTAAATTTTGCACAATCTCACAAGCACCCTCAGATTTTCCATAGTATATTTGTTCTTTCCCACAAGACCCATGATAATCTTGTTTCCCCCTTTTTATCAGTTATAAAGTTCTGCATGAAATTCATCAAAACGTTGAGTGATTCCTTCAGTGGCCTAAGATCTCTGGTCCTTAGTGTTATCTCTGCTATCTCCTCTTCTTTAACATTTCTGTGTTTGGGTGTTTAATGCATTATTTCTCTTGTACATACTGCATATTAAACATATCTTTACACTTCCATCCATTCAGAATCTTTCCTGTTCCAATTTATGCTGTTGCTCACATTCCTACCTTGCATCATTGGGAAAATCCGTCTATCAACATTTTCCTGTTAAGTACCAGTGTGTTACTATTAGGCCTCCAGGAAGCTGTCACTTCTCAAAGTTGAACAAGCCCTATCCCTCAGGCTCTCCTCACAGGGCAAATCTGGACATTCTTGACCATCCTGGTGGCCTTCTGCTGCGCTTCCTAAAGTTTATTAACAATTTCTTTATATTTGAACCCAAAACTGTGCACASTATTCTAAACATGACCTAACAGATAGATAATCTAACAAGTGAGTATGTAGTAACTTCCCTCAGTCTACTGTCTGTGCTGTTGGCCCAGCATGTTGTTGGCCATCTTTGCTGCCAACACAGACTCCTGGGTCACATTCAGCTTGCTGCCTACCAAAAGGAGCCACTCATCTTTTTCAGCAGAGCTTATTCTTCCAGCTGCTCTGGGTCCCTCTGAATGGCAACCTTGTCCTCTTGCRTATCAACTGATCCTCCCAATCATGGACCTTAAACTTAAAATATATTAGTTGCTACAGGTAAAATGGGATGTAATGTGTTCTTTAYAGAAACGCTTCTCTTTGAAATAACTATCTCAACCTCTCCCTGCCTAGTCTCCCTTGTCAAGCAGCAAATCTATAGCCATTGCATGCAGCGTTAGCTGACAAGATAGTTGCTTAGTGACAAGTTCACAAGATGCAGGACTATTTTGCTGTGCAGTAGGGGTTTTCTTTTTCTGCTCCCTAAAATTATCATTGCATTGATAAAAGTGAAATTTTCTAGAGTGCATAGCATGCATCTAGAATACAGATCTCCAGAGTGTTTGGAAAAAAAATAACAAGTTAATTAGTCTAGAAATGTGGTACCCTAACCATATGCACTATAGATTTCACCCTCCACCCTTTTTTTTTTAATTAAAATTTCATGAGGGTTATTTTTTGGAAGGGTCCTTTCCAAATGTGGAGTCAGTGTAGTTGACAATCAAGGTAACTGTTCCATATTAGCTTTCTGAAAAAAAGCTTAGTTGAGGAAACAACAGTGTTATAATTATAAACAATTATAAACTGTATATATAGGATATAAAATAATTATATCCTATTAAATAAATAATATACATTGTTGATTGATTAAAGCTTTTACTCTAACATACACACAAAAAGTATAAACTTATATAACAAGCAGTAGCTAAATTTCCAGGAAAACAGCAATTATAAGATTTTTTAAGTAACTACACATGTGAACATGCATACTGGCTTTTCTCACAGAATAATTCTGATCCTGCAGTTCCTATGTGRACCGCACTCACTGTGACTTCAGGAGAAAATTGTAGATAAAATGGCTAGAATTTTTTATATAGGAGAAAGAGGAAAGAGAGAAAACATGCTTAAAAATACTGTATGGGCTGGCAAGAAACCCAGGGCTATTAATCACAAAAAAGAGAGGATCAGACAGCACAAGTGTCAACCTCTCATAAAATATACAAATATGGTATAAATAAAAATTATAAACATAAATTTATCTAAAGTCAACAAATGTCAACAAATATGACTCCAGAGAGACCAGTATACAGGATGAGAAGCAAGTAGAGTTTCATTGACCACTTCTATCCCACAGGTCATAACAACATTGATTGATGCCATTTGTGTTGATGTTTTCAGGAATTTAGCCAAATAACTCTTTTTGAGACTATCCTGTAATAGTTTCAACTAACTAATAAGTTTGGTCAAATGAAAGAATAATCATAAAGTGGATTTCCATATAATTCTGCAATTAATTCTCCAACATATGGAAACTTGGATATTTAGTAAGGGCTCCTCTTGATTTTTTATTGATGTTGGATAATCCCTTGACTAACCTAACAGCACTAACAGTGCTGTATCCTAAGATCTTGAGGTTTCAGGAATTTGAGATGTTCGATGAAGGCCAAATTCTGTTTTTCCCTTATAGTTAAGCTACTGATAGAGAATATAAAATCCAAACAGTGGTTGAATTACAGAGTTTAGCACTGTGCCAAGAGTACTTTCGCTGTGTTTAGGACTCTCCTCTGAAAGAGTAGTCTTTCATAATGTCTTAGCATATATTAGGGTTAATCATGGCCGAATGGATTATTGACCAGCTTCATTTCTGTGGACCTCAGAGACTGTTAGTCTAGGCTGAAGAGAGATACTCATCCCTTCTTTTTGGCATCCTGGATTGTGTTCCTATTCCTTTCCTTCTGATAACTTTAATCTGGTTGTAGTACCATCACCTATTATAGGATTAATCTGATTCAATAACTAAGTGTRTCAATGGAGAGAGTGAAATATCAGGCTAGAATCAGGCAAAGAACGGCACTATCGTATTTAGTAGCACTGAATTAAAAATGTATCCTTAAAGCCTAACTCAGCTCTGCCTATATTCAACAGGATTTTTCATTGAATTTCGTGAAAGTTTGCCTAAGTTTTTATTTTATCCTAAATAAATATTTGATGAATTTTTTTTATCCAGCRTATTTTTTACAAATATAGGGCCCTAAATTAAATTGTTTTTTCTGGTAATTGTGGAGATGAATGCTAAATTCATCAAGTTGGGATAGGAAATAAATCTTATCTGAACATTTAGAGTTATTAGAACATGAGGGCTTTCTGTTACATGTCTCCTGCAGTCAAGCTACAAGTCCTCCAGAAACATAGGTAATGAACAAGCAATATGTAAACATGTAAAAAAGAAATTATATCATTCCATTTTTTATAGCGAGTTGGTGTGTAGTGATCACTAAATTGCTTCATTTTGTTTCTTGGTTTCCCCATCTGTAAAGCTGAGAACAAGTCTCCCTGAATATGTGATGTTTTGTTTTATTTTCTGTATAAAGATTCATTAGCTTATAAGTAAATAGCTCTTTGAACCATCTCTTTGAACCATTTAGACTATACAGATACTATGAGTTATTTTTTCATTGCAAAGAACATGCTTGCCTTTGCAGCTATGCACTACAATTTTCTGTGTCATGCAGAAACAGTATGTGCCTTTTCTTTGACATCCTGTATCAGCACAGCAAATTGTTTCATTAAGTGCCACTTGTTCAGTAAGTGTAGCAAAATTAAAGCCCAAGAAGATGAATCATAAATGAGGGCAGAGATCAAGGAGTTGTTTATTTTATAAATGTCACTAATAGGCATATTCTTYTTTAAATCAAGGAAATATTTGACTCATATCAATGGCAGCATCTGTATAATAAAAGGGCATCTGTACTTTTCAAGSCTTTTTGTATATAATTGATTTTCAGAAGAAAATTCACTACTATTTCATTCATTGCTTTTGCACTACAGTATTTCTTAAGTGTCAGTGGTATGTAATTTCAAGTGTCAAGGGGTATGATTCATAAATGTGATTTATTTTAAAGAGAAAAAGACAAAAAAAAGGGTCAAGGAACTACTTATCAGTAGTTCAAGAAAATGTGGTAAGACTTTTTAAGTTAGACAACAAAGTTTTAATCTAAGCAAAAAAATGCAGATGGAGCCTGAAAAGACCTCAAATAAAACATCAAGTGCTATCTCTTTTATATAATACTAGAATTCGCAAAATTTTAACAAAATYATTACTATGTGAATCATATTATGTGGAAACTCTGTAGGAATTGCATTCACTTATTATTGGATAAGGAATCTAAATGAGCATGTTTATATATTTAGAATCCATACTTATGTTGGCTGATACAGAAGAGTGAAGCAAGGTAATGGCTACTGAATCATCTGCTTTAGGAAACATTCTGGCCAGTTCAGCACAATACAAAATATATGGATATATTATATATTAAGCTTACATTAGCTATCTATTAGGCTTGATGAAGGTGGAAGAAGGAGGAACTGGTATTTGCTTATTTTGYGGTTTTGCTTGTTTAGGCTTACAGCATCAGTGGCAATTTATCTCACGATTTAAGGGTATGTTTAMCTTCCCCTAAGTTTTTTCCACACTAGTGCAGTGAAAATAATTTGAACATAACAGAGAATATTTATTTTGAAGGGGGTGAAGGATAGTGGGATCTCAYTAATGTGGCTCATAATGTTTCTAARAACAGAGAGCTCTCTGAAATATGTCCTTTGTACCTATGTGCCCAGCCACATTTGGCCTAGGTGCACACAATGATTGTGCCTTAATTGTAGAACAGGTATTTTTTCATGTGAACCTCACTCAGCCAGTCTCCCAATTGCCCATCATGACTGATTTGCTTGGAATGCATCACAGAATCACAGAATAATTTAGATAGGAAAGGACCTCTGGAGGACACATGGTCCAACTCCTTACTCAAACCAGGAACAACCTAAAAATAGATTCAACTTCAAAATTAGATCATAGTTCATCTACACCTGAGCATCTAGAGTCCTTCTATAGAAAAATCATGGTGCATAGAGACACACTGAGGCCTCACCTTAACACCTACGTGGGGTATGGCTAGCACATGCGTACAGACATCAAGTACAGRGGACATTGTTGCACTCACCTGCTTTTAGGACAGATGAAGACACTGAGATAAATTTTTTCACATTGTCATTGAATTGCAGAAGAGGATCAGATAGTAAAGGCAATTGTAGTTGCTTTAGCTAAAACCTGTTTGGAAATATCAGTGTTAGGAAACAGGAAGGGAGAGGATGTCACTTGCTTCACATTACTACATCAAAGATGAAAWCCATATCCAATCCATTTCTAATTTATAACAATATAAGTAGGTGAGCTGAAAGAAAAGAAAAAGAAATGTAATGGCAAGAAAAGACTAGCTGAGATATTAAGAAGGGTGACTAGTCCAAGTCTGAGACCTMATCCTCTCCATTTCACTACCTCTATATTACCATGTGGTCAATATCTACATGCAGCTCCAAAGAATGAATGTTACTTTTAATTAGCCACAATAGTAGCTGCACTCRTAAATAAAATATGGCACATCACCTCTGTTTTACAAAAGAAGCTAATATCATTAAAGAATGCTGCTTTAAAGTAAATTACTAGGAACACTATCTGGACTTAAACTCTCAGCATGTTGAGAAAGAAATGCTGAAATATATATTCAGCAGAAATAAATCTAGAGTTGCTAAAATCTCTGTGCATGAGAAATAGAGCTGATATTGAGGAGATACTGAAAGAAAGAAATAGAAGTGGGATAAAAGTTGAAGAATATGGAGAAAGTATTTCAATATTATAATAGTCTTTACTTTGAGCATATCTTAGATTCCTTACTAAATAGGTAACACCATTAAGATCAAATACTGATTTCTCTGATGCTACTGTGCAATTCCAAAAGGCATAAAACAATCACTTTTCAAGTAATTCAGTGGTAGCAAAAGTTACTTGTAAACTTTAAACTAGGAAAGAGAACATTTGGGCATATTCCTACCCCAAGTCCCTCTGGCTTAAAGCAGAGTAAAGAATGACTATGGTAATAAAGCTTGTTATATGGAATATAATTTTGTTTCCTATCCGCTAATCCTCCCTTTCTCCTACCTTAGTATGAATCTAGCCTTAAGCACTATTTTTGCAAGGCATTATTTTAGATTGTTGCCAACAGAAAAAATGCAATTTTGGGGAAGGAAGTAAATTATGTCTGCAAAAGATCTTGCTTCCAAGCAGATGTCAGTAATAAAAGTAGAATAGAGAAAATCCATGAAGCAGAGGCAAGAAGGTGTTACTGAGTTCAAAGTTTTTCAAGCTTTACTTTACAACTACATTTCAGAGGCCCATCTGAGCCAAGCCTGACAGTCTGTGAGGTCTGTAGAAGTGATTCTCTGCCACACTAACTTYGCTTGTTCAATTTATCAAAATTGAAAGTAAAGACCTCTGTTAAAGCTAAAGGAGAAAAAAAAATAAATAAAAAAGAAGAAACAGCCATGAGGAAGATCCAGCACCTCAGCAAAACAAAATGAACAGGAAGGCAAATGGGAATCTGTTATATTACTCAGACAGCTGAACAGGCTRCTGAACTCTGGCCCAAAGATGGTGCACGTCAGAAACCTGCCATGCACATTTCCTGTTTTGCATTGTTTTATGAATCCCAAAGCAGCTGCTGTGCCACTGAAGTCAGGAAAAGCCTCACCCAGCTCATTGTTTTGGACATTATGACAATAAATATTAATGATGTAAAATTAGAATTCTTCATGCCAGGACCATCAAACTGTCCCATGGACCTTACAGCTCAGGAATTTGTGCTGATCTTTGACCTTCACCTTATAGCTTTAACCTTTAAGATTCTAGTGGAAATTTTACATTATATTTATTTATTATGCTATATCATATTATGCAGTGCAATGTAATGTTTTGTAATGTAATAGAACAAACAAAATAAGGACAATTTGAATTCATGTTACTTAATGGAGTACTGCTCTTGAGATACAAAGGTAAAGGAGAAGAGTAATTTAATTTATTGGACAAGACACTATCAAAAAAAGCTTAGTACTCTGTCCAAAAATCCAGTGCCTTTAGAGTTTTAAATCAATTAAATTCATTTTGGGGACAATATGGCTACTTAGAATTTATAATAAAGGTTAAAGGATTTAATTTTGTAGGCTTGTCCCTGACGGAGTTACTTAACACTTACTCGAGATCTGACCTACCCTCTGTTGAATTAAAGGAATGATTCTCTCTGACCTTAAAGAAAGTTAAAATATGGCTTTATTTGGATGAAATAAGTAAAGAAATGATGGGGATCTTGTTCACATACACCTTTTTGAGTGGAAGTGAGATTCAGACGTACGATTCCTTGTTTCCACAAATTTACAGAATAGTTGAGTTTGGAAGGTAATCTACTGCGAACCCCCTACTCAAAGCAGGGTCATCAAAGCAGATTTTAAAGAGCAAGTACTTATCCCTCAACATATACACTGTTGTAAGTCTAAAAAGTTCCACTAGAACAAGATGTCCAGAAGCACTGTTCAAAACRTCTGCCACCTAAGAATTTTACCTGTAATACAAACTACATATATCTTTTATTCTTTGCACTTTTCTCAGGAAGCCTTGGTTCAAAATCACATGCATAATCAAATGTACATTTTTATAAATATATAAATTCCTCCAAGCAAATGAATTAATAGTCACCAATTACAATTAATGAGTGTTTCTCTTAACCTGTTAGAAAAAGAGATTAAAATACTAACAAGAAAAATGAACTGTGTATATGAGCATCAGTTTGTAATGTCTTAATGACAGACTGAACAAAGATTGTCATACTTTGTAAATACAAGGTATTTCTTGCCCAGAAAGAAAATCATCTAAAGATTTTATTTCCTTTAGTCATCAATTTTGAAACTTCTGTCATTATGAGGTTTTCATTATTCTTGTCCACTTGGCAGACTGTCAGGAAGGAGACAATTCTATTAATAGCAAAACTACAACAAAAGATCAAAAGAGAACCAGTCTTTTAATAGACCCAGACTGCTATGTTTGTAATTAATTCAAAATCTTTCAGAAAGAGAACGTTTACGCCAGTGAAGTACTGGATATTACATCCTTAAATGGTATGTACAAGTAATCAAAAGTAAGAGAAAGTGAGGAAAGGGATGCTAGAGACAGAATGTCTCTTTTGAAATACCAGAGTATCAAAGCACATAATATCAGGTTTTATAAACAGGCACAGACTTGTCGAGGATTCATGCACTTGCACCCATTTACTACTGTACAATATCAGAGTTTGTAGGCACAAGGGATATAAGGGCATATATATGTATATAAGGGAAACAGCAGTCAGCAAAAGACATTCAAAAGAGAAAACTGAAAGGAGCAAGCTATTCTGATTTTTCTGCAGCTAAAAGTAGGATCAAATTACGAGAAAAAGATCTTCAGTTTTTCTGAAGACTTCCATTTGTACGTTACGGTGAAGGGTACATACTGGGAGCTTTTGTTATTCATTCAGTATATTTTTACYTACACTTTTTCCTTATCAGAAACTGCCAACCCACTCAAGAAAAAAATAAGCTAGAAACCTTATGATAGCTAGCTCCCTTGTAAGACTTTCAGTATTTCCAGTGGACTTTCTTGAATTTTCTTTGAAATTTTTTATAAAAATATCCTCAAAAATCATTTACTTAGACTTGTGTTATAGCTGGAAATTGCAAGACGATCAGATTGGAATAAAGCACATTATGCTTAAAACAATTATCAAGCAACTACAGCCGTATGGATGAGTTACACACTCTAATTAATAAATCTTTCATAAATACTACATGCCTTTCTAAGAAGATGTTCTTCAGCTCAATTAGAAGTTTTAGACTTAATGAAGGGTTGACTGGTAAAATTTTATGGCTTATATTATGCAAAAGGTCAGCAAAGGTAATCATTCTGGTTCTTTTTTGTTATGAAGATCTACRATTCTACTTTCTCTCCTTTGTTCATTTATTACTTTAAAATGAACTTGAAGTGTGATCTTAGAATCTCCATTTCCATGTGTGCCAAAGCTACTGACCTGGGGCTGATTCAGACTGTATTCTAAATATGAAAGGCTCTACGTGGCATGCAGGTTATCACAGGGAGCCTTACTTGTACACCCTGAGCATGCTAGGTCATGAGTTTCTCATATTATCCTTTTGATTATTCTTACTCATTGGAATTGCTGCTCAGTACTTTAAAAGTCTGTTCATAATTTTTATTAAACGTTCATAACTTTTATTACCTCTAGTTTTAGTCTGGCATCTCTTCATGGAATGAGATGCCAGTTCAGCAGTACCTTTCCATTTAGATCTCTACATTAGAGCTATTCTACTTTGGAGAAAGGGGTTAAAAATTTCCCTCTTCAGTTACTGTAGAGGACATTCCCTATATTTGAAAGTCTAAGTAGTGGGGCACCTAGTGTGTTGCTAGGTCACCCTCTTCAGACCACTTTGAAAGAAATCATAATCTCTAAACCTGTTGGGAGCTGAGAAAATTCTTTATGCCACACTGTTAGCATGCAGAAATTTTCATATGAATGGGAAGCAAGGCCACAATGAATGTAACAACTCTACATAACATGGTAATGCTAAATGCAAGAGGAAAAGCTTGAACTACATGTAGTTCAATTCCAGTTTAAGACTGAGTTCATTCAAAGTTGAAAATCATTGCTATAGTTACGCTTGTAAAATTCTAATGACTGAAATTGCCAAGATCTATCAATATTCTTATTTTATTATATAGGTTGGTGCTTCAGATATATTCTGCTGGACTGTGGTCATTTAGAACTCACAGTTTTTTCAATATAAACTCTGGCAATTAACTCTATAGTAGATCTAGTATTCTTAATTATTTTTTGTAAATTAGCAGAAGAGTTTACAGCCCCTTCTAATTAGGAATTGCTGATTAGACTTTAAAAACAATTGTGGATTGACTCAAGCTGATCCTTTGCTTTTAATTCTCTTCTCTCTTCACTAGTCCCCCTAGTACCTCAGCTGGCTGAAAGGATCTTTGACCTGTGTTGTAAAAACAAGAGTAAGGATTTCCTCTAAGGCAGATGTCAAGAGCCACATGTAAATCAGGCCACTAACTGCAATGCCATTCATGAATACTTGAGCAAACAGCTTTCCCCAAGAGGTCTGTACACATCCTCTCAGCAATGTGGCTCAAGGACAAGGCAAATGAGATAACTCCAAATCTAATCTACCTCCAGTCTAAAACCTTCTAATAGCTGGAATCTTCTACTTTTCCTGGGGCAGTTTTGTCTCTTTTTCTACTTGGCGAAATCTAGTGATACAGCAAATGGCTTTGCTATCAGGGTTTCAAACCAATCAAAAAACTTGTAATAAAAGAGAATGTTGAAATATTTTGTTGAGTTTATTTGATTTTGTACAACTGTGGTTAGTGCATCATGATGTGTGTCCTTTTTTTTCTATTCCACAAAGGGAGAAGAAGCAAGTATTCCATTTGGATAGATCACTGATTAATGTTCACGATTCTCAGCACTAGCTGGCTTCAGGAATTGTTTATTGAAAATATGTAGCTGAGTCTGAAAGCCCACAACACTCCCCCAGGGTGCCCATTAGGCAGAAGGACACCACAGTTGTAAACAATCTATTTTGTAAAGTCGAGGAATGTGATAGAAAAGATATCTAAGTAATATTTGGTAAATATTTCATGTTTTGCAATGAGTAGTTTGCAGAGAGAGAAAAAAAAGAGGAAGAAAATGATTTAAAAATAGTAACATTCAGGAAAAAATCTCTATAATAATAATAAATTTTTTAAGCAGATACACCATACAAGCCCTGTTTGTGCCAGTTTGTTTGAATGGGTTCTTATAGATCTGGATGAAGAAATAGCCACCACAATACAACAGACCAAACAGAGGAAAAGTGTTTACTGGGAAAGTAGTGTGTGACAGCTTAGCAGCCCTGTCAAATCCACAAGAACTGATAAATTCAGGGCACGAAGAGTCTAATGAAACTGTGCAAGGTCACAAGCCCACATGTGCATCCACAGCGGCTGTGGGACTCCTGATGACAGTCAAGGCAGCGGTGGCTGCCAAGACAGATGAAGATTGCAGGGTTGTATGGACACTGACCAAGCAGGAAGCTCGAGGGGCCTCTCTGACCACCTCCCTCAAAGCTGGTCCCTACCTCCTCCGCTTCTGCACATCCCATGGAGCTGCCCTCCTCACCAAATGAACAAATGAAGGAATGTGTGAGAGTGTAAGGAAACGAGGGGAGTAAGGAAATGTGTTGTGTTATCTGCTATTAAGAGTAACAGCTTGATTCTATTAATAATAATAGCTTAATGAATAAAAAGTATTCTAAGAAACGCCACCTGTGATCTGGGCTTCCCTTCCCCTAAGTCCCCTCTTAGAGGAGGGAATTACAACAGACACATGCTCAAAAGGAGTACAGCAAGGAAGAAAGGCAGCAATATTGAGATGCTTATAGGTGCTACAAGGTGTAATATAAGTTGTAGGTCTATATATAAGAATTAATTAACCAGTGATGTCTTGAGAGCCAACTAACAACAGACAAAGTATACTTTATTCATAAGAACAGCAAGCTCCATGAAACTGATATACTTCTTTTATGAAATATATAATTGTAATATGATATATAATCATACCTTTCTTTTTCATCCTTTGTATAACATATTTCTTAAATTCTGAGAGCATACAACTTGTTTTTTTTTCATATATTTGTGCATAATTAATCTCCACAATGTAAAGTACGGTCAATTATTTAATGAAGTAAACAATAATATCGTCTGATGGAAATGGATGAAAACAGGAAGCATCAAGTAGAAACTCACAGTCATAAACTTGTCATCCAGCCTCAATTTTTCATCTCAAAGGATTAAAAATAAATTTTATAAAATCCATGTTTCTTTTGTTACTTTTATTATTTTTGGTCATATATAGAGCTCATCAACTCATCCTGAATATTCATTCATTATGGACAGTAATTTACAGTAAAGACCTTTGTGCTGCCTAACTCTTAGGAAACATCTCTGTATGAATAATAATCACATCTTAGAACTATGACGTGGTTGTCTTTCCATTTATTTTTAAATCCATCAGTAGCCCATTCTGACTCAGTGAAATGTACCAAGATGAAATATTCTCATTTTACTTACAATATGGTTTTTCCTTTTTCTTTTTTTGTTCTCAGCAGAAAAACAATGAACGAGATTTGTATAACTGTAAAACAACTTTAAGTATATAATAGTAAACTTTCAACATCCATAAAACTTTTAATGATCAAAGCAAAATATAAATTACATGACCCCACCAGCTTTAGCTTAGTATCATTATTTGCTGAAATGTGCATGCATTTTTTACTTTACTTTCAAGTTTTATTTTTAAAATATAGATATAAAACATACCTTTACTTATTTTGACCTCAAATTGAAAAAAATGTTGTTCATTGATGTTCATGATGTTCAATAAATTAATTTCCAACCTTATCAAACCCTTAGGTAGGATTAATTACAGAATGAAATCCAATATCAATGTAGCTTCTCATAGTTTCATTGCAAAATTTTCAGTATTGCAAAATGTAAAGTTTGATATGTATTAAAAAATGACAATTGCTGTGTAGTCTTTAACGAGACTTTCAGATTTTTACTCTAACAATGTGGATTAAAACAACAGCCTGCAGAAAATTCCCATGAGAAAAAGATGTAATAATCTCCATCTAACCGCTACTGATGGTAAAGTCAATCATGAAGTACTACAAATTGGCTAAAGGAGGGACACGAGCCTTATACATCCCAAATGTGTGCCAAGAACAAGCGTTCTGTTGGAAGCACCGTAATATATACTTTCTCAGATCACAGTTTTCCTGAGACTGTTTTTCTGCTGTCATGCTTTCCAGATATGAGTTACTAGACAGTCCTATGCTACCTTTATACTACCAATCTAGAAAAAGGCCCAAGGCACAGTTCCAGACGTTGGCCCTCAATTCTCCTGCTATTTGCTAGCATGCACTTTTGCACAAATTCAGCTCATGCTGACTAACACAACSCCAGACAATGCCTGGACACCAGGAATTGTTCCCACAGGAAATATAGATGAGGCAACTGTGTCTGGGATGCTGCTTTCTGGGATGTACACTTTTCAGGAATGACAAAGAATAAACCCTGGGGCATTTTGTCTGCTAGTATAGACATTACCGATGCGATACTAATTTGGTCCAGGTCACACTGGCATTTTAATCAAGTTCCTAAGAGCACGTGAAAAAGTGTTTATGTCAGTTTATGTAAGTTTTATGCCCATTTCCTACCAGCTGTGAGAGAACACAGCACACCTAATCCCATACAGCCTGTAGGAGAAAAATATCCCTAAAAAWTTTTTGAATTGCAATCAGTAAAGTCAGTTTGACCTAGTTAATATTCTATCATGTGGAAGTATCATTTTTTATCAAGTACCAAGTATTCTAAAATGTCACAGGTTTGATTTTTTGTTAAACAATAGCTTGAAAGAGTTTCTAAATTAGTATTTTTTGTGCGTGAATTCCACATCTCTTCTGGTCTCTTCCATTCCTACTTTCCAGTCACATTATTATAATCATTTTAGCCAACTGTAAAAACTTACAAAAGAGCAAACACTGCTTTTTCCTGCAGTCCAAAGTACAACTTTCCTGCAGGAAAGATAAATGACCTGTGGTAATTATAACTTACTATATCTTGTACAGTTTTAAAAAATTGTGGTAATTGAGTGTACTAGGAACATTTATAAGTGGAAATTTTCTAAGAATATAGGCCCATCCAAGTGAATCAATATTCAGAAAAACACCTCATGTATTATACAGATGAAATTTGATTACTTTTTTCATTCCCATTAATCCTCAAATAAATACCCATGCATGACAAGAGGAGCCTTGAGGTGGAACTGCTGTGCTTCTTCAAGCCAAGAGGCACCAGACTTTCAATTTCTAAAAATATATTTTATTAGAATAGTCAAATAATAAAATAAAAATGAGATAATTCTTTTATCTGAGGCAAGTCATCACTATTGGTCAAGACAGACCGAACTCATATTTTAGAAACAAATTTACCTCCTGTCCACCAATGCCTACAAATTAAGTATCCAAAGAGAGTCCCACCCTTCCCTCACCTCTTCAGAAAGCTTTCTTTTCTGCGTTACCTTTGAATTTTGGTTATGACACACAGCTACTCCTATTGCTCACCTCGGGGCTCTCCTAAGCTCAYTTTTTTCCTTAGTGTCACTCCCTGTTGTTACCCTTGATGCCACCTGCTCTGCTCTACAATCCAGAGTATTTTGCAGTCTGAGGATGCTCAGTGAGYCTCAGCAAAGGCACAAATGTCCTTATCCTCCATTATACAGAGGGATTTAGTGTTATGCAGAGTTCTGCATCCAGAAAAAAGTAATCAGATAGMTTTCTTTTTATTAATCTATTTTTTAAATAAATTACACAACCTGCAGGTACTTAYAGAATTAGCTTCCATAGGACACACTAGGAAAGACACTGAGGATACCTGATTCATCTTTTGTGAATACAAAGAAAATGGGATAACACTTTTTGATATCAAAGAATACTGAGAATACATTGAGAATATTTTGAACTTAAAATATTTTGAAAGCAGTWTTTTGAACTTCATGTGGTTAATGTGATAGTATCCAGAGATGTCTCTTTCCAAAACATCATAGAAGAGTTTTCTTGAGGTATTTAGGTCTTGAATACTTAAATCCTTTCAAATAACTTGAAAAATTATGCAGAATTAAGGTAGAAGTATAATGTGGAAACAATCTGGAAACTTCCCTCCTTGAGGAAGGAAGTTATAAGTAGTTTAGTTTCATATACTATGACTTGTCTGAGTTTTATCTGAYAAATACCCAGATGTGAAAACAATTCTTGGTTGACCAGATCTGATAACTTTATGCTTAGCAGTTGGTAATACTTCTGCTCACTCTACTGATAAATAAGTTGAAGTGTCAAAGAAGAAGGAGATAACAGATTTACTGTTATCATTATTGCTTAAAATGCTATCAATATTGTTTCAAAATGGATGAGAACRAGTAATTGTGTAAATTACTGCATTCAACAACTTCTAATTTCTGTGGGATTAAAATCCACACTACAACAAGTATTAGCAAATTAAACTGAATATTTTTGACATTCATTTAATCAGAGAGGTCATAAGGCACATGGACATCTCATGAGTTACGGCTCTAGAAGGAAGGGGGGTCCAGGAGAGCTGGCTAGTATTCAAGCATCACTTCCTCCAAGCTCAAGAGCAGTGCATCCCTATGAGTAAGAAGTGCAGCAAAGGGGGCAGGAGACCTGCATGGGTGAGCAAGGAGCTCTTGGCCAACATCAGACAGAAGAAGAGAGTGCACAGAATGTGGAAGAGGGGAACAGGCTACTTGGGAGAATTATAGGAATACAGTCAGAGTACGTAGAGATGCAATGAGCAAGGCTAAGGCTCAGTTGGATTTAAGTCTGACAAGGGATGTTAAGGACAACAGGAAGGGCTTCTTCAAATACAACAGTAGCAAGAGGAGAACTARGGAAAGTGTGGGCTCACTCCTGAATGGGGCAGGGGCCCTGGTGACAAAGGAAACAGARAAGCAGAATTACTGAATGCCTTCTCTGCTTCAGTCTTTACTGCTAAGGGCAGCCATCAGGAATCCTGGAATCTGCATGTGAGGGAGAAGGTCTGGAGAAAGGAAGACTTTCCTTTGGTCGAGGAGGCTCGGATTAGAGATCTTCTAGGCAAACTTGACATCCACAAATCCATGGGGCCTGATGGGATGCACCCACAGGTACTGAGGGAGCTGGCAAATGTTGTTGTCAGGCCACTCTCCATCATCTTTGAAAGGTCATGGAGAATTGGAGAGGTGCCTGAGGACTGGAAGAAAGTTACTCTAGTCTTCAAAAAGGGCAAGAAGGAGGACGCAGGCAACTATAGGCCAGTCAGCCTCACCTCCATCCCTGGAAAGGTGATGGAACAGCTCATTCTGGATGTCATCTCCAGACAGGTGATCAGGAGTAGGCAGCACGGATTCACCAAGGGGAAATCCTGCCTAACCAACCTGAYAGCCTTCTATGATGGMATGACTGGMTRGGKAGATGAGRGAAGAGCAATGGACATTGTGTACCTTGACTTCAGCAAGGCTTTTGACACTGTCTCCCATAACATCYTCCTAGAGAAGCTCAKGAAGTGTGGGTTAGATGAGTGGACAGCGAGGTGAATTGAGAACTGGCTGAAAGGCAGRGCTCAGAGGRTTGTCATCAGTGGCRTGGAGTCCAGTTGGAGGCCTGTGGCTAGTRGCGTCCYGTAGGGCTCAGTACCGAGTCCCATCTTGTTCAACTTTTTCRTCAATGACCTGGATGAAGGGACARAGTGCCTCCTCAGCAAGTTTGCTGATGATACCAAGCTGGGAARAGTGGCTGACACATCTAAGGSATGTGCTGTCATTCAGAGGGACCTGGACAGGCTGGAGAGCTRGGCRGAGAGGAACTCATGAGGTCCAACAAGGGCAAGTGCAGKGTCCTGCACSTAGGGAGAARTAACTCCATGCACCAGTACARGCTGGGGGCTGACCTTCTGGAGAGCAGCTCTGCAGAGAARGACCTRGGAGTGCTGGTGGACAACACACAAACCATGAGCCAGCATTAGACAAAAAGGCCAATGGTATGCTTGGGTGCATTAGGAAGAGTGTTGCCAGCAGGTCAAGRGAGRTRATCCTACACCTCTCCTCAGCCCTRAGGAGGYTACATCTGGAGTCCTGYRTCCAGTTCTGGGCTCTCCAGACAAGAGAGACATGGAGCTACTGGWGAGAGTCCAGCGTAGSGCTACAAAGGTGATCAGAGGGCTGGAGCATTTCTTTTACATGGAACAGCTGCGAGAGCTGGGCCTGTTTAGCCTAGGGAATAGAAGRCTGAGGAGGGATCTTATCAGTGTATACAAATACCTGAAGGGAGGGTGTCAARGGSATGGGGACAAACTCTTTTCAGTTGTCCCRTGAGACAGGATAAGAGGCAATGGGCAAAAATTGAACCACAGGAAGTTTCCACCTGAATATGAGGGGGAATTTCTTTACTGTGTGAGTGACAGAGCACTGGTACAAGTTGCCGAAAGAGTTTGTGGAGCCCGTCTGAATGCGTTCCTGTCTAACATGCTCTAGGTGACCCTGCTTGAGCAGGGAGGTTGGACTAGATGACCTCCAGAGGTCCCTTCCAACCTTACTGGTTCTATGATTCTATGACATTATTAAAAACTTTTATAGAGGAAGGATTTGCAAAAGAAACTTGATTGAAAGGTGGGGTACAGATGAGAAAAAAATTACCAACAGATCTCAATCTGTGAATGCTGGTTGGTCTGACCTTGCCAATTTACATAAGTACCTATGTTTACTTTTCTGTGTCTTCAGCATGAGTGCAATGAGTATCTTGGGCCTTGTTGCTGGTGCCCATTGACACAAGTGTCAGTGTTCCATGAAGAAGTACCATCTACCTGAAATGTTTGCCTTTTACARCTCTGTTTAGACATTTCTCCTGATCTGGCTTGTGCTTCATAATGCTATTAGAAAGCTGAAATAACTTGAAGAGATGCACGAAAAAATAGCAACTACAGTAAACTACTCTCCTTGCTTCACATATTCTGACTATGCTTGTTTCCAGCAGCTGGTAAGGGAGCTGCAGGTAATTTGAAACAAGCATTTGGATCCTGTTCCATTGCAMGCTGAGGTCAGCTGAAAGACTCTCATGTACTTCAGGGACAGTTGGATAGGCCTTTGCTGTTTATTTTGTTATATGGAGATATGCTGAACAGTAATTCATAGTGAATTACAACATTCTTCAGCATTACAAATTACACAGAATATGGACATGTTCTAAACAGTGTTCAAGCTCCTACAGAATAGAATTTAAAAGAGATTTATTCTGTGAGAAAAAATATGATTCCTTATGGAATCATAATAATTGATTTTATGTAGAATCAGCTACAAGAATTTAGAAACTTTTGGATGCCGACTATGTTGGTATGCAATTGTGTACAACAGCACCTTTTTTTCCATGTCCACTCYCTTCATCCCTTTCTTCTCTTATCTCTTGGAAATTCAGAAAGAAATTCAGAAAGACAGTCCACAATGCCTAAATTACCAACTTGAAAACTGCTTGTTTTGATGCTAGAGCTGGATCAGTGACTATAATGAAATTTTAAATGAATTTCATAGATACCTAAAACTAATTGGTGTTAATATCCCCAAATTCATTACTCAGTTCAACTAGAGGCGATCATGTAAAGATTTAACACAGGGAACTAAATTACTCTTTTTAATATAAATAATGACGCAGAAGTTCACAGTAGGGAAAAAAAGGTAGTGTTTAAATAGGAAGCATTTTTGACTGTACAACAGGCATTCAGATCAAGCCTACAAATGATTTTCTGCTTTACTTACTATAAAATACTACACTCAGTCTCAAGTTTGTCTGTTTTTTTTGCTGAAGCTGTTGAAACTACCTGCCCATCCTATCAAAACAGGTAGGTGCATTATAATTCAGCAGTTGGAGAAAAACACTAGACTCCTTTGTATCCAGTATGTTTCTCAGAGACTGATTTTCCAATGCTTTTTAAAAATGTATCAGTTCAAAATTAAAAGTAGAGAATAAAACCTTTTCATATACTCAGCCACAGCTCAGAAAACTTACATTTTCCTGGAACATGCCTGTCTCTTTAAAATATATTCAAGTCAATGTGAAGACAAGGAAAAGATGGAACATAGTGAAGATGGATGGGTCTTGAGAATAAGGGCAGTGCAAACCACAAGGACTCAAACTATCTTGCTATCATTTTTAATCTTCATTTTGATAAAATACTTCTATTCTTTTATTTTTTAATATTGGCACGATTTTCAGACTCTTTTTCTGAGAAGACTCCTATTTTACCAACACATTTAATGTAACAGAAGATCCAATATATGTAGTGCTTTTCTTCTTGAAGCATAACGTCCTAGAATTAGACAATTATWCAAGGAATTCAGGTGCTATTCATTTCTATTTTTTTTTTTAAAAAAGGCAAAAGAAAATGCGTAGATCTCCAAAAATGTAGAAGAAATAAAAGTTAAAAATGTTACAAAGCTGCATGAAGAGAACTCAAAGGACATTATTTTAAAATCAGTCTTTGAGCTTAGTAGATTTCTGAATGCCTGAAATTGTAATCAAAAAGTATATATTAAAGAAAATGTAAATCTACATTTCTCTCCTTTCTCAATATTGGTCAAATTTGTAGAGTTTGATGTCATTGTTATTTAAAGGTTGGTTTATTCAGAGACACCAGGTTTACTATCTCCTTTCCAGCTCACTGACCCAATCAGTTTCCATTCTTTAAGATATTTGCCTTTATCTAATTATTCATTCATGAAGTGCAATGTAAAAGTCAGTTTCCATTTCTAAATAAACAGTAAAAAAACTCAGTTACTAACAAGCACAAAGTTTCTGCAGGTTTTTGTTTAAGTGGAAACTATAGATAATTCTTTGCTTGTCTTTGTTTTAAGATGACAGTTTCAGTACATTGAGTTGTTTTGACAAAAAGAATATGTTATAATRATTGGTCATAACCACTCTTTGTAGGCAAGTCCAAAGTATAATGGGAACTAGCAGTTGTGTGGTTGGTGATTTGGCAAATTCAAAGGAAGAAGACTAAGAACTGGTAAGTGGAAAAATCATGTCTCATCTAGATATTTTGTTAAACAGTTGAGACTCTTTATAGAAGTTKGATTCATTCAAGCATATAAACAGAGTAATTTACATTACACAAAGGGTGAGAACACCCAAATGTCCTTTGAAAGTAGAATTAATAGTAACTGTTTGCCAGTGATGTCAGTCTCTGAGGCTGAATRCCTATCACTAGAACCACCTTGTTCCTGCTTCCAGCAGGATCTTTTCTGAGAACTTACAACAGTGCAGCTGGGCTAGAATTTCTGCAAAAATTTAACACTGGCCTTCATTTTGTTCATTGATGCAATAATGCYTCTCTCCCAGCAGTATAACTTGGACAGCTCTTTCACACTATAATTCAGACTCATCTTTTTTACAAGCATTAAATTACAGCAGATAACTGGGTCTTTTAATTGTGGGATTTCTCACAACTTGACTCACATTCTCAAAAGAAACAAATTTAAATAAAAAATGTGAAATTGTATAAAACAATTGGAAAATACAAAAATGGAAATTAGTAGATCAAAAATAGTTTCCACATTATTTACATGACATAAGAAAGCTATTATGTGATGAAGTTCTTCCTTCAGAAGGGTATCATTCAGTGACAATGTCCTTGTAAGCATATTATTTCTCTCAGGTAAAAAGCTAGTGATGTCCACATTGTGCAAGATACAAAAAGAGACATGGTGTTGTCATTGTGCAAGTCTACTTCAAAGCTTATGGTAGTGTACCTACAATGAAGTAATCACAAATAACAATAGTAGAAACTTAAAAGCAATAGTTCTTTGAATAAGAGTTCATAGAATCACAGAATCATTGAATTGGTAAGGTTGGAAGGGACCTCTGGAGATTATCTAGTGCAACCTCCCTGCTCAAGCAGGGTCACCTACAGCATGTTAGWCAKGGTTGCACTCAGGTGGGCTTTGAATATCTCCAAAGAAGGAGACTCCACAACCTCTCTGGGCAACCTGTTCAGATAGAAATGTGATCATAAATTAATCATAAAAATTTTCTTCATCATATGCTGTTTTAGCAAATTTTGATCTAGCTTCATAAGTTAATGTTGTATTTTGAAGGTATCATAACTGTAATTTGGTAATGCTTTGTAACAAAAAAATGAGAGGTTCTGTGATGTTATCCCATATATTCTACTACAATGCAAAGCAATTTTACAAGGAAAGAATTTCAGGAAATATATGTTTTCATGAATGTYCATCAATTTTGCAAAAACAAATTAATATACTACTTCTTTACTAAAAATGTATCAAATTTGTGTGGCTATCTCTTCACAGAAATCATCTAAGTTATGGTATGGATTAATTTAGTTTAGCARTTATGTAATTCTAGGAAATCCAGTATAAGTTCATAATTTAAAATGAATCATGAAGAGGTTAAAGGATTGGTGGCTGTAGTCAGGTGAAAAGTGCAGTTAGGGTCTTCATGAAAAATGTACAACTCTAGGATACCTGCATCATACTTTCTGGGCACTAAACATTGCTCTTCTACTACAAACTAATTCAGCCAAACAGAATATAAATTACCTTACTGAAATATATGTAGTAAATTCACAACAAATGCCTGGGGGGGGGGGGGAGGGAAATTATGAGGCTTGAGCTGGAATAAGTAATACCTAAATTTATTATTCAAATCAATAATAATATTAATTAAAAGCCAAAAGCTAAGTCTCAAAGTATAAATCAGTATTTATGAATTAACAGAAACATGATAAAGGACTTTTTTTTTGATACACTTACTATCACATAATATTTTGCAGAAATATTAAATTGTTAATTAGAAATGTTTACTTTGAGTTTTGCTGAGAATTTGTAAGAAGTAAATAGGATAAAAAAAAGTTGCATTTCTTTTATTTTTTTTTTCTCTCATTTTTATTTTACTTTGGTCTATATTAAGCCTGTTATCTCAAATATCTACTTGACATATTTTTAATCAGGAATAACTCCTAGTAATTAACTGTCCTAGGAAAACTTATCATTGACAAAATTCCCCCCAACTTCATACTACTTTTAAAGCAYTTTGATCACAATGACTAGACAGGGGATGTTTTATCATCTCTTTTGGAACATTTCTTTCACTTTATCTACATAAGGTAAGGGCAGAATTTTTTATGGATATTTGAATTGCTGTACAGCTTTAGGGTATGTTTTAATGATGATGTTCATCATTTCACTCTTTATTTGCAACGGAAGATTATGAATTTACAGTTCCATATACAATGATTTATGAAATTGTACTTAAGCATAATGTTAACTGCACTATATGAATAGCTAATCTAAAATATTAGGAGGCTTAACTTGAAATAATCCTCCATACCTGAGGTTTCTAAAATTTATGAACAAAATTAATTTGGGGGGAGAAATTAAAATATTTAAAACATCTATTTTGAAATGAAGTCAAATTTTTGAAATTTTGACTGGTTTTGGAATTTTTTGAAATAAAAGAATTTTATAGTTTTTCAATATTTTAAGTATTTATTTTTTAAACAAAAGATGATGAATTCAATAAAATTCATGTTTCCAATTTAAATAATAATTTCCAATGAAAACTATTTTTATATGAAAAATGCTATCTCTATTAATATCTCTCTTAATAATTTATTTATCATTTTCTACTCTGTGTTGTTGTTGTTATCTTGCATTGTATAACTGACATTATAGTAGGATAGGTTTATGAACCTAATCTATACAGTATACCATCCATAGCTAGCAGGGTTACTAGTTCATATTTCCCATGTAGTCTGAACTCTTAGAAAAATGTTACAGAGTGGAAAAGTGCAATTACCTCACTGGGCAGTTGAGAATTTAAACTTACTACTAACAGTAGAGAAATAATACATTTCCATTTTCAGGTATTCAGTTAGTCTGTTCTGAGTATGGGCTAGCTGGTGATGTACTGAAAGGATTTTGAGAGAAATAGTTATAAAACAAATCAGGGCAGAGCTAAAATGTGCATAACTATTAAAAAGGGTGTTCAATGGTAGCAAATGGATTGTGCAATTACTTATGTAGGAGTATATCTGCTGCATGCATAAATGTTTGCACCTCCCATTAATCTCACACTGAATACAGTCATTGTAGTATTAACAAAAGTCTTGATAATATATGGATTACTTTGTTTATTCTAGTTTAACCTCATTGCATTCAATAGTCTTGTCATCACATTTTTTTTTCTCCTTTTGGATTTACCCAGTATGTCATTCATTGAACACTCTTCCTGAAAAAAATCTTACAAAACTATGTAGTCATATGCATGACAAACAGTAAGAGCCCTCTGTTTCTGGCTTCTTGCTGTCACAGGAATAGGAAAACACAGAAAACTTCAGCACATAAAATCCTCTTAAATTTACAGAGCTATAGTGTTTGCCATGCTTGTTGCTTGAGGGAAAAATAATGGATTTAATAGGCTGACTACACCATCTTGAGTCCATTTTAACAATTTATTTCCTGGAAACTTTGTAGCCAGAGATGTTAAAAATAAATAGAATTAGTACAGATAGATTAAATTAGCTGCTGTGATA
>NW_028186645.1:10547628-10553072 GCF_003343005.1 Rhea americana
AAAAAAAAAAAAAAAAAAAAAAAAAAAAAAAAAAACACACACAAGAAAGAGTCACTGTCCAACTAACATACAACACAACAAATGTGAAGAAAGAGTTACCTAATGGCCAGATGTTACTATTGTTCTGGCTGATGCCTCATAGATGTATTTCACATTTGGCAAGCAACTGTTTAGTTCATCTTGTTTGGTCTTGAAATGTAAAAAGAAAAATTGAATAATGATTAGAACAGTCATGCACATGCGTGTGTGTGTGTGTGTACACGTGCACTTGGCAAAGGTTTCTAGGACTGAAATGTATGGCCCATACAGCACATCTACTTTGTAAAAATAATTAAAATTTATTAATAAATTTATCTCATATATAATCAGGAGCAACACGTTCAAAAGTGTATCTACTTAAAAAATGGTTGAGTTTGTTTCCATATCCTTTAAATAGAGTTAGGYTAATACTTCCTTACCAGATAAGATCATCCCTTCTGCACAAAACATATTTTGCATAATTTGGCAGATCTTGATATTTGTGAAAGATAGATAGATTCACATGTACTGAACTTACATGACTTAATTGATTCACCAGACATGTCATCATTTCCCAGATTAAAAAAACACATTTATGTTTCTGTTGTACTTTTATGAAAAGATAGATTAATATGCTAAATCAATCAGCCAAATTCAACCTTTTAAGAGCACATAAGAGTTCATTTTCTCTGTGCCTTTTAATAGACCATTTTTCCTACTCACACTTCTTTTATATCCACTTACTTCTGTAAGTTTTAAACCCATCACCTCAGCCTAATTCTTATACAATAACAAAGAAAGMAAGCATAGTGTGCTTTGAGGAATGTAAGGGATCCAGCTGATGCCCACGTATTTGGAAGATGGATGGTATAAAAGTTATACTTGAAGGAAAGAAGAATCAATAAGGAGRATCTGAATTTCACTATGTCAAGATACTGCTCAAAATAAAGAGAGACCACCTTTAATGATAGACCAGCTAACCAAATGCACAGAATTAAGAATCTGTTGATAAGGCGTTTATACTATAGATGACAAAACATATACAATAAGGTGTGAATCACAAGGGAATAAGATGAAATTCAAGTTTCACTAGGGCCTGAAACTTGACCTGGTAAGCTTTGCTATAAATATTACAAACCTAAAGGGAAAAAAAAAACAACACATTTTTTAAGACTCTGACTAATAATAAAGGACTGTTGAAGCTGATAGGCAGCAGTAAGGATGATTCTGTTGTCTCTTCTGTGAAGCTCCTCTTTTTCTCTATAAATAAACAAAGAACAATTCTATCATTTAATTGTTGTAACTTAAGGATAAGTAACATTTATCCTAAGCATTATCTTAAAATAAATATTCTCTCATCAAGTTTCCAAGTCACTTCTCTAAACTTTCTTTTCCAACTTTAATGCGTCTAATTGCTGTACTGTTCCAATACATGAGTTACACTATTTTTCTGCTGCTGTTATGTTTTCAAAAATTTATGAAATCACACATAAGGGACAAATATTATACAGTGCCTGAGAACATGACATTCTAGTTAATAACCTTTCAATGGGCAGGATGGGTAAGGGAGATGTATTTCTTCATTTTTCCTCTGATTGCTTATACTAATAATTGACATACAATCACATTGAGATMATTTTGCTTGCAAAAGCCTACAAACTGAGTTAGAAGTTTGTTCTTTTGGCTAATCTTATTTACTTTTTCCCCTTTGAAAACATGGCAATGCATCTGTCAGCCGCTGCCAGACCAGACCTTAATGCAGTTCATGTGTGTATTTCTTTCTTATGAATTCAGAATTTATAAAGAAACAAATCACTCTACAATTTCAAATGACAGGTATGTGTGAAGAAATTTGTATGTGTGTATATGCACACACACGTGCATGTGTATGTGTGTGTCTACAGTGTTAGAATCTTAAATATGTCTACCTAGAAATTGTTTAAAAATTCAAAATTAATTAATAAAATTGTATTCCTTCAGTGARGAAAGACAGCTGCCCCTTAGAAGGAATAGCACTAACTGAGTTTTAAAAACAAAAGAACAGAAGAACAGTTAAAATTCACTCAGCTGATTATTCAGAGGTTTCAAATAGAGYATATATATCAAAAAGCTGTCTTGCAAATAAGCTATAATTGGAATGATCAGCCCCATAGCCATCTGCAGACGTGGACAATATTTTCAAACATGTCTGCATAGTACCTGCAAACTTTGCTGTCAGCTGTCTATCAAGTCTTACATTGTCAAAGAAAATAGTGAAAGAGTAGTAGAACAATGCTTCCATAATTAATGGAATCTATCCCTATATAAAAAACATGTTTAATATGTCTTAATATTTTCCACATGGTGATCAATATTATGATCTATAATTTAGAAGTCAGAACATAAAGAAAAACTCTGATTAAATTAAGAAATTCATGAAAAGGATAATACAAAATAAAATCTATGAAACCAAATTCCTGTGGTCCTCTCCCCAACACATCCCAAGAAAGTAAAATGAAAAAAAGCTTAAGAGTCGAATAGCAGAGCACTTTCTAGGTGCTACATCATCTGAAAACCACAATCGATACTAAAAGTTAACATCTCCTGGCAAGAATAACCTGCCAATTTCTAGGTATGCAAACCTGAAATCTGGTTAAATGAAAATATAAAAATTTGCATTAAGAAAGCCAAAGTAAACATCAATTTCCCCAAAACATCCCATTAAAAAAAAAAAAAAAAGAGTAATAAATCTGCATAAAACAAAGCACTAAACAGTAAAAGGCTGCATGGCAAGAGACAAGAGGGAATATGTGAGTAGTATCACCAAAAAGGGATAAACAGCTGCTGAGAAAAGTGATAGTAAAACAATTTATCAACTCAACAAGATTCCAARTGGCAGATTTACATCAGCTAGAGGATCTATTAGTAAGAAACAGAGAACGACCACAAAGACTGTTTACAATGTCATCCATCTGTATACTTCATTTTCTAAGTTTCCTCTTGTTCATATTAAATCCAAGTTTCTTGTCTTCACTTGCAAAGCTGTGTTCGCAGCCTCTCTCTTGTTTCTGACTTTTTATCTATGGAGTGGTTGACTCTCATATCTGACATTTCTACAGTTCCTGCCTCTCTCGCCTACCTGTGAGATAATTTTAAAAAGCACCTTTGTTCTCTGTCCCATCTGTTGTTCATACACGGAGGAGTTCTAYGTAAATGTTGTGAAAAAAACATTCTTCTTTTCTTTCATTATCRTCTTATGAACTAGAAGATTTTTATCATTAATCGTTCTTGAAATGACTGAAAATCTTTCTTTGTTTTTTCATTATGAGTCATCTTTGCTAAATCCCTTCATTTCTGTTGCTCTCTAACCTATCTTAGATTGATGTATATCTTTCTTGAAGTGTAGTGCCCAGAAGTGGATATAGCAACAATGCTAAACAAAGTATTGTTTACCCTTTTTCTTATTGCTATTTTATTTTTTGTGGGTTTTTTTTATTGTTCTGTACAACTTTTTGTACTTCCCAGTGTGATGTTTGCCTATTTCACAACAACACGGATGTTATCAATTCTTGTTCAGTACATTATCCATTGTAAACAATGGATGATTTTATGAAGAACTGTTTCTTTAGTTTTATAGTTGGCTATTCCTCCCAAACCATCATCTCTGAATGTTATTTAAAATTGTTTTCAGATCATTTTCAAAACATTTCAGCCTATRTAGATTGAACATGTGACAGATTTTTCTGATATAGACTTTTTTTCTGATATAGATTTTTCTATAAATAGATTTTTCTGACAATGGAACTCAAAGTAAGAGTTCAGGAATAAAAAGACAGATTATTCAACAGTCTGTTTAACAAGGTGGAAGACTGATAACATAAAAGAGAATACAACTTCACAGTTCTGAGTTCAAACATTAAATTAGAAGAAAAAGGATAGAAGCAAGTCAGTTTTCACACTTTGACAGTAATATGCACATCAATGAGAATACTCCAAAAGAAGTAAAATGCAAAAATTGAAAGGTAATATCAGTATTCACTAGTTTAAGTAGGATCTATGCATGAAAATAAAAAGCTTTAAGCCCTTCACACTTTCTCCTCAAATTTTAGTTCCATCTTACCATATGGTTATGAAAATTACACCAAGGGATATGTAGACAGATGTCTAAACAGTTTTGAAAGCAAATACCCCTTGAAAAGAGATACTAAATGAAATGAATTCATAACAGCTACTGAGATGCATCAAAGATTTTTACACTCCTTATTTTTCATGTTATCTAGAGTAGAAGATGGAAACATTAATTCTGCATGTTAAGAATAGATTTAGGGAATCTTTTATAGCAGGTATATCGTTGGACAGCTGGAGGAAGACAAGAAGTTGCAATTTTAAAGTCTTCTCTATAGTAATTAGATTGTATATGTCTTAATAACATCTTGATATACTATCTGCAGAGGGATATATACACACAGGGAGGAATTTTGTTGTGGGCAGAGAAAGCTCTGAAAAGGACAAAAGGAAAAGCAAGCCTGAATCCTTCYCCTCTCAACCACATCTTGCAAAGGGGCTTGCCTTTGCTCCTCTTATGAGCTTTCAGCTCAAGAGAAACATACACTTCACTAACTCCAGACATGAGGAACTAAAGTGAACACGTCAGAAGAAAAAAGTAGGAGATGGGACTAAGAGTGAAAGGGATGATAAACCTGTTTGCCCCCTCTTTCCATAATATTTATATCATTTTGCTGATTTTGATTCATCCTCAGTGTGTTTAGCTCCTTGAAATGCATCCTTCATACTGTGTTAGAAGATTGAACTCAATTGTTCATCCTTCCTTTATGTCTTGGCCCTGTTCTGAAATATTGTCCATATTTTTGTTGATTAGCTGCTGGTGTGATTCACCTCTGCTTTGTCTAATAAGATCTCTTAATCGTGGTATTTTGTTTTTCCTAGATTYCTTATCAACAACAGGTTTTTATCCACCAGCTTCGGAACTGTTTTGTCACGCACCCATAGCACCTGGTCAAATTATGCCAGGCAAGTTCTGTTATTTGTAACTGTGTCTGGATTGCACTGCAAGTAGCTTCATCATGCAGTTGGAGTTAAATTAGCCATTGATGTTACAGTTGCAAAAATGGCATTGCCTGACTGGCAGCTCACTTCTATAGCACTATATTTTTAAGATACTCAGCTTTTCTGAAAGCTTTTCAGCTTTACTGCTGACATCTCAGTCCCTGGGTCCTCGTACATATTGCTGTTTTTTTATCCTTTGCCACCTTCAAAGTAAGATTTGATTCTATTTCCCATATCATTTATACAGCTACCTAGAGATTAGGTGCAATTTATTTTTCCTTTCCTGTAGTTTCCCACTATATATATACTATATATGGAAACTGCTAAGTGTTCTTTTTCTTCTTCTTCTTCTTCTTCTTTTTTTTTTTTTTTTTTTTTTT
>NW_028186645.1:10553099-10641932 GCF_003343005.1 Rhea americana
GCTCTGAACACTGCTTTGCGCATTTCTCTGCACATTGCAGTCATTCTTGATGTTTAAAAATATTTCTGAAGGGCTAGAACTCTCTCCCAACAATCTTTCCTGAAAGTTTTAATCACATGTCCCACAAATGAGCCTGGCTCTAGTTAGCAAGTCTTCTATGATTCTAGCGCGGCGTTTGGATGTCAGAGTTCTCAGCTATGTGACGTCTGTATTGGTTCTGCATGTAAAAACATATTATCTTATTCCGGCTTCATTCTTTTGGAGGTCACAATCCTCAGATACCACTATCTGCTATTCCAGTKCTTCAGGTAGTATTCTTAGTTACAGTATTTCACTCAACTATTCATTCTTTTCCCTGTTCAATGAGTTATTAAAAACATTTATTTTCAGTTTTCCTTATTATTTATTGGTCATCTTTCCACACAGGATCAGTTTTTGCTTCTCATTGTCAGTTTTTTTATTTGGAAACTTAGTAGTTATGGTTTATGTTTGTGCTCACTGTTTTTTTTTTTCAGTCATGCTTTGCAACCTACTTTGCCTCTCACAGACGAAAAACAACACCCATGTTTCCTTAGATCTTTCCTGTTTTTCCAAGTAGATTACGGCTGTTGTATGTCCATTTACCCTAGCAGGTTAGGAACTTCAGATACTGGACATTCAGAAATCTTAGACATAGAGCTGACTGGTAAAAGTCACAGCCCATGTTAACAGTACYACATAGCTTTACACAGTAAATCCAATATTATTCAGTCAAATTACTTTGCATAGTCTGCATGCATTTTGACAACTTCTGGAAGTAGCAGATGTGCTTCTCTTGCCCACTTGCTTTCAAAAGCCATGAAAATTATTTCACATATTCATTGCATATACAGCAAATCCTATGTATAATAAAAGTATTAGAAGTAGTGTGCATATTCTGAATAAGCATTTACTTATGTCTTGCAAAAAACCCTCGTGTTCTTTATCGAGACAAGTACTTACAAAGGTATGACAACTGAAATTGGATTCAAACCACATTGTTTTGGAGCTTCCCTCCTGCAAACTGGGTTTCCGCGAAGGTTCAATGTATATTGTTGTTTGAAAGCCAGAAGGAGCAGCTAGTTTTATTAGGGGATACTTAAACCAGCTGTCTGTCAAACAGCTGTACTGTATAAGCATTGATTTATTGATATTCTTATGTGAATTAGCAAACTATATTTGGAAATATGTGTGGTTAAAGGTTCAATAAGCTTGTCAGTAATCTTAAATCTCTGAGCAAAAACAGAGCAAGGGAAACTTTTTAGTTAGTCTAAATTCGCAATTGGATGAGAGCTGTAAAATAAATTACTCCCAGGGAAGTGTCAATCAAGTATTTAAAACTCTCTGGCTCCTTAGGCATATCGTCTCATTAAGTTTATTACTAAGATGATGTTAGCTTTGAAGTAGCCCCATTATTCAAGGTGTTGTTCCTCGTGCCTCTGGCTGTTTCCTACCAGTTCTATCATTTCACTGCCTGTCTCTAAACTCTAATACAAGTAAATCAATGGAACTAAAGCAAATCTCTCAGGAACAAATTCCTAGACAAGAAAACAATCTTTATTTTGGCTTGCTGCTACAAACTATACTGCCCCACAACCTAGCAAACCAGTCCCCCYGTATTTGTTGGAAGCTTTGTTTAAGGATAAAGTTCTCTAAGATGTGAACATTATTCCAAGCTGAATGCACGTATACATATGCAATGACTGACTTGAAGATAAGAAGCTCACTGGGAGGAAATACATGTCTCAGCTTAGACTGATTTCAAGATAGCAGAACAGCCATGCAGGATTAGATTTGAAGAGGAATTGTACTCCAAATCTAAGCCCAACTTAAATGGTTAGGTAGGTGGTAGGTATAAAAAAGTTTTGTTCAAGATCACTAGGCTCAGTAGTCTAATTTTCTTTTTTCTTAAAATATCTGCAATGAACACTCATGTTTGTTTTAACAGAAAGCATATCWTTTCTCCAGACAAAATAATAGCAAAGGAGGAAAAAGAAACAAAAAGGAAAATACATATTTTCTTTAAAACAGATGTTATAAGTTTTTGTTTGTTTGTTTTATATGAAGGAATACTAGTGCAAACAAAATTATTTGCACTGGAGTCATCCCAGGCATTTTTTTCAACATACGCTTACTTGCTGCATGCATGATCTCATTTCTTCATTTCAGGTAAGGATTTTGACTCTATGAGTTGCTTATCTTTAAATACAGTTGTGTCAGCAACATGAACTTTGAGAAAAGTATGCAGAAGAGAAAGTAAGCTTTGTTTTCTTGGTGAAGTTCCATTTCATTGCAATAGGAAATTACAGTTATATAAAACCTTTCACTTCTAAGAAAGTTTATGTTTGACAAACTGTATAAGTGTATGAATCATTTCACAGAACAAGAACTATTTTCACCCAACACTGAAGAGAAATCAACATGGCAGGTGCTTCAACAGCATGGCACAGTAACTTTGGAAAGGAAGGAGAGAAATAACTGCTAAAATAAAGCTTTACAAAGAAAGAGGGTTATCAGCCCTTCAAATTAAAATAGAGATGCACGACTTGTTTTTAAAGCTTTTCTTGTGTAGAAAGTCACACAAAAAGAAACCAAGCTATTTTACTGAAAAGCATTCAACCTGTATATTTTAAATCTTCATCCCAACAGTAAAACTGGCCCTTCTGTCACCTAACACTACAAGGGGTAACATATATAAAGCGATAATGTTATAAACAGACAGAAGCAAATGATTATGAAGCACTCTGGCAGCCATTTGAAATGATAAAGTTGCCAACAGCATTTTAGGAAGAGATACATCTCCTCAGAATTTCTACATATAATTCTATTGGTCAAATGCTATGGCATAAATTCTTGGCAACTGGATCAGATTAGATTATATTTGGTGTTTCCCACATATGAAGCAAAAGTGGTTCCATAAACAAGGTAAAGTATTGGCCTTTCAGCTTACATCAATTTTCATCATAATATTTACTAAGGATGAAGAAGAGCTTCTGCTGAGTGCTCAGTGTCACTGTGCATCTCCTGCAACCAGGGTCTGGCCCTGGGCACACAGAGAAGCCAGAAGCAAGCTTCCTGCTGCWGTCATGCTATCTAGCCCCAAGATGGGGCTTCCTCAGGAGCTCAGCAGCACTTCCCTTTCATTAGCCAGGTGCTTGTCACTGCATGGATAGATGTATACTGAGTACTCCAATGGAGGAAATCTCCTCTACAAACATTAGTTTTCCTGATACACTTGAGAGTTAAGCAAATTTTTACTACATTGWTTTCACACATTGGTAAAGCATGAGGCATAAAGGTTGAATTAGGCTGCAAACAGAGAAACTGCCACTGCAAAAAAAAAAAAAAATCTAGGAATCCTGTTGACTTATAATTCTTTGTCACTAGCAGGAAAATTTCCTTCTTAAAACTACTAAACATGGAAGTAACTTGATTTAAAAGTTTTCGGGATCATTCTATACTAATGAAAGCTATTATAATGCTGCTTTGTTAAATTCCATTAAGCCTTAAATGCTGGACCCATCCAGCATAGGTCAGTTTAAAGAATCTGTATTTTCTTTGAAGAACATGAAGTATTGCAATTGTGTTCACCACAGTCCTTTAATAATAAATATCCCTTACGCCTAAAAGTCATACTAATAATTTATGGAAGTAGTTTGAAGAACAATTCTTGCATGTACTTTAAAGCAAAGTAGATAGTGAAGTGCTGCTCAGAAAATACACTGCAAATAGCATCTTGTTTTCATTATTTTGGATGAAGGAAAACAGTTGTGATATTGTCATTTTCCTCTATTCTTGATATTTAGTTTTATTCTCAGTGGCAGAAGAATAACAACACCGAAAGTTATCATTACTGGAAATGTCAGTCCTACTATTAAAAACCACCTGCCTGAAAACAGAGCAGAAAGATTACAACATTGGTAAGCTGAAGATGCCCATTGTTGATACATAAGTACACAAGAAATGACATAATAATAGTTTCTTCTTCGCAATAAGATAAAGTATATTTATTTCAAATGCAGATTCAGTTTTCATTACTGAAGCAGGAATAAGAATTGTCACAGCAGTTTGAACTGCAAGGTTGGAGAAAAATGTTCTCAGCTGAGTACATAGCCATGCTGGTATTCACAGCTAACCCTGGGCTTCTTAACAGTGCAGGTAAAAATGCATTTGGATCCCCATGAAGCAAAAATAAGGGGCTTAGATTGTGTTGGGTTCATGGAGATTCTGTTACTGAAGAGACAGGGTCTACTTTGGGTGAAGCTATAGCTCAATCTGCTGCTTAAGGATCAAGAAAGAAGCATCTGTAATAGCTCTCACATAGCAGGGACTGATTTCTCAGTCTAACTGAAATCTTTATTGACAATGGAGAGACTGATTTAGTTTGCAGCAAAGATTTTGAAAAGATATCTTTCTAACTTTGGGGAGAGAGAAGCCTTATGAAGGACTACCTAGAGAAGAGTCCTTATCCACCATCAGTTTTGACAGCAACTCAAGCAAATATTTTTCAAGGAACATGAAAAAGATTTTTTCGTTTTCCTCTATTAGAACAAATTGAACAATGTTCTGTTTTAGAGTTCCTTCTGTTCTAGTCTTCTAAGGTTTACTGATGACTCCCTTGCTGGTCATAACAGCATTTAGAGAAAATACTCTTGCCTGAACATTTATTCAGGTGAATTAGAGCAGCACATGATTCATATTCTGACCGCACCTAATGAGAAAAGTAGCAGAGATGAATTGTTATGCAAAGAGAATCTACGTCTTCTCCTCGGTTCTTGGGCTCCACTGGAGAACTGTATGTTTCCTATCAAGGACTGTTTAGATCTTGATTCCTAAGGCAAAAATACAGAACAATTGGAGACAGTACAGCTGACCATTAAGCAGATGTGAACATTCCTTGAAAAATGGAGAGCAGACAGAAAGTTTCCCTTAGCTGGAATCTTCTTTTGTGTCATTAGTGTCAGTAACATTTTTGGTTTATCTAAAGGGTATATTCTTTAAATACTAACAAACTAAATCAGCTGGGATGTGATCTAAGTCAGCCACACAGTTTCTTTCAATGACTGAGCTCAAGTTACACTTTCTGAAAAAGTCAGCAAGGACCATGACTTTCTAAAATCATCTATGCTCTGTGTTAGATTTTATGGTCATATCCAAGCAGCACAGGTAGATCTCTGAGACTTACACAAGCCTATTAACTTTAAATGGGTCATCCACACTTTTGATTTTCTTTCTTTTAAACTTTGTGAGCAAGCAGAATGCCCTCAACAGTGACCGAATGTTAACGCTGGTTTGCTAGGTGTTGTGCAGGTAGGGGCAATGTACCCTTACCTCTTGGTTCTGACCTTTGTCGTTTCAGGTACCTGACACTGAAAGCCTCAGAAAATGTCACGAAACAAGCTATAACCAGATAACTGAACTGAACTCTCTGCAAACAGAATGCACAGAGTAAAAATATGCTTGAGAAGGTACCACATGATGATAGCAAATGTTTCATTTTTAACCTCTTTTCTTTTGAAACTGTAGACAAAAATATAACTCAGAATTTCACAGGTTTTTTTAAGTATTCAAATGTATAATAAAATTGCACATACCAAAAAGTTCTCCTGCTAGGACTTACCATATCTGCCTTGAACCAAATGCACTAAGATCTGTTCACTCAGCCTGCAGTATTCTGGGCTGAGACCTTACCCTTGATTATTATGAAAGGCCACAAGGAGATATCTGAAGAGTACCAGCACCTCCTAGGGATATAAATAAAGGGCAATGCCTTGCTGACACTGCCAGAAATTTTACTGGAGAGTTTTCTACTTCCAGGGATATTGTAAAATTGGAACAGACAGTATCATGTGTGAAAACAAAGATGAAAGATACTTCCTCCTTTGAAGACAAACAGTGGCTCCTGCACTCTTATTTTCAGACACTTAATCATATAGGGAGATCAGCTAAATTGACAGTCTCCCTGACTTCAGGACTGTCTAGTGCATATCTAAATGTTGTAGAGGTTTATTCCTATTTCACAGTCACAGCCACTTCTGAAGCAAAATAAAATACATTAATGGCATAGAATAAAACAAAACAAGATTTAAAAAAGAAGCAAAGAATCTATAACCATCTGAAACTTCAGAGTTCTAGACAATTAATCAATAGGGTGGCTACGAAAAGTTCTGTATTTGTTCAACGCTCTTCACACCCATTCTGTCTTCATGTCCCATGCCATTCATACGTTTGAGTTTTCACTCATCAAAATGTTCACAGGGACTGTGATCCACTGCCACTGCAGTCAGTGGAAAAGGACTCATTGCTTTCCACTGGATGAGACCCAAAACACACATTGTAACTTTCAGATTGTACTTTCACACGCCAAGTGTTAAATACTTGCACATGGGAGTAGTTGCACCCAGATTGACTACACTAATTTGGCATGAGACTTTGTTCAAAACTCATGACTTTAGAGGTTTCAAAGCTCTGTCAGAAAAGTCAGGAAAGAGAAGGAATATGATGCAATTTATGTGACACAATCGTAACTTAGTAATACAATTTAAGTAGCAGAAAGCCAAATACAGTTCTTGCAACCCCTGACAACTTGTAATCACTCTATACAGTAAAAAATAAAACGTCAAAAAGTAAATAATTGCATTTCTAAAACAAATAAAAAAAAATAATGCCTCTGTTTTGATTAACTATGAGAAGGGAAAGAAAATAAACCTATCAAATAAATTATATGCTGTGAATCACTTGCTCAGGTCTATTCATTAAACAAAACCTTTTACAAAATACATTGTTCTATATGAAAAAATGCTGTTGTTTCTTCTTCCAGCTTCATAAGTATCTTCTATTCAAAAACTTTATTCTGCTAATTAATTACACATATCTTTGTAGCTCTAACTTTAAAATGCTATTTTAAAGAGAACATGCTTTTTAATCAATATCAATTATATTGTTGCATTTTCTCAAGGGAAAAGATGACTCTCAAAGGAAATTAATCTTATTCCTATGGCACTAACCTGCTGCTGTATAAAAATGTGCTTTCTTATTCTGGTCTTTGGAAAGTCTGCAGCATTGGTCAAATATATTTCAATTACAAGTCACTCCATTATGTATTTTCAAAAGACCTTTTTTTGTATTTATTTATTTTTATTTAGTAAGAATGCTTTGTTTCAAGAAAGGTAGAGCTCAATGTGATATACTGATATCACATGAATTTGCTGGTTTTTGGCCTAGAACCTGTTTCTTGGTAACCCAAGATTCTCTTAGCAAAGAACATGGGACATGGTGGAGTTCTCTATCATGTAATAAAAAATGATAAAGACCAGTATGATATTTATACCATGCACAGCTCTCTCCATGTTGTCACCAAAAGGTCAAGAAAAAGGTATTAATTTCTATGGGGAAGTGCTGTGTAAAATAAGACTTAAATATCCCAAAGGAAGAGCTTTATAAGTGTAACTGTGTGAGGGTTTTTTTCCCCTGTCTGGTGGAATTATTTGTGTTAACAATGTTCTGTTAATTCCCCAAAATGTGTGGGGTATTTTTTTTTTCAGAAATCTTAGACTGTAATATTATCTAATCATGTGATTTTTTTTTTTGTTAATACTTTAAAAAATGGTTTCTAACTTGAACATAGAGCAAAAGGCAGGAAGAACGGTCTCTGAATTCTCTCCAGAATATGTGCATAAATGAAGTGCCAGTATGTAGGTACCATACTATACATCCTACAGAACTTGCATAGGAAAGATACAGAAGACTTACATATTACAGCTTTTATAAAGATGTAATTTGGGAAATACTATGACAAATACACTTTGAGGTAAATATAATTAGCTTCATGAAGGAAACTTGAGACCTGGAAAGGTGAAACAGTTTGCCCCATTTAAACTGTAAATGCATAATTGATATTAAAGTTCTTCTTTTCAGTTTAGGAAACAGGTAACAGGTAAATGTGCTGCTTCTGATTTTACTCTTGGCTTTTTTTTTTTTTTTTTTTTTTTTTTCCCATACATTCTATTTTCTATAGACTAAAAAACATGATGGTAAGAAAAGCTGTGAATCTCAAAGTAATGCTTATTAAATGTTATAAAAATCCTATGCATCATAGTGAAGGCAGTATTCTTTCAAACTTTAGAAGTGTAAATTCTTCAAAGTATTGCACCTCTGAATCTATCAAAGCACCACAGCTGGGGAGAGGATCTTATTCTTGATGCAGTTTATTTGGTATCTTTGTGAGAGAAGTCAGTCTTTCCTCAGACAAATCTTTGAAGCTCCTTCTAATTAGAAGCAATTCTTCTATTATTTTACTGCTTTTTTCTCCTCTCTTTTATGGCTAAAGCTACTTCCAAAAAATATGCTCTTAGCAGCCAGCTGCTTAGCAGTTCATCTACTCCTGCTTCTGATTCCTCCCTTGAAGTCATACTCCCGAATTACTGGCACTGAGCCTGGCCCTGTAGCAACTAGTCCTCATGCAATAAAGCCATGTACCTCAGACATCATATACAATTAGAATATATATCAAACATGCAGAGTGAATGTTAGAAAGAGAGCTATCATTTTTGAAGGGTCAACAATGTAAATCTTAATTGCTTAAGCCAAGAACTAATATGAACAATAAGTCTTTCACTTGCTTCCATCATTTTAGGGATACATCTGCACTAGCAGTAATACTAACACTAACAAATTCAATACTATACACTAATACTATACATATTCAAGCATTCTGTCTATATATCTTAGAGATTCCTCATTCGTTGCTGACAATATATGTTAGTAAGCTTTTGTTTTCCTTGTTTCTTTAGGAAATTCTTGTGTTCTTCAGAAATCACCCAGAGCCAATGACACAACAGCAGCCTGACTGACGCAGAGCTTACATCTTGGTAAGGCTGCTAAGCATCAGTGAGCTCCAGGAAGCTGTTGAGAGAGCACATAAAAGTGCAGCACCACATATTTCCTTCCTTGTCAAATACACAAGTACTAAAAAGCAAGTTTATACCATATATAAAGAGTGTGAATTATTATTGTTAACTCATTATGGAAACAAACCAACAATATTCAGTTTACCTAAGAAGTTTTCTGTGTTGCCATGGGGATCCAGAAATCTCTTCATCACACCCCTTGATAGCTATTTGGTGGTAGTAAGTCCATTCATATTGGCCATATTAATACAATTGTTGGATAGRCCGGAAAACCATTTTGTGTTCACTGGATTCTCAGAATTGTGTCTATCTCATTTAACAACTTCATTTCTTATATTCAGTATTAAGATCTATGGAACATCTTTGCAAGCATGGATCTAATATTGTAGGTTTGGTGAAGTATTGGCTTCATTTGCTCTGAGCCGTTCTCCATTCCAGAAAGTCTCTACACTCCTTGTTAATCAGATGGATCCACTGATGATGGTCTTAGCTGGATTTCAATGCATCTGTATATCTCACTCTATTAAACATTTTCATCAATTATGCTAATTTTGTTACATTAAATTTACTTTTTCAAATTATCATTAACTTCTTATTTGTTTCCATTCTTTAAGCTCCAGTCACACTATTTTATTGTTCATTGCTTTCCATTTACCCCCAATCAAACTGTAAATGTGAATCTTAGAATCTCTCATGATCTTTTTTATTATACTTCACTCACTAGAACTCCACTGATGTTTGAAGCACCAGGAAATGTATTGGAGGTTGAAAGAATATTCAGAAGAAATATCACTTACATGTGTGCCCTTTTCCTGAATGGATAGACAGTGACCAAAAAGGATGGATATCCATCCCAATAAAGAAATACTGAGATAAAAGAATGTTTGATCTGAAACTGTATATCCACTCCTCAGTTAAGCAAGAACATTGACCACCTTGACCCAAAAAATCTCTCCTTATACGTTGTTGAAAATGTTCTCCTTTCATATTTACTATACTTTGGTCACTACAGAAAACAAAGATTTCATCTCTTTTCTTGTATCATACCCACTCTATTGGCAGCTGTCCTCCTATCAGTATGGACCAACAATCATTCCTCTGAGCCCATCCAGCTCTCATTCTATCCTCAGCCTGAAATAGATTTTAACTTAGAAGTATGATCTGTGAGATGGCTGGGTTCCTTTCAGCATTCCTCTCTACTCTCTACTTTTTCATCTGCTGAAAAGCATCCTCAAAGACATGTCTTTGGTTTCCTGCACATACAAAGAATTTAACCATATGGTTAAATCCAAGCACTAAAGATAAATTTCTAATTTCTTAGGTACTTGTATAGTTCCTTTCTCCYTTTCATATACCTTCTCTTAAATGTTGCATTTAATACAGTACATTTCAAACTTGTATATGGAAATTTTGTAATTAACTTATTGTGATTGATTTCATTAGAACATTTAATGTTAGTACAACATATGGTTGAAAAATCACAGGAATTTGACAGAAGTTTGCTCCATTCAATAAGTAAGTTCTATTTATTTTACATTTCAGCTAGCACCTCCCAGGCAGCCTAACAATAATGTAGTTCACCACAGCTCTGTCCTGTTTACACAAACAATAATTTTGATTCAGTATAGTCTACCTTTGCTTTAACACTTGATGAACTGTAATACTGCAAAATCCCTTTATCTTAACTTTACTAACTTTAGTACTTCAAAAATTAGAGACTTCTCTAAGTGGTCTAAACAATGCATCTTGGCAATGTGTGCTACAAACAAACAGTCTGTGTGAAGCTTACCTTCCATGCCCCACACTATTTTCTAATAAGAAATTTAAAGTAATTCAGACTATCTAAAAAAAAGTCTACATTCTCGGGAAAAATACTGGGGCCAACAGTTCTGCTTTTCTGCCTCCATGAAACTTTTCACCACAGGGACATATTTCACCTGAATAGAAAATAAAGTTTTCTCCTGGCTACGTTGCAGACTACAAATTAAACCTTCATTGTGCATAGACATTTCACAGAATTTTCCACATTCTAGCTATATGTAAGTTTGAGTTTTTGCTATATAAAGATATCATGACTGAGCTCCACCTCCCATACACTCTCATGAAGAAAATAGTTCAGAAATAATTTTTGCCTCAGGGATTAGATTCCAGCATTAATTCAGCCTCTAACATAAATTCCCTTAGATTCAGAGGTATTTTCTCTCTTTATTTTCAATATATTTAGAAAACCTATAGCTTTCAGCAAGATTCAAAAGTTAAATGAACTAGAAAGAATAGGAAGAAATGCTTTGGCTCTCCATTGAAAAATAAACAGTCACTGTTATAAAGATGGAAAATATAAGTTGGAGACAAAAGGGGCACCAAATCCCAAACAACCAGTTTTATACAATAGAGGGAAAAAAAGCAAAATATGTAATTTATACATTTTCCTCGCTCTGACTGTGATGTGAGTCTACAGAAAGCTTCCACTGTGCATCTTAACAGTCGGAATGAATTGGAAGTACTGTGATATGCGGGAATGTCAAGCCAGTGATGACATTCATACCCTTACAAACAGGCAGAACAAACATCTGTGCTATGTATCACAGTGAATAGTGCATTTGTATGCCCAGTATTATCAAGTCACCTTATGAGATATATAATGGAGTTCATAGTCTTTTTCTATAATTCTTTTTTTTTCATATTTAGGTTCTTCTGATTTTCTTTCTAGATTAGATGACATTGTGGTTGGAAGTGGTCAAATTACAAGGTCAAAAAAAAAAGATTTTCTTTGTGTACTGAGCAATAAATCATTTTAAGAAATTATAATAAAGACTGGTAGCAGATTTTTTTCACTATGTTGTGAAATAACTGATGAGATTTAGTTATTATTGGTTATTATTGGACTCCGTTTGAAGATCAACAACTGATGGAGAGAGATGGGATCCACCTTTCTAAGCGAGGCATGTGTGTCTTTACTGACAGGTTGGTCAGCCTGGTAAAGAGGGCTTTAAACTAGGAAGAATAGAGGAGGGGGAGATTTATAAAGACAGGGTAGTCAACAAAACACAGCTCAAGTTAGGAGGCCTCCAGTGGGTTCATGCATCTGGAGAAGTGCATATAAGACATGGCTATGGGGGATCCCCTTTCACTCCTCCTGGGAAATCTGTATACCTGACTATCTCTATGAAATGCCTGTATACCAATGTATGCAGCACGGGGAATAATCAGGGCCATGATCTCATTGCAATCACAGAGACATGGTGAGATAGCTCACATGACTGGAATGTAGCCATGGTGGATGGCTACTTGCTTTTTAGGAAAGACAGAGCAGGAACGCACAGTGGTGGTGGAGTTGCTCTTTATGTGAGAGCGCGACTGGAATGTATTGAGCCTAGGCATGGACGAGGAGCCAGTCAAGAGCTTATGGGTAAAGATTAAAGGACAGGCTAACATGTTGTGGGTGTCTACTACAGGCCACCTGATCAAGAAGAGGAAGTAGACAAGGCCTTCTACAAACAGCTGGAAGTATCCTCATGACTGCAGGCTCTTGTTCTCCTGGGTGACTTCAATCACCCTGATATCTGCTGGAAGGACAACACAGCCAGGCACGAACACTCCAGGAGGCTCCTGCAGAGCACTGATGATAACTTTTTGACATAGGTGGCAGAGGAGAGAACGAGGAGGATTGTCCTGCTGCACCTTGTCCTAACCAAAAAGGAAGGGCTGGTTGGAGACATGAAGGCTGGGGACAGCCTTGACTGCAGTGATTACAAGATGGTGGAGTTCAGGATCCTGCATGGAGGAATCCAGGCAATAAGCAGGATTGCAATCCTGGACTTCAGGAGAGCAGACTTTGGCCTTTTCAGAGGCCTACCTAGAGAATTCCCATGCATTAGGGCCTTAGAAGGAAGGGAGGTCTAGGAGAGCTGGCTCATATTCAAGCATCACTTCTTCCAAGGTCAAGAGCAGTGCATCCCTATGAGAAAGAAGTCCAGCAAAGGGGGCAGGAGACCTGCATGGGTGAGCAAGGAGCTCCTGGCAAAACTCAGAGCAAAGAAGAGAGTACACAGAATGTGGAAGAGGGTACAGGATGTTTGGGAGGATTATAAGAATATTGTCAGAGTGTGTAAGGATGCAAAGGCTAAGGCCCATTTGGAATTAAGCCTGGCAAGGAATGTCAGGGACAACAACAAGGGCTTCTTCAAATACATCAGTAACAAGAGGAAGACTGGGGAAAATGTGGGCCTGCTGCTGAAGGGGGTGGGTGCCCCTATAACAAAAGATTCAGAGAATGTGGAGTTACTGAATGCCTTCTTTGCTTCAGTCTTTACTGCTAAAGGCAGCCCTCAACAATCCCAGAGCCTGGAGATGAGAGAGAAAGTCTGGAGAAAGGAAGACTTTCCTTTGACCAAGGAGGATCTGGTTAGAGATCTTCTAGGCAAACTTGACATCCATAAATCCATGGGCTCGGATGGGATGCACCCACGGATACTGAGGGAGCTGACGGATGTTGTTGTCAGGCCACTCTCCATCATCTTTGAAAGGTCGTGGAGAACTGGAGGGGTGCCTGAGGACTGGAAGAAAGCCAATGTCACTCCATTGTGACAAAAAGGAGGGCAAGAAGGAGGATCTAGACAACTACAGGATGGTCAGCCTCACCTCCATCCCTGGAAAGGTGATGGAACAGCTCGAACTGTTGTCATCTCACAAAATCACAGAATGGTTGAGCTTGGAAGGGATCTCTGGAGATCATGTAGCCCAACCCCCCTCTGCTCCATCAGGGTCACGTAGAGCATGTTAGGCAGGAGCACATCCAGGCAGGTTTTGAATATCTCCAGAGGAGACTCCATAACCTCTCTGGGCAACCTATTCCAGTGCTCTGTCACTCTCACAGTAAAGAAGTTCTTCCCCATATTCAGGTGGAACTTCCTGTGGTTCAGTTTGTTCTCATTGCCTCTTGTCCTGTTGCATGTCGTTCCTAAAAGGAGTCTGACTCTATCCTCTTGACACCCTCCCATAAGGTTTTGTAGACACTGATAAGATCACCTCTTAGTCTTCTCTTCTGCAGGCTGAATAAGCCCACTGCATGCAGCCATTCCATGTAAGAAGGATGCTCCTGTCTTCTGATCACTTTGTAGTCCTATGCTGGACTCTCTCCAGTAGCTCCAAGCATGTGGAGGAAAATAAGGTGGTAAGCAGTATACAGCAYGGATTTACCATGGGGAAATCCTGCTTAACCAATCTGATAGCCTTCTGTGATGGAATGACTGGATTGCAAGATGAAGGGAGAGCAGTGGATGTTGTCCACCTGGACTTCAGCAAGGCTTTGGACAYTGTCTCCCATAACATCCTCCTAGAGAAGGTCAGGAAGTGTAGGTTAGACGAGTGAGCAGTGAGGTGGCTTGAGAACTGGCTGAAAGGCAGAGCTCAGAGGGTTGTCATCAGTGGCGTGGAGTCTAGTTGCAGGCCTGTGGCTAGTGGAGTTCCCCAGGGCTCAGTACTGGGTCCCATCCTGTTCAACTTCCTCATCAGTGACCTGGATGAAGGGACAGAGTGCCTCCTCAGCAAGTCTGCTGATGATACCAAGCTGGGAGAAGTGGCTGACACACCACAGGGCTGTGCTGCCATTCAGAGAGACCTGGACAGGCTGGAGAGTTGGGCAGAGAGGAACCTCCTGAGGCTCAACAAGGGCAAGTGCAGGGTCCTGCACGTAGGGAGAAATAACTCCATGCACCAGTACAAGCTGGGGGCTAAACTGCTGGAGAGCAGTTCTGCAGAGACGGACCTGGGAGTGCTGGTGGATGACAAGTTGACTATGAGCCAGCAATGGGCCCTTGTGGCCAGGAAGGCCAATGGTCTCCTGGGGTGCATTAGGAAGAGTGTTGCCAGCAGGTCAAGGGAGGTGATCCTGCCCCTCTACTCAGCCCTGGGGAGGCCACATCTGGAGTCCTGCATCCAGTTCTGGGCTCCCCAGTACAAGAGAGACATGGAGCTACTGGAGAGAGTCCAGTGTAGGGCTACAAAAATGATCAGAGGGCTGGAGCATCTGCCCTATGAGGAACGGCTGTGAGAGCTGGGCCTGTTTAGCCTGGGGAAGAGAAGGCTGAGGGGGGATCTTATCAATGTACACAAATACCTGAAGGGAGGGTGTCAAGAGGATAGGGCCAGACTCCTTTTAGTGATGCCAAGCAACAGGATAAGAGGCAATGGGGAAAAATTGAACCATAGGAAGTTCCGCCTGAATATGAGGAGGAATTTCTTCCCTGTGAGAGTGACAGAGCACTGGAACAGGTTGCGCAGAGAGGCTGTGGAGTCCCCTTTCTGGAGATATTCAAAACCTGCCTGGATGTGCACATACCTAACATGCTCTAGGTGACCTTGTTTGAGCCGGAGGCAGGGGAGGAAGGAGGGTGATGAACTAGGTAATCTCCAAATGTCCCTTCCAAGCTCAACCATTGTGTGATTCTGTGTGATTCTATGATTAATAATTAATGCAATGTAAGAGTTGAGTCCTCAAATACAAGGAATGTGCTACCTTAAATATGTCTTTGGCCTTGTCAGACATAAGTTTTAAACAATTTAGCAAGCATACACTTAATTTGAGTATATAATTACAATGATTACATATGTTGATAGAGTAATTGAATTTGCAAATGACAATTAGCCATTTGCACATAAAATCATCTAATTAATGTGCACAATTGCAAGTGAAAAATGGTGTCCTTCACAGGTCTTAAAAATCATTTTCTGTATTCGGCAAATTAGGACTAGTGACAGCAGTTTACTTTGCTACACCATACTGATCACAATTTTATAATACACAGTCATTACTCAGATAAACATACTCCTCCACAGTTGCACACATAGCTAAGTGTACAGAATATAGGTGTATAACATGTCTTTATTTCAGGAGCTAAAAAGACCAAATGGAGAGTTTTTCTGCAATATTTTTAACCTACTACTCCTAAGGGGATTGTTAATCCATTCAAATAATAGATAGAGATGACAACTATTCCCGCCATGGACCTATTCCTGTTCCTAATGGCAATCTCTTAAAAGTGCTCTGAATGTCTTCTTGGTTTTGAAGAGTTTAAGCTCTGGACATTCCCTGGCACAAAACAGCCCGGGAGGCATTCTGTTTTGCAAGTCATCACTCTGCCTTACAAGACAGCAGTAATGATGTATACTAGCCATCCTAAAGAATAGTTCAGTCTCTTCTGGTTGTCATGTTTGTGGGGTTTGTTTCCATCTAGCTTATTATAAGATATCAGGCAATTTTTCTAAAATGTGGAAAATCCATTAGTGCAAACAGTTCCAAGGAACACAGAAGTCAGCAGAACTGTCGATATGTCAAATGATAACATTAAGTGACATCGCTGAACTTCAGTATCACATTATCTGTTAAAAACATTATTAATCTCTTAGCTAAATTCAGAGATCCCAAGGTACTTTGCCAAAGTAGGAAATACTGTAAAACAGTGTAATATAAGCCAGAAACTTTCTCTGTGATTGTGCCTGACTTCTCACATAACACATTCTGGGAGATTTCACTGAGTAATTCTTATTAATTCCTAATGAAATGGCAGAGGCAAAAATGGCCTGTTTTCAGTCATTCAGTGAATCAGAGACACACTTGGAAATACAGTTCATACTCCGGACTTGCAGCACCATGCTTTGTCTAGTGGTAAATTCCTTTGTGATATGGAAGGGAAAAGGGGAGGGAAAGGAGAGATGTTGCACAAAGGATTTTGAGACAGGTTTACATGCACAAAGCTTTATTTATAAGGATCTGTCACTGATGAAATACATGGACTCTAATGCTAAAAGTTACTTTTGGTGAAAAATAATAATAATAAAAAACACATGCATACCCACACACAAACCCCAGAAAACAAAAGGTGGATGAAAGAGAAAAGGCAAAGGATGGACAGCCAGCAAGAGCAGTGATAGGGTCTCTTGGTAATCTCCCTCTTCTGGATGCCTACTCAAGTGTAGCAGATGTTCCCACTCACAATACCTTTTTCATAGTAACTATATTCTTTTCATCAGGACTTGCTCAAACTCTCTCTCTCTTTTTTTTTTTCTACTTATGATGCCGTTAGCATTAATTGCAGCACATTTTGATCAGAGGCAGGTGCCACATGCTAAGTGAATGTTAAGCTTTGTGCATGCATATTAATGGTCCCCTAATGTGAACTAAAAAATATAATCAATGAGTATGGAAAGGGGGTCAGGGGAAGGAAAGAGTGGACAATTGCTTGCCATAAGAACTTGCCACAATACCATGGCTTCCAGGTCCAAGATCGTGGGAATAACAGCATAGGAGGACAGTATTAGAACAAGAAGAGAAAAATAATGCCACAGGCACCCTGAAAAACAATGCCACAGCAGCTTAGGTGAAAAGTTTCATTCRCAAAGCTGCAAATGGAAGATAAGTTACAGGACTGCAAGTGGAAGGCCTCCAGCAGTAGCAATGAAAGGCTCAGGGAAGCTCTTATCAATGCCAATACATATCTGATAGCAGGGTGTAGAAAAGCAGGAGCTAGGCTCTTCTCTGTGGTATTCAGKGATAAAAGGCAATGAGCAATTAAGCCCTTTGCCACTGAGGCAAAGAGTTTGGGCAATGAGCACAGAAACACAGGAAATTATGTTTAAACATTGGAGAAACATTGGAACAAGTTGCCCAGAGAGGTTGTGCAGTCTCCATGTTTGGAGATACTCAAAATTCAACTGGACATGTGTTGCCGTCGCAACAATACCCAGAGTTCGGGTGAGGTCAGGAGCCCRCMACACCGCCCGCCCCTGGGCCACTCCACACTGACTCCCTCAGGAGGATGCAGCAAATGGCGTTTATTGCGTCGTTACAATTCTTTATATACGCGCTCGCACTGTCTYTTCCTGTCTTAGCCTGYCTCGTCRTGACGTCACATCCCGTGATCTTCCGCAGCGCCCCGTTTCGCCTACCACAGACATGCTCCTGAGCAACCTGCTGTAATGACCATGCTTTGAGCAGGGTCCTGAAATAGATGCTTTCCAGAGGTGCCTTCCAATATTAATTATTATGTGATTCTATTACAAAGGCTGACACTGAAGAGAGTGTACAACAGAGAGACTGTGTTTCAAAGTCATCACAAAAAACTGTCAACATTTCACTGCAAATGAAGCATATATTAATCATTTAAAGACACTGCCTAAAAATGCATTTATTTGTTCCTCCCAATTTCATGTTTGTGACATAAAGAAGTGTAAAAAAACTCCTCAGAATAACAGCAATAATCTGGCTGATTAATAGGTGGATCATTTTGTAGATTCTTCATTTGGATCTACCAAAACCCAGTACTTTCCTTCATTTTAGAGGTCTTGCCACTACTTTTCTGCTACCATGTACTGGGATGCAACATATTCATGTTCATCATTGTTGAATGAGGCTCTGGAACTATATCTCAGTGAATGTTAAAGCTTATCCTACAAGTAGCCCTCATCAACATCCATAAAATATTCATTCAATACTCATAAACACTTATGATATTACCTATACATATTACATACTTTGCTTGTTAGTTAGCTCACTAGCTAGACAGTTAAATAGAAATGTATTAATTGAATATCTAATCTGTGCATGTGAAGGTCAGGGAAAACGGTCGCATAGTTATAGGACAGGAACTCTGGTTTCTCTTCTTGGATCTGCCACTACATTTCCAGGGGCTTAATGTGGGTAATGCAATGACATACAGATCAGTAAAAACTTGAGAATATCAGCATTACCCTCCACCGGAAAGATACTGGAAAACTTAAATTTATAATGCATGTGGGAGTCTCAAGTGTGATAGGAACACACGGTATTGTTTTTAAATTATAGTACAAAAAGACATAAGGGATTTTTATTACTGGTGTTGTTATTTCACATTACTTGCAAATTTAAGTTAAATTATGCCAACAATTGTGTTTCTCTCTGTTCTCAAAAAAGAAGCCAGGGAGGACTCAGTTCAGAAAATTGATGGATATGCTGCCATTGTGCATGTGCCAAGGATGACAGAATGCACTCAGGTTTTGATAGAGTAGTGGTTTGTTCCCCTGCTGGAGTAGATTTACACTCAGTTCTCACCTCTCCGAAATGAGTGCTGTTATCACATTATGATAAAGCATTGTGACTCAAAAACTCAAGGCCTTATTCTATCCTGACCAGAATGTTTCATTTTACATGTACAATTGAACATTCACTAGACTCATTAGAAATTGATTGAGATAGAATAAAAGTACTTTATACAAATAAAGCTGCTCTGTCTTTAGAGGTGTAAGGTAACCTAAGTAAACAGTATCAGCCCAATAATTAGGAGATCTGTATCTATATCTGTGTCTATCTCTATATCTATATACATATAGATGTATAGACATATGAATGTACACTTGGAAATGTAGAGCTTTTCTTCAGATTCCTTACCTGAATCATGCAGAGAATGGCAATGAACATGGATATCACATACTGTAGGCGAATATCCTATTTCTTACAAGGTTTTGGGCAGGTCTGTAACCTCAGAGCTTTCCTCCTGTCATGGACACCCGTGAAGGAATGAGATAATGCCACGGTTCCCCCAGTTTTGATGGGGTATTGCTGTTTACCTTGAAGACAATTCGTACTTTCTAAATTTATATCATACAGATGATTAGGTTTACAGTAGGGCTTCTCTTTGACAGGCTGACATAAGGCTTTGGAATCCTTTCTATTCTTGGTCTCTGAGAGCATGTTTTTAATGTATAATTTTCCTGAAGTTATGGCTCCTGAGAGCTTCACAGGGGAAAGGTCACTGAACTTTCACGCAGCTGCTCAAARAGAATATATTTAGTAGAGAGTATATTTCAAGACTATAAGACTAGAAATCAAGCATTTAAAACAAAATCCAACCATATATTTTTGGAGAATTGGCCTGGTAATTTCAGATTTACGTTTGGATGAGCAAGATTTTTAATGSATCTTGGTTAAAGGATAACCTTCCTTTAGTGGTAGATCTTGGCATCCTCTAACACCAGAAATAATCTAATTTCACTCATAAAATGACTTTTTTTTCCTTCAAACTACAATTTTTGTTAAAAGATAATCGAGTCAGAATCTGCTGTTGTTACTAATATGAAATTATGGAACAGGTACTACATATAACAGGACAAACTGTGACACCTTTATTTATAAGGGATTCTATTTTCCTTGTGAAATGGCCCAAAGAAATAAAATGATAGAGGACTAAAGAATGAGCTATAAGAGACAAAGCAGCTGCTGATTTTGTCACGTGCTACCTGCAGCATCCTGATTCTCATAAATAGCAAATACCCCCAAAGCTGAGAAGACATGACAGCAGCCCCAGGTGCAACTACCTTTGCCAAATTAGTCTGTTCAAATTGAAAAACTACTTTAGGAAAGGGTAGTAATTATCTTTAGATACACTGCAACATGGGAGAAGCTTGATTTAATTAAATCAGTAGCACTGTAATTTAAGTTATGATGCATGCTTTAATTATTCAAAGCACAAATGTTCTCAGAAAACTTTCATTAGAGATCCAAGTCGTTGGGAAAACCTTGAGTATATATTTGAGTTTTCTTGCCACAGTCACTGTGAATATTAGTGTTTTACTGAGAGTTTTAGATAATCCTTGTTTTGCTAACATTTAAGTCCAGCTCTGTTAAAATTGTATGACTGATAGAATAATCATACCCTTTACTTGTAGTTAATTATCCATTAAATTTACAAATTCATAAAATTATGTTGTCATAGTTTCTGCAACTTTTGGCCTAGTTCCTTATATTTATTCTGTTTTTCGTTCCTGTCCTAATCACAGAATTTCATATTAATAAAAGACTGTCTTATTTGTGACACTGATTAAGTCACCTAATCACTTATCCCTCAGACATGAAAACAAGTTGCATTACATAAATGTTTCATGTAGAGAAATCAGAATAAAGCTACCCCCAAASAATATTGCTGAAAACATGATTTTTGAAGTCATCTCTAAAAACAGACAAGATAAGTAGGCTAAGTGTACTAAATTAGTGGTCATTACAGTGCTTCACATTTACACAGAACTTCTAAATATTTCATAGTATATATATACAACTAAATTAAACCTCAAATGTTTCCAAGAGACAAAGGAATAAATTATACTCACCTTGGAACTATATGGTCTAAGACAGAAAAAAGCTAAATCACTGAGWGAAGTCAATAGCTAAAATGAGAGACGGGGGAAATATCGACAGAATTTATGCTCCCGTGTCTTCATTTAACTAGCCAGAGCTTCTGGATGGTTTGTTCTACGTTCTATTAACGGAATTGGCTTTAACTTCAGGTCTTCCTAATCCTGGTAATTAATATCTCTTTTTTTCCCCAAATTTAAAATAAATAGTCAGATCTAAAGAGAAACAGTGGATTCCTTGCTTCAAATCCAGTCTCCTGTGAATCTCATAGAATCACTTTGCTACTTTATGGGGTTTTTTTACTGTTGATTTTTTGTAACTAACTGGAATGATCCTCATATAGAATACATTGCCACTAGTCTTAACAAGAAGGAACGTAAGGTATACAGTGTAATACGAACATAACCTCGAATTCTGGCAAAACAAATTCAGAACATGATCTATGTTGTTGTCTATGCCTGATTTTCTTATAATAATAAGACATAGTTTCACACATGCTGTAAGGTTTGAGTCATCCCACTCTCTCCTCACATGATGTTCCTCCTTTGTGCAGAGAAATTATCCTAGTTAAAATTAAATTTTGTCCCTCAAAAATATGGGAAATGTGATGCCTTTTAACATGTAATTGAAGCTATCATTTTTGTTACTAAATTTTTCATTAAAATCAGTAGGAGCCTCAGCTGCCCAGAACATTTGGGGTCTAAGAAGACCTAATATAGTTTTAACAATTAAAGATGTCCTGAAAATTTTAGCCTAATCATCAATGCATACAAGAGGACCTTCACTGCCTACTATTTGATCTCCTATCTACAGTCACTGAATGTGATGTTTCTTCAAGGCAATCAGTGAGGCAATATCATTCCAAGGTGCTGTCCCTCTGACTGGTTTCCCTTTGGCATTGACAAACAAAAACAGAGCGAGTACTCATATTCCATCTGATCTGATTATATCTAGAAAAAAAGTACCTATTCTAAGGGCTGATCATGGCAAATACCCTTCTCAACCAGAATCAATAGCAAATTAATRTCCCTGCATGAGGTTAAGAAGCCCTAGTATTGGAAATACAGTCCCTCTTGATGGGATGTACTGACTAAACTTTTAGCTATTGGYATTATAGAAAAAGATACAATCTCTCCACTCCCAAGACTGTGTAATAGTGGGGAGAAGGAGGAGTTAGCTCTGGTAATCTGGCTCTCTGTCATATTTAGTATTACCACCCATCTGGTTCAGAGCCTCCTATGGTTCAAAGGTATGAAGCATTTATTGCTTTTCAGTAGACAGAGTTGCCCCATAAAAGAATCTACATACACACCCCAGTAACTGAAATGATTCCTGATTTTATGAAGTATGTCAGTCTCTTTGGATGAAAGACAGTCCRTAAGTATTGTATTCAACCCCATTTATGAGTGCTGAATAAAGAGGGGGCATTTTGACATTCCTCCTAGCATTTTTGTACAATCAAACTCTCCTGCATTGTGTATTCTATTATCACCTTCTAATGACTGGAGATGTATAATTAGACTTCATAAATGAGACATGCTGCTGCATCCTCTATAATGAAACATATTCTTTCTTAGAGCAAAGCAGGGTGCATCTGGCTTCTCTCCAGTTAGCAGGAGCATCAATCCAACCAGTGTACATTCAGTCTTTGCTGATGTACATTTCTGTTAAGGAACATTTCTTTTAATTATGGGGCAAATGATGACTAAAATAACCGAGCACTTCTACCAATCATTTCAATAGATGGCTGCAAAAAAGGCATAGAACATTAGGTTGGCTAGTGGARGAGTCAGCTATAGTGGGAGGCTACTGTGTAAAGATTATTTAGTGACTGCATGATGATCACATCAGCCAGGTTATTACATTGTTGGAAGTAAGTACTAATTACAGTACACAGGATTCAAAAGTAAAAGCATTTTTAACTGCACAGAGGAGGATAAAACAAGCTYATGCACAAGCAGTGTTCCTAAAAATATCCTAATGCGAATTATGATGTAATTGCCTTTTTTCTCCCCTCCTCCAAATATATAATTTTCTGTGTTCATGAAGGACACTAGAATTCACAAAATAATGAATGAGTGTTAAAAATGTAGTACAGAGACCAGGGTACAWAGAATGCATTTAAATTCCTGAAGACAGTTAGCCAAATGCTTTTTTTTAAAGCTGTCATCTAGRAGTTGGAATCATTGGTAAAGACCTAGTTTCTTCTTTTTCCCTCTCTCTCTAAATACACAGTAGAAGTTATGCAAAATCAACTTCTCAAATGGTATACTTCCATCGCATGTCACAGATAAAATATTAATTCTTAATATTTGAGAAAAACTTTTCCCATTTTTGGTTCATGTCATACTCAGAAGATGATACCATCAGGCATGGCTATTGCAGACTAACAATTTGTGACACACTGGGTCTGAGACTGCAGGCATATTGGGGACAGACTTATAAAGAGATCTATAAATAGTCACCTCGGATGATCCTGAGCCCACAGTGCAAACTCACCTCGTAATGTTGATGACAGGAGCACCCACTCATTATGAGTCTGAATCACTTTCACTGAGTCACCAGCCCAGGTCTGCGTTGTCTGTCGTGCAGGTGATCACCAAACTACATGCAGTGCAAATGAAATGAGAACTGTATGCTTTGCCAGGCTATAAGACTGCATGRTCCTTTCTAGCAAGGTCCTATAGCATCTAAATTAAAATTGGCTGGAATCTGTGGGCCATCTGAGCTCCAGAACAGAGCAGACATCTTCAGTTAAATCAAAACATTACACTTTTTCCTAAAGCATTACACAGAGCCAGATCATGAAAAACTAAAACTACGGCCAATAGATACAGATTTACACTGTGTTATTACTTAGCTTTTTTATTCSTTAGTTGCTAATATGAAAGAGGAAAAAATCTCTACATAACTTAGAAGCATRTTGCTCAAATGCATATGCTTTTGATAGAGAAGTGCTATGCTGTAAGAGAATACTTACATGACAAACACCTCTAATTTTGCCATCTTCTCCCCCAAAAAGCTTATTGTCRTCATCCTTAGCTCTTTCTTTCTAAAGTGCTAAGTATTTATAGAGTTATATTGTGATATTTTCTTTCCTACCTTTGCAACTTAGAGACAATGTCATCTTCTCACCGTTTCTGACTGTTCCCTTCAGAATTCAGGAAAGCTTTTGATTTCAACCAGACTAAAAACTTGTAATTATCACTGAAAAAAAAAAGAGAAATTTCTATGCATATTGATTCCTGAATATCACAGCTATTGTATTAATCTCCTCCTCTAACCAGCTTCTCCTCCTTGTACTTATGACATGACTTTTCTGTGCTGGTATGACAAAGTACTTGGGATTTATAACCTCAAGTATAGCAAAGAGGAGAAGCTGAGAGTCTGAAATGCTGGATAAATGACCCTGTAGGTTAAGAGTTTTACTGTTCCTAATGACCTACCAGGCATATAGTYTCTATGTAGGCAATATATTTAAAGAATATTGAGCTGAAAAGCTTTYATGCTCTTTGCGCATAGCATAAAAGAATCAGAAACTTATTTTCTGTGTAGACAAGATAATTTTTAACTCATCTTCTAGGAGAAAAAAAAACAAGCCAAAACACATCCAGTAAAATTCAGAGCAATGACCTTACTTAAAGAAAATATTTCTACTTTCAGTATTAGAGTATATTCAGACAAACTCCCGTGGCAGAGTTCAAAATRTTAAAAAGTTACCATCTGCAGGAAAAAAAGAAAAATCTATCTGCTGATGCTTCATAACAAAGTTTCAATGCAAGGTCAAACTGACTGGTTAAAAACCTCTTTCCCCATGATGTATACTAAGCTGTTTGACTTTGTGTTGGAGTAGACTGGAAGCAGACAAACAGGCAGTTTCCCCAGCTCAGCTGCAGGCACAGTGACTTCGACTAAGTGGCAGAAACTTCTTAACCTACCTGAATTCAACCATCAGAGTGTGTCTCACTGTGCCCTGAGCATATGCAGCAGAGCAAAGTATTTCATGTCTTGTAATTTGCAGGCAAAGAAAAGTCTTTAAGACTGTGCAAGATCATAACAAACTGAAGCTCCATGGGCTGTTACAATTTTCATTAAAAGCAAAAAAAATAAGGAGGTTGATATTCCCTGTGAATTTTATTTTTAATATGAGGATATCTGGTTGGTTTCAAGGTATTTGTGCTTAATACAGTTCCTACCCAAGCCCTGATTATTGCATAAACTTTAAAATATAACCCAGGGAGAAAGTTACTTTATAYGAGGACCTCTGCAAAGCACTTTTCCCAAGAATGGTGCTACTTTTTCAGAAATTTTTTACTGCGTGGCATTTTCCAAAAATTTTTAATAAAAATCATAAATATTTTAAAATTAATTTATCAATTTCTAAAATTCTTCTCTATATCAACTGCCTTCAGCACACAAAAATCCCTCAAGGTCCACGGGACCATTAAGGTAAAGTAAAGCAAGTCAAGGCAATGCAAGGCAAGGGGAAGCAAGACAAGGCAAGATAGAAGAATATGTTTCAAGGCATGGTGGAAAGTCATTTGCAACTGCACTTTTTTTTTTTTTTTTTTCAGTAGGATGTAATGGGATTTACATTCTGAAATTTCTCTTTCAGCAGAGATTATTTATCTACATCATGTGAAAGGGCATCAGCCATTCAAAACCAGGGATATCACCTAAACCCTCTTCAGTGTGATGGAGAATTTTCAAGATGTGCCAGGGATTTATCTCTGGGCATCTCTCTTTATCCAGCTGATAATTCCTTGTCAAAGTGAAAGCATCTGACTTAAAATCATCCCCTTCTATTTCACTATTATCTCAAAAACAGAAATTAAGAAAGGTGAGATATCCATTTTGTATCTTTCTACTTTCTCTTTAGGGCAACTGAAACAGGCATACATTACATATTTCTGTATCACTATCAGAGGAAACAAAATACAGAGGTTTTAATTTTCAAGAATACTAAAGATTAATCTTCAATGCTGCCCAAATGAAGAATCTTTTAATTTTACCCTCTGATAGGGTTACTAGTAACAACAATCAGTAGAAAAGTTAGAATAATAGAATTCATAAATCACTGAGGGAGAGGAATTATATAAAAAAATAGGATAATACAGATTATTCCCCACTGGGAATTAGAATTCTASAAAAAATTAAATACAAAAAATGCGGCTTTTCTGAGAGTAATAACAACAGAAAGGCATCATTCTCTCCCCTGTAAATCATTTACAGAGAACAGTCTGATTACTATTTTATCAGGAACCTTTGGCTATGTTTCTAAATACACTTAAGTAAGATGATTTCTCATTTGTACTCATCATTCATAATTTATGGTATATGTATTTTCTCTTGGCTATTTATATTGTCTTCAGCAGTTAAGCTGCATTCACTTTGATATCCAAAGACACATCAAAAATCAATAAAAAGTATCTTAATAGAAGCTGCATTAATGTTAATAAAATAACACCATTATACCACTGTATGTAATTTTAGAATCATTATCCCCATTGTACTTCTAGTCATTCTTCTTCTCCTTTATAATTTAAATGAGTAGAGATACAAATCTGTCAAGGTAAGCCTTACCTAGTGGTTGTACTATGACAGTCAGCTGACTAGAGTTCACGTCCTAATTCAGTTTTTTTCTATTTCCCTAAGTACTGTTCTTATGAAAATTCATGTTCTCATAGTAGATTCTTATACTATAGCCTATGAAATAAGACAATTCCTGCTTCATGATATGGTCTTCTACCCCAGAAACAATGAGGCATGGATATCTAATGAAGAGCCCTGTCCTCTTTTGTCCAGATAAAATAGCATAACATGGTTGTTACTGAAGATATATGTCTTGGGTCTGGAAGTTTGAGGCTCAGGAAAAAAACAAACTCAGCCAAACATCCTATACTATTTTTGTTTGTTTGTTTGCTTCCTATATGATTTAARTGGAACTGAGATACAAATTGTGGTTGCTGAGCTGGAGAGGACACAGAAAGAAGTGCCTTAAGGGTCTATGTGCAGAAGAGATGCCTGCAAGTGTTCAGGACAGGCCTGTAATTTTATATATTTCCATTGTACATATTATTTCTAACATTGAACAATCAAGACCATTATCTGTAAATGAAATTCTTGGGAGATCAAGGGCAAAAAAGTTATAAAAGGGAGAAGGAATTCTAGAAAATGAACCTTGAAGATTTAGATGCCTGTTGAGCTTTATTGAATACTTTGTGGATGCTAAGATAAATGTCGAGTATAATATTTTCCAAGTCAGGACTTTTGTTGTAGTGTACCTGCTTCCTTCCTCTCTTTCCTTAATTTACTTCCATTTGTCTACAGCAGTGCTAATTCACTAAATTAAATGTGAGAGAACTCCAGATCTCCCTCAAACTTGATTAAATATAATAAATGGTTCAGCACGGTGCATTTGCTTAATGCATTTATGCACAGTCAATTGTCTTCACTTATAATGCTACATTATTGCATTACACTTAGCAAGGATCATATGCTCTGACTACTCTCTGGATAAACTGTGCAATACTGACTTTGGTGTGTTTTACATCATACTATGTAACTATCATGTTATAATTTACTGAGCACAGGGTTCAGGGAACAAAAAAAATCAATAATTTTTGATAGTTTTAGTTCTTGAGTGACTTGTGTGTTGACTGCATCCTGTCATATAGCTAGGAAGTTTCAGCGTTATTCCAAATTAACTCCATAACAATGCACTTAAATTTCTAACAAGATGACTTGGGGAATAGGTAATGTAATACGGAGACTTTAAACTCTGGAGCACCTGGCTTAACCCTCAATTAGGCTAGCAGTGACAGAACATGATCGCTACCAATAGCTCATATGGGAACAGAGATGGTGGTCTCTGTTCAGTCACTGGCAGATATTGGGCTCATTGTGTTCCAGTTCTTGTTTATGTCACGTAACAGGGAAAATAAAACCCCCCACTTCTAAGGAGTAAATATATGGTAAGAAAGTAAGTGTTTACTCCTTAGATGAGTTCTGTAGGTTAGTATAGAGTTCTACCAATGATGAATCATGGGAAAGTTTCCTAGATTTCACTTACTTCCAAGGAAAATGGAATACTCTTGTTCCTATACCCAGGTTTATCTTTTCAGTATATCTCCCTCCCTTTAAAACATTTGTCTTTAAAGACAAATAATGAGTATCTAGGAGTATTAGCATGAATTAAAAAATTTCAATTAGATGTATGTAAGCATATTATAATGCCATTTAAAAAGAAACATAATGCATATCTTGTATCATGCCATATTTGGATGTCAGTAAGCAAATGTATAGTTAAATAACATTATAATCATGGAATCATAGAATCAGTAAGGTTGGAAAGSACCTCTGGAGATCATCTAGTCCAACCTCCCTGCTCAGCAGGGTCACCTAGAGCATGTTAGACAGGGCTGCATCCAGCTGGGCTTTGAATATCTCCAGAGAAGGAGACTCCACAGCCTCTCTGGGCAACCTGTTTCAGTGCTCTGTCACTCTCTTAAGTGAAGAAATTCCTCCTCACATTCAGGTGGAACTTCCTGTGGTTCAACTTTTGCCCATTGCCTCTCGTCCTGTCACATGGGACAACTGAAAAGAGTTTGTCCCCATCCCTTTGACACCCTCCCTTCAGGTACTTGTASACATTGATAAGATCCCCCCTCAGTCTTCCCTCCCCCAGGCTAAACAGGCCCAGCTCTCACAGCCATTACTCATAGGGYAGATGCTCCAATGCTCTAATCACATTTGTAGCCCTGTGCTGGAGTCTCTCTCRTAGCTCCATGTCTCTCTTGTACTGGGGAGCCCAGAACTGGATGCAGGACTCCAGATGTGGCCTCCCCAGGGCTGAGGAGATGGACAGGATCACCTCCCTCAACCCACCGGCAACAGTCTTGCTAATGCACCCCAGGAGACCATTGGCCTTCCTGGCCACAAGGGCAYATAGCTGCCTCATGGTCAACCTGTCATCCACCAGCACTCCCAGGTCCTTCTCTGCAGAGCTGCTCTCCAGAAGGTCAGYCCCCCGCCTGTACTGGTGCATGGAGTTATTTCTCCCTACGTGCATGACCCTGCACTTGCCCTTGTTGAGCCTCAGGAGGTTCCTCTCTGCCCAACTCTCCAGCCTGTCCAGGTCTCTCTGAATGGTAGCACAGCCCTGTGGTGTGTCAGCCWCTYCTCCCAGSTTGGTATCATCAGCAAACTTGCTGAGGAGGTACTCTGTCCCTTCATCCAGGTCACTGATGAGGAAGTTGAACAGGATGGGACCCAGTACTGAGCCCTGGGGAACTCCACTAGCCACAGGCCTGCAACTAGACTCCACRCCACTGATGACAACCCTCTGAGCTCTGCCTTTCAGCCAGTTCTCAAGCCACCTCACTGCCCACTCGTCTAACCTGCACTTCCTGACCTTCTCTAGGAGGATGTTATGGGWGACAGTGTCCAAAGCCTTGCTGAAGTCCAGGTAAACAACATCCACTGCTCTACCCTCATCTACCCAGACAGTCATTCCATCATAGAAGGCTGTCAGGTTGGTTAAGCAAAACTTCCCCATGGTGAATCCACGCTGGCTACTCCTGATCACATTCTTCTCTTCCATATGTATGGAGATGACATCCAGAATGAGCTGCTCCATCACCTTTCCAGGGATGGAGGTGAGGCTGACTGGCCTATAGTTGCCTGAGTCCTCCTTCTTGCCCTTTTTGAAGACTGGAGTGACACTGGCTTTCTTCCAGTCCTCAGGCACCTCTCCAGTTCTCCACGACCTTTCAAAGTTGATGGAGTGTGGCTTGGCAATAACATTTGCCAGCTCCCTCAGTACCCATGGGTGCATCCCATCAGGGCCCTTGGATTTGTGGATGTCTAACCTGCCCAGAAGGTCTCTAATCCTTTCCTCCTCAACCAAAGGAAAGTCTTCGCTTCTCTGGACTTTCTCCCTCACATGCAGATTCCAGGATTCACAAGGGCTACCCTTAGTAGTAAAGACTGAAGCAAAGAAGGCATTCAGTAATTCTGCCTTCTCTGTATCCCTTGTCACYAGCGTCCCTGCCCCATTCAGGAGCAGGCTCACATTTTCGCTAGTCCTCCTCTTGCTGCTGATATATTTGAAGAAGCCCTTCCTTTTGTCCTGGACAACCCTTGCCAGACTCAATCTCAACTGGGCCTTAGCCTTCCTCACAGCATCTCTACATACTCTGGCAGCATTCCTATAATTCTCCCAAGTAGCCTGTTCCCCTCTTCCACATTCTGTGTACTCTCTTCTTCTGTCTGAATTTGGCAAGGGCTCCTTGCTCACTCATGCAGGTCTTCTGCCCCTTTTGCTACACTTCTTACTCATAGGGATGCACTGCTCTTGAGCTTGGAGGAAATGATGTTTGAATATTAGCCAGCTCTCCTGGACCTCCCTTCCTTCTAGGGCCTTAAGCCATGGGATTCTTCCAATTAGGTCTCTGAAGAGCCCAAAGTGCGCTCTCCTGAAGTCCAGGGCTGCAATCCTGCTCATTGCCTTAGTTCTTTCCTGCCGGACCCTGAACTCCGCCATCTTGTGGTCACTGCAGCCAAGGCTGGCCCCAACCTTCACATCTCTAACCAGTTCTTGTCCGTTGGTGAGGAMAAGGTCCAGCAGGACACCCTTCCTCGTAGGCTCCTCCACCATTTGTGACAAGAAGTTATCATTAATGCATTGCAAGAGCCTCCTAGACTGTTTGTGCCTTGCTGTGTTGTCCCTCCAGCAGATGTCAGGGTGGTTGAAATCCCCCAGGAGAACCAGGGCCTGTGATCTTGAGGCTACTTCCAGCTGTCTATAGAAGGCCTCATCAACTTTCTCTTCCTGGTCAGGTGGCCTGTAGTAGACACCCACAACAGTGTCCCTCATGTTGGCCTGCCCTTTGATCTTTACCCATAAGCTCTCAACTGCCTCCTCCTCCTCCACGCCTAGGCAGAGCTTGATACATTCCAGTTGCTCTCTCACATAAAGAGCAACTCAACCACCTCGCCTCCCTGGCCTGTCTTTCCTAAAAAGCACATATCCATCCATGGTAGCATTCCAGTCATGAGACCTATCCCACCATGTCTCCATGATTGCAACGAGATCATGACCCTGTGATCGCACACAGATCTCCAGCTCCTCCTGTTTGTTCCCCATGCTGCGTGCGTTGGTATACATGCATTTTAAAGAGGTGGTCATGCCTGCACGTTTCCCAGGAAGGGTGTACATGAGTCGCCCATAGCCATGTCCCAAACTCACATCCCCACCTGCATGCACCTGTTGGAGGCCCCTCAACCCAACTTGTGTTTTGTTGTCTTCCCTGTCTGTATGACACCCTCCCTCCCCCCTCCTACCTATTTTAAAGCCCTCTTTACTAGGCTGGCCAACCTATTTGCAAAGGTAAATGTGCCCCACTTCGTGAGGTGAATCCCATCTCTCCCCACCAGCTGTTGATCTTCAAACAATGTTCCATGATCATAGAATCCAAAACCCTGTTGCCAACACCAACGGCACAGCCAGTTGTTGATTTGGGAAATCTTCCTGTTCCTCCTCCCATGTCTCATCCTAATGGGCAGGACCGATGAGAAGACCACCTGGGCTCCCAGACCCTTGACTACCATGCCCAAGGCCTTGAAGTCTTCCCTGATTGTCTCTAATTTGCTCTCAGTATCATTAGCACCCACATGAAAGAGCARCAGAGGGTAGTAAAATAATCAAGGAGCTGCATGGTCGCAAAATATATGCAATTATCTGGCAAAGCATTAGCACAGATTTATGCAATGAGATTGATTCAACAAGCATAATCTAAGATCTATTTCCATGTCAGATTACTACTGGCTGAATGAAGTAAGGGATGAGGTGGTGTTTTAATGGAGTTGTGCATCTATAAAGAATTGTGACAAGAATACCAGAAAAGTCAATCAAGAAACATGAGACAATAATAACAACAGAAAGGATCAAAAAAAAAAAAAAAAAAAAAGTGGGAAAATGTTCCTAAAAGAAAGGCTAATGAGCAAATTGTCTTAATATAAAACACTGTGAAAGGAGACTGCAAATGAGAAAAGCCTTTTGCTGTTTGACTTCTGCAGCTCTGAAATTTGACCCACTGTCCCCAGACATTTCCCATTGCGGATCATTTCGGTAGTAAATCTAAGCTATGCATTCCAAGAGGCTAACCTGAATTGTGAACATAACTGCAAACATTTGGATCTGTATCTCTCCAGGACTCTGTGGTGAACATGGAATACTTAAGTAGGCACACTTTGGTCTCTCTATGTACAAAGTATTTCAGAATTTTTCAGCTATCTGAAAGTGTCAATAAATTTATCCTCTGTTCTATGCAAAAGAGGCTATAGTGTGGTTTCTCATGAATGCTCTAGAACAGGAAAGAGCAAAAATAGTCCCAGTCTAAAATTTAGACCATTTGGTTTGTAAATACCTATCAGGACTTTATAATGGACACTACAAAATATACCTGTTTTTTATAGCCCAAGTAAATGTCTGAAAGACTGTTGAAAACTATGGGGGAAGTTATTCATAGATACAAAAATTTATTTACCAGATTAGGTGAAAATTTAGAATCACCCATCTTCTTAAAATTAAATAATAAACTGATCTTTATTCCATGTGAGATTTAATTCAGCATGCTTCATTGCTTAAAAGATCAGAAAACAATTCTGAAAACAAAAGTATATACATGTTTTAAGTGACATCTTTTGGGTTGATTTATACCTTAGGTTGCTCATTTTTTGTAAAAACAATTTGAAAAGTTATTTTTGTCTAATTTCTGTCACTCTTTGAAGAGTTTTCTAATTTGGTTATTAATATCTGTCCTTAATCTTGTATGAATTAGGGAGCCAGGATCTTTGAGGCTGAAGTCAATTATGTATAGAGAGAGTCCATTATTTACAGCACCATTATGTCCCCAGTTCATCTATTATGAAAGTCTGTAAATTACCCATCCTTATTAACTAAGATGTCTAGGTAAATTAAAATATTATGATTGAGGTAAATCACATCCCAAGTGGCAGAACTGGATAGGAGTCTGATGCTTAGCTTATTTCGTTTCTCATGCTTTCAAGTCTATTTGAGAGGATGTGGTTTTCAGTAAGAGCAGAAGCAAAATTTCTTCTTGAGCGTTGGAAAAGCAGATTTAAACATTTATTTTCTTTTAGAAAAAGAAAAGGTTGTGTCTTCTAAAGCTTTTTGAGACTACTCTGTGATGTCATTACAACTCTGACTAGCAGGACATTAAAGTAGAAGAGCCACCTTGAGGTTAATTTGTATAGTTTACAGAGTTATTTTGTTTAGTTTTTACCCCTGATTGAGTTATGAAATAACAGAACATTAATCGAACCAGTATCACATATCTTAAAAGCTACTGTCTGCAGATTGCCTTTATTTTGGTGACTCAGCATAATAAAGACAAGAGTGCTGAGCAAATCTCTAGACAGGTCCTTAGGTTTCCATTCATTTTCTCTTTTAATAGAACTTTATGCTCCAAATTCTTATCGTTTAGTTTTACTTCTTAACAGTTGCAACTATAAATTTATGCCTTGATAACTGTATGATATGATATAAAAACATGTAAAAAGATGGGAGAACAGAAATGCATATGTTTTTAGATACTGATCATCTTTTAGAGTGGGCTAAAATTAGCATATTCTTTCTTCTGTTTGTTTTTCATAATTTTAAACCTTAAAACATGTTTATCTAGGATCAAAAAACCTATYATTAGGTCAAGTGAGGAATCTCTTCAGCCTGAAAGAGTGATTATCATGCCTTCCAAAATATTGAACAAATTTCATGTACATTTCAGCATAAGGTTTACACTGAGTAAACCCAAGAAAATATTCTCAATTAGTCTTTATAATGTGTCTGCTGTTTGCTTTCTGTATTCAAACTGTTTGCCATTTTTAGTACACTATGTAGCCTTCTTCAGATCCATTAACAAATAGATTTCCTTTGCTTCATATTCTTTGCCCATAACCCCGTTCAGGAGAAGCTTCATTGCCTCCTTTGCTGCCATCTACTCTCTCAGACRGACTGGAAGTCAAATACAAAGAAGAAGTGGTGTACATCCATACGACTTCCAGCAGAGCTTGAGAGAGAGTCAACAATTACTATGAATACAATCAGAGAGACCTTATCTCCTAGTATTAGGACAATTCAGAATTTCAAGACTCTTGCCTGGTTCTTGATTTAAATCTTCCTCAAAGCATTAAACATTTATGAAACATGTTGCATCATAAGAACTTAATCTAACTTCCTCTGAAAAGTTCCTGATCTTAGTAAATTCTGTAGATTCATGATTTATAAGGTACGGTGCCACCATTATGTATCATTTATGAAAAAAAAAAAGAATCATTCTTTGCCACTGTTGATGGGCAGCTCCCTCTGTGTAATCACAGTCTTTGCTCTTTAAATAGAAAGAGTTAATTTCAGAGAACAAGAAGAATTATATTACAGGGTCTGAAGCCTGTATTTAATTTATGGTGAATTGTTCATGCAGAGAAATGGATTTTACAATGAAATTAGAGATTTCAAACCTTTCAGCTGTTTAATAAACCATATAAATAGAAGAGATGGGTTGGGATTGAACTTAGCCCACCTGTCTACCTGCACATATGGCTAACATACTCTTGRGTAATAGAGAATAAAATAACCTCTCTCCTATTCCTATAAAATACAGTGGTCACGAACAAAAGTGACAGACAGGTCAATCAACCAGGCAAATGGACACTGGTGGTGTGGGATATTTTAGGAAGTATGTCTTTGGTTCACTTTCTAGTTAAAGCTAAAATTTGTCTGAGAGCTGGAACATAAGACCTCTGATGGCAGACTCATGGATTTTTTTCCTGATTCTAACCATAATTTTGTATGATCTTGTTCCAAGCCCTGTATCTTAACTATATCTTGACTTGCAGGAAGAAGACTTTAGGAATGAAGTATGCCGCAGCTATCATTACAGCAAATTTTCCCTCCATGTCGATGTGCTTCACCTCTCCTGAACTCCAGAGAACTGYTCATAAGAAGACAAAAAGGAGTTTGACTTCACAGCCATTTCAGTTTTCAGCCTTTGTGAAAAAACTATAATAGTTTTGGCTCTCAGTTCTGATAACAGAAGATCTTGTCCATTAGCAAACAACCTTATTGGACTATACTTTCCTGAAGACAAAAGTCTGAACTTAGGTCCCAAAACAGTTTTATAAAAGGATTTATTCATTTACTTCCATCYTTTTCTGGACTGTTAAATTCTCTCCATAATCTCTTTAACTCTTCATTTTACAGGATTAAACTTACAAAAGCAGACTCAATAGATAACGATTTTTAAAAGTAATATGTTTTTTTCTTTGATTTTGCTTCATTTATTTCCTCTTATTGTTTATTCTAAATTTTTGAAAGAATCTGGGATTTTCAGTAATATTATTGAGCAACATTATTTGGAACTTCACTAGTTGATTGTCAAATTTTCAGGGATAACAGTTTAGACAAGCTTGAACTGTATAGCCAGCAGACTCTTCTCTTTGATTCTTTTACTGTAGCTCTGGTGGATCTGAAGATCATGAACTACTTYTGTATATGGGGCAAATTTTTTTGTTATTAAAAGGAATTTTATAAATGTAGGATGAATTTCAATTACATTTATTTCTCTATTTTCTAATTAATGAATTCTAGAATGTTAACTGACATTATTTACAAATAGTAAAGTAACTGCAGCAACAGTTCAGTATCAATGATGGATGAATTCTGTATATTTTCATAAGCAATGATGAAATTTTACACTTTAAAATTCAACCAATTTATATATACATTATATTTAAAAAATTACAGGTTAGTGAGCCTTTTCAAGTTCTTTCATCTATTCCATTAGGGTCTTTATAAACAAAAATAGAGATATGGTTTGATTTGAAAGTCAACAATCTATTTAGGTTGTCATTGCCTATTGCTAGGAGTGCATCCCTTTAAAAAGCAAGCACTTGTTACATTGACTTTAGCATTATTTTACACTRATCCACACTGTGAGAACTGTAGCCAGCAGATCTGAGCAGAATTCATAGGACTGTTTCAACTTTCATTCCCCTTCTCTCTCTCTTACTGTCTGTCTTTTATTGCTGATTAAACAAATCAGGATAAAAGGTTAGTCCTTCTTGACACAGCTACAGGGGTCTTTTTATAGCTTCTGTCTTATATCACCAATTAAAGAAAATGATAAGAACACGTGAAGATGTCAAGGTATACAGCTGTCACTGGCTGTTCCAGCACTTAGGATGACTTTTCACAAATGAAAGAATAGGCTTTTCCAAAGAGACACGGTGACTCGGTAGTAACTGATAGGCCTTTCGGCTATGTTATAAATCAGCTGGGCCTAAAATATATCCAACTGAATTTTATTACAGATAAATACCTGTTGTTGTTATAAAGTAAAGTGAACTCATTATTGTCACTGTCTTGGGATGTAAATCAACTGGATGAGTGGTTCCGGTCTTCCCACCTTAGCATGAAATATATAGACAAAAAAGTAGTGCCTCCTTTAAAAGCTGAGGTACATGACTTAGCATCATAAGACAAGTTCTTTTCTCCTTACCTTACAAAAACTAAAAGACAGCATGACTGATATTTCTTCTTCCTGTGAAAGTTGAATTTAATTCTTACTTTACCAAGGATAAAAGAGTTTGTAAAGCTAGAGTATATTATATATTCAATCATAGAAATCACCAGGTCCCCCAAGGTAAAAATATTTTCAATGTCTGTCCTAGAATATGATATGCAGACTCRTATCAAGTTTACCATGTAAGAAGCTGATATTTTTGGAATTAGTCAATACACCACAACCTTAACTATAAATGTCCTATTTGAAACGCAATGTAGAGAATATATTCCAAATGTGAGATCCAAATCAGCCAGTAGAATAGATGATTCAATAGCACTGGCCTTTTAAARAACTATGGGAAAGGCTCACTGCTGACTGTAATAACTACCATAATTCTCCACTGAAATCATTGAAGATTATCAAGTGCATCATAAAATGTTTAACAGTGATTGATAATCACTGCATGTGATTGATAAGTGCATGTTTGTGACAGCACTTCCATGAGACAGAAGTATCTGATCCTGACTCRTTTTGCCAGGTAAGGAAGAGGGTAGTAAGAATGTAGCTGTTTGAAAAAAGAGGTTCTTTTCTGGTTGCCATATCATCAGTTTGTGTTTTRGCATTAGGCAACTGTTCAGAGTGTTTTTTGGTTTTTTGTTTTTTTTTTCTTCTAATCTTCCTCGCCAGGATAATAATTTCATCTTTGTGTAATTTTAAAAGATATACTTCTTAATACTCTTTAGGCTAAAGACTCTTAGAGACATTGGGCATCAAGCTGCATCTGTTCGGAGGAGGAAAAAAGTAACAAAAGCACATTTTATTTTGTTTAGAAGGTGAAAGATCTCAAGTAGAAAACTACTTATTTCTTGAGCAGTGAATTGCATAGTGATTACTTGTGATGGCTGGCTGTATGCCTTCCTTACTCTTCTATCCACGGGAACACTGATCATGGAAACCAACACCACAGGAAGAYTAAGAAAAGAATTCAGAAAAAAAATGAGTGATGACTTTACACAATTCCATTAAAAGTGAAACAGGTCTGAGCTTCATGAGACAATGAAAATATTTTTATAAAGGAGAGGAAAAAAAGAAGAGAAAAAAAAATAGAGCCTATGTAATACCATAGTAGTCATTTCATTTGGCTGCTTTCCAAGGCAAGAATATGAAATAAAATTACGTTTGGAGCGTTTGTACATTACCTGAACTGTGCATCCTTCAGTATACATGATCTGGCACAAGGAACAGAGACACTATAGGAAAGCTATCCCAATTCCTGAATATGAGTTCAGATCTTCACAGGCAAACAGGAGTTAGTCTTTAAAAATATATAATTTTGCTTAGAATGTAATGAATTAAAAGTTTTACTTAAGTCTTTTCCTTAAAACATCTCTCTGCATCCTTCAGCAATACATAAGTAGTTTCTTAGCCGTTCATAATCAACTGAATGAARACTGTTCCCTTSTTCAGGCTCCAAACTTCCAGCATTGAAGATGTTTTTAAAAAGACTCCAAATTAGTTTGATAAGAACTTCCACACAGTACCATAACATCCTTTCTATTTAAAGTTTTGATAGTATACAAAGCTGAGCACGTCACCAGAGATATTGAGCACCTTCATCTCCATTAACTTCAATGAGAAATGAGGRCACTCATCAACTCAGTAGACCCAAGAAAGTACTCCCACATAAAAGAAAATGAATTTTCCAGCACATTTAGTTCCAGTGGTATCACAATAGCTTTCCCTCTCCTGGCAKGATTCCTCGTCAAATTATGCAGTGATTATTCTATTTTGGTTTCGRCACTGAATATGCAGTTTAATTGCTCAGAGAAAAACACTTGGCTATTGAATGTAGAAAGAGAAAGAAAGGAGAATCATTTTTGGCAGAGTCTGTCTTGCTTCTGTGGAACTGTAGGCTATCATTTTGGATGTCCARCTTAGAGAAAAAATATCTGTTTCCTGCCATGGTTGCTACCAGTGGAAATTAAATACATTTAAGAAATGAAGCTTTTTCTCATAGTTCTTGGAGTAGATGCTGCCTATCTGTAATATGTTAAACTCTCTAGTAATAATGATGGTAGGTTACTAGAGTGACACTTGTAGCTAGGGTAATGCGATTTGGTTAGCATACTATCCTGTGAATGRGAAGGTGGCAGTGCCTTATGACTATATGGGTATCTTTCATTCCTGGTCAGGGAGCTGAAAATTTTGTGTTCGTAAGTATCTAAGAGAATAAAATGCAGGTAAAAACTCAAGTCAAGAAGCTTTATTCTCACCAAAAGTAGCTTACTGTCARATCCTCAGCTGAGTACCTGTATGCATTTAAAATGGCTTCTACAGCATTTTGCTAGCTGAGTTCAGAAATGGAGGAAACCATGATAAATAAGCTTTCATCTTTACTTCAATCAACTGTGACCAAGTAAGTCTTTCTTTTTTTTTCATGTTTAACCAAACAAATACAACATACATCACTAAAACCTCCCAGACCTTTTCACTGGTCATTACAATACTGCATTTTCCAACATCCATAACACTGATTAATWTAAACTGAAATTCCCTCTACTGTCTTACAGTAGCTGTAAATAACACGCCTGGTTACACTGCTGCTGCTGCTGTATTTTGAGCTATTAATWTGGAATTTTATTTTTGCATTTCAAGAGTAGTAGAACTCTTTTTGTTCCAGTCACTGTGCTCTTCAAAGTTTACTCTAGTCAAACAGGACACTGCAGCAAAGCCTCATTGGCTATCGATTGATACAGGAAAATAGAAGACAATATGGATATAACATATACCAAATGAAGATAYGCTCTTTTTTCTTAAAGTATGACTGACTATCTCATGCTCTGCTTTCATTTCTTGATCTTCCTCGCATATCGGCAAAGCTAATTCAATTTAATTTCCCCAGTTAAAAAAACTGCCTATGGAATAACACAATGTTTCAAAGGACGGCCTTTTTTTCATCTATCCTTTCAATAAATGCTATATTCTTTTAGAATCAYAGGAATGCCAACTTCTATGCCAATAATTCCCAAATCCTCAGAATACAGTCCATTGTCAAGCCTCAGTATGTATCATTTATTTTCACTGACTGTTATAAACAAAAATGATGTTTTATAGAGGCATACTGGGGAGCATGGTTTGGAAACACTTTCTGAGGATTAGAACTGCATACTGCATACCAGTCTTTTCAGCTGGTCCATCAGATTTCTTTCAGGAGCACAACTAAAAGCTTCACTGCAAAACATATGATCCTGGATAGGACACATTTCTGCATCGAGATGAAGGGAAAATTAAAAGCAGGGAAGAAGATCCAAGGGTGTAGGAAACAGGTGTAACTAAAATTYAAAATACATAATATGCTAAAGAAATTAAGAAGCGTGTATGAATATGTCCATACACAAACTGTTAGAACTGCAGTGACCAATTATGAATTTCTGAATTAGGAATTTCCTTTGAGGTCACAAGAATTGTTAGGCATCTGACTTGTTAATTTATGTTAGAAACTAAATTAAAAAAAAATCCTCATGCTTCTTCATACCTTTAATTTATTTATTTTCCTCTCAAAATAAAATAACCATTCCATGCATCTTTTTAGGATATTTTATTCTGTGAATAATAGCACCCAAAAAAAAAATCTGCAAAAATACATGAAATAAAATGCTTCAACTTTATGCTGGAGGAAACAATTAATTTGAAGTGCTGTGGTTCTTAATAAACAGCTTTGCCTTTTGTGTCATTAAATCAAATGTAACTGTGATTGAGGTTTTACCATTTGCCTTTTAATTGGAATGAAAGTTACACATACTGAGAAAGATAAATTAACATATTTCTAGAAATGTAGTGTCACAGCAGCTCTCACTGCACTGGTTTTAAAGTTGTGAGGTTAATCTGGGATAATTAAAAGATAAAACTAACTTCTAATAGGATATAAAAGTGCATTCACACTTCATATTACTCTGCTGAGGCACAAAAATGGGTAAAATGGGAGTGGGATTCAAACTGGACATTTATTTCCCAATTTAAGCTTGCTGCAAAGTCTGGCTTACTATAGAGGCAAAAAAGGTTAAAAAATGCTAAGTACTAAAAGTCAGTTAAGTTACTTTTCTTATTATGAATAGTATTTTTCRTAGTTAATGTCTTTTATTAAAGGTAGCTTTTCAAATAAGCATTTTTTTGGACAATAGATGTACTGATTGAATTTCTATATTTCTGAGAAGCAATTGTATAAATATTTATTCAAGATAAGGCATATTATAGTTAATAGGAAAGATCTGTCATCTTTGCTCCAATTCTTGATTTGAAGAAAAGGAAACCTCCAAGATACATCTATGTTGGGGGAAAAAACAGATGCAATWTTTAGTAAAAAATTAATAAAAGTTCCTCTTCATTTTCAGAAGTTTTTTGTCTGAATGAGAATGATAAGATTGGACTATAAAGATTATATTGTACTGGTTTCTAAGTTACATATGATAAACAGCAATATGCGCCAGACTCTAAAATCTATTCACAGTTTGAAACAGATGTTTAAATTAGGGCTGTCCTGAATGGGTTMAACACAGACAGTGGCAATGTAAAATTCCTTGCAGTCCTGCCGACAAGACAGCCTTTATATGGAGGAATGAGGAATGTCCAGGGTTTCCTAGAAAGAAAGATGGTTGTACAGGTGGTATCATGCTGCTTATGTGCAACATGATACCAGAAAACATCAGACATGCTCTACATGTGCTTCACAGCGGGTCTGTGCCAGTGCCACAAACCCACTCCCTTCAGAGCAGGCCAGATTTACCAGATATGTGGTGTGCAGCAGTGTCACACACACAAAAATCTACTTGATACTTCCCCAGCTGTTAAGCATGCTGTGCAGGCCCATGACAACTATGCAACTCATGTTTAGTAGGTCARTGCTTCCAAGCAGTGTATTTTTTACATGTAACATGCTGTTAATATACTCACAGTCTCAAAACACAGCTAGGATATCCATGTTGAGGGAAGTCTATGGCAGACCCACTGCTCGGTAGGTATGACTTTTTTTTTTTGAGTTCCAAGCAACCGTCAGAAGTCATCCTGAGCTTCCTGGACCACTTTTTAAATGGAAAAAGAGGACATGTCCATAAAATACAGCCTGACAACAGCCCAGGGAATGATCTCCCCGTGATACAAGAGTAGATCAGAGTCGAATCAAACTATCTCTTATTGTCTGCTGAGTAAGCTGTCGTGGTACCAAAATGCACTTTTTGTGGCTGTAGAGAGTTGCATCCTCTGTGAACTGAACTGTGACTCAAGCATATCATATTAACCAATTTTTATTCATGATGGATATAGCCTAACAGTTGCTAAAAAAAAAAAAAGTTAAAATGTATCTTCTTTCAGTGCACTAACATACCATCACTGTCTATCCTTAGCCACAGAAACTCTGGTATATTTAAAGATGTTAATACAAAGAATCCACCTATATTTATATTTATTTGGGCCAACATAGTTCTATCATATATGGATTTTTATTTATGAATTTCAATTACATGGCATAAAAGTAGAAACAGATATTCAAATATTTCTTAGGCTCCAAACTACTGAAAAACAGACTCTATTTAAAAGGTTTTACATTTAGGCTGTTGAGGTGTTCAACCATCAAAGAAAATAGATACTTCTCATTTCTGAATTTTCCTCTCCAGGTAGCTGTCCTYAAAAGCATTCTGATTCCCAGCTAAGCAAACTTGCTCCCTCTAGGCTTGCCTAATTCGCCTATTGCCCCTCTTATGATCTTTCAAACTCAAATAAAATACTCACAAACTGTTTTATGTGGCCCAAAAATTAGATTGCTTCCAATAAACTTCCTTGTAAACTTTATAGTTCCTTGTATAAAACAAGAAGTTTAACATTCTTTCAATAAAAATATCAAATACAAACTCTTTAGAAGATAATCATAGAATYGTAGAATCAGTAAGGTTGGAAGGGACCTCTGGAGATCATCTAGTGCAACCTCCCTGCTCAGCAGGGTCATTTAGAGCATATTAGACAGGGTTGCATCCAGGCRGGCCTTGAAGATCTCCAGAGAAGGAGACTCCACAACCTCTCTGGGCAACCTGTGTCAGTGCTCCGTCACTCTCACAGTGAAGAAATTCCCCCTCACGTTCAGGTGGAACTTCCTGTGCTTCTATTTCTGCCCATTGCCTCTTGTCCTGTCACACAGGACAACTGAAAAGAGTTTGTCCCCATCCCTTTGACACCCTCCCTTCAGGTACTTGTACACACTGATAAGATCCCCCCTCAGTTTTCTCCTCCCCAGGCTAAACAGGCCCAGCTCTCKCAACCATTACTCATAAGGCAGATGCTCCAGCCCTTTGATCACATTTGTAGCCCTGCACTGGACTCTCTYCAGTAGCTCCATGTCTCTCTTGTACTGGGGAGCCCAGAGCTGGATGCAGTGCTCGGTATGAGGCCTCAGCAGGGTGAGTGCTGGCAACACTCTTCCTAATGCACCCCAGGAGACCACTGGTCTTCCTGGCCACAAGGGCACATTGCTGGCTCGTGATCAATTTGTCATCCACCAGCACTCCCAGGTCTTTCTCTGCAGAACTGCTCTCCAGCAGTTTAGCCTCCAGCCTGTACTGGTTCCCAGGGTTATTTCTCCCTACGTGCAGGACCCTGCACTTGCCCTTGTTGAGCCTCAGGAGGTTCCTCTCTGCCCAACTCTCCAGCCTGTCCAGGTCTCTCTGAATGGCAGCACAGCTCTGTGGTGTGTCAGCCACTCCTCCCAGCTTGGTATTGTCATTGATGAAAAAGTTGAACAGGATGGGACCCAGTACTGAGCCCTGGGAGATGTCACTAGCACAGGCCTCCAACTCAACTCCACACCACTGATGACAACCCTCTGAGCTCTGCTTTTCAGTCAGTTCTCAATCCACCTCACTCCCCTCATCTAACCCACACTTCCTGAGCTTATCTAGGAGGATGTTATGGGTGACAGTGTCCAAAGCCTTGCTGAAGTCAAGGTACACAGTGTCCACTGCTCTCCCCTCATATACCCAGCAGGCCTGTAGACTCTGGGATATATTTAATAGGAATATTCATAGTGCAAATACTTATTTTGTTACATCTGAGGAAAGAGTCTACTCTTCCTTAAATGATGAGAGAGGGCGTTTTTCATTTTTCTTTTCTTCGTGGCCTGTAGATTAATGTTTTTGTGGCATAAAGATCATCRTTAAACAATCTCATTATCTCTGTTTGAACTAAAAAGCAATGATGCAGAAGCAGCAAATTTCTGCATACAGATGGTATATTAGCTTGCATCCAGAATAACAGTAATCATTGGACTTATTTTTATACAAGCTTTGATGCTGAACTTCCAAATAGCAAATTATTTTTGCTCTACTATACTCAATACCCTTGAATTTCCTGCCAAAATTCCTCAAAGTTGCCACAGAGATACTAGTGCCCAATAGCAATTATATCAGTGATGAAGACAGCAGTCAGACCTCTGTGTTATTGACTTAAAATGTGTAATTCTTCCAGGCTTCAGTATTCTTTGCTAACTTTCACTGATAACAGAGAGCCCCAGAACCACATATTATCATTGTTCCTGTCCTAAAAGAGAAAWTCTGAAACAGAGAGAATATATCAAACACAAGATTCCCAGTGAACTGCATACCGAAGCTGGCATTATGCAGGAAGAGCAATGCTTCCAATACAGTAATGAAGAACAGGAAACTCCAAAATTTGGCTCTCATTGTCCATTCTTTTCATGCTTTAAGATCCTTATTTGATACTGTCCTTGGGAATCCTAGTGCTAAAAAAATATGATTTTTTTGGACAACTATCATTTAATGATTAATAAAGACTTTATTTTTTTAACAACAACAGAGGAGACTTGTTAGGTCCATGCTATAAGCCTGAGATAGAAGTCAAATACAATAAGGAAAATCATTCACCCTACAGACAGGAGTTAAATAACAAACAAATAATTAATAAGATGAAAGAGTCAATACTTCTTTTTATGAAAACAAAGTTTCAGAACTAAAAGCATGCCCTCAGGGAGAACAGTGTAGAAAGCCCCGAAAATCTCAAAAGTGTCCAATAGCAAATAAATAATTGCCTATTTATCAGCTCTCCTAACACAGAAATAATAATTATTAAGCMTTATATTCAGAAAAGACTTCTCTCTAGGAAAAAAAATAAACAAAACACAAGCATATCTATGATGAAGTCATCAATCATTTAATATAATTAAGTAGTTAAAACAAAAACACATGGAAACTATAATTAAATCATTCCCCATACTAATTAAGTTAATAAAAGGCAGCATTTGCCTCTTGAGGTGTAGGCAATTTGTTGCTCCAAGCTGAATATGTATTCTCAAGATGACTCCTTGTCCTTTTTCATAAATGAATAAGATGCCAAGGACTTAAGCAGAGGTTTATTGCAACTGAAATCAGAAAAAACCTCATCTACTGCTCATTAGGTTTATATTTTTACAGTTTTCCAAATCCCTCTCAACCTTTTCTAAGACTTCATAGCAAGAAGCATCAGTATTAAGTGTATATGTTAATTTCCACTGGATATGTGTGTGTCAGAAATCCTAAAGTTAAACAAAAGCTTTTATTCACTAGAAGAATACATGAGAGATCTTGGGGAGAATTTCCATGAGTTTTTACTCTCAGAAAACCCTGAAGTTGAGCTGATTCATGGGCAGATTCATCTTACATGAATTGCTTTTTTTCTTTTCTGCCAAGGTACAAGCAAAAATCATGTTTTCAGCATGTGTTATGACTATATTTGACAATAATAGTCTGTGTATAGCACCAAGAACTTGAACCTTGACAAGCATCTTTTAAAGCCAGCGTATTTTGGAAAACTTGTATTTCTTGAAGTAACTTTTCTGTCCTTAACTTTTGGTATCAACTTTACTATAAAATGATTGTGTAAAACAAAGGGAATACTTGTCCTGAAAGGGAGCAGAGTCACTCAAACAGCTGCAGTTCTTCTGTTGTAAGAGTTTGGTAGTCTTTCCAAACTAGTTATTTTTTGAAAGATTAGTTCCTTCATCTATACATATGGTCTACACATACATGGTTGTCTGTCAAACCTCTCGAAGAAATAACTGGACTGATTRTAAAGTAGGGATCCTTCATGACAGATGAGTTAAATACCAGTCCTAATTTAGTAAACAAGAAAACTTCCACTGATCTCAGTAAGACTGATATCCATGGACTACATGTCAACAGTAAATATATATGTAAGTGGAAGATAGAAATATAAATATTTCCTACTTTAAGTGTTCCATGTCAATTGAAGACATTTCACTTACAGTTGATAACAAATTTACCCTCTGCATGAATAATAGGGTTTCCACCTTCTTAACAACAGGGRACAGTTTCTGTCTCATGCAAATGTTTACTGACTTCATTATGGCAATCAAAACAGATGGTGTAAGGATGGAATGGAATTAATGTATTAGGGAAAGTATTCATTCTTTTAAGCAATTGCAACATTCCTTTTATGTTAGCGTTAATTCCAGCATTTGGGACCAAGATGAGTAACATAGAAAAGATCAAGACTGTTATACAAAATCCCTGAAAAGCTTGTGCATAATTCTAGTTGCTATTTTCAAGATTTATCATTCTAAATATAAGCTGGCTAATATTTTCCTCCCCAAATGGTAACTCCATAGACTCCTTGGCATGGGTACAATCATTTACCGCTGTATGCAGGATGTTGTTAAATACAGAACAGCATTTCTAGCTGCCTCCTGCGCATTGTCAACAAAAAATATTCAGCTGATTCTTCCCACTAAGACAATTATTCTAAATGACAAATACTTGTTCAGAGGTATTGAAATCTAGCTGAAGAAGAAACAACATGTTAAAGGCAAACCGCACCAAGGTGATGGGGTGTTTTTTTTGGCCGGGTGGATTTTTGTAGGAACAGGGTGCATCTATGCTTCCAATCTGTTTAGTTCATCTATTTTTTCATTCTTCACATTGGTTTACATGATTGAAACTTAGACATGCATGTTAAGGGGTGATAGGTCCTTTTTTATTTTTTTGAAGAAAAATAACATCTAGTGACTCAGCAAATCCTTCACCTATATCTTCTCTATCACCACTGAAAGATTGTCTTGCAATACATACATCAATGATTTGAAAACCTCCCTGTGCATACATACCCATAGAGAAAGATCAACATGATCCTCAGATATCCAAAACTTAGTTAAAAATTAAGATTATGCACTGCAAACTTAAATTAGCTTGTATTGTTGCTTTATCATGTAAACTCAGATCAGACATGGTYTTAGTCTTTCACTCTAGGTGTGTTTTTCAAACCTACCACTTTCCTAATGTCTGCACCTCATTCTAACCTGTTTTAGACTGAAGGATGCATGAAGATAAGCATTGAAACTGTAGAACATCTTTCCAGCTCAGGTCTCTGACCCATCTGAAATTTCATCTCTCTGATTTATTTCAATGTAGGAATTGTTTYTTCTCCTCTAAGGACATTACAGGTTGATAAATAAAATCGTGACCAGGATGTTACACATACTGTTGTATAACTAAGTATAACTGTGAATTATTGTACTACAGGAACAACAAAGGAATCTTATTCCAAGCAAATTTGATCTGTGTGTCTTTTTTACTGACATCCTGTACTTTAGAAAACAGTAGTATCTTGCYGGAAGTGACTTCTCTGTATTCTCTTCTCCCAAAGCAACACAGATAATAACAGGTATGTCTTGTAGCAAGAAGTCTATTATCAGAAGTAATGTTTTCATGGGTTCAAGGAAAATTTTTTATCAAGTAGAAATTTAAAAGGGAAATATGGATTTTGACAAACAGCATAGAAAATTTTATCAGAGRTTTTATCATGAGCACTGTCAGCGTAAAAAAATATGTCATCTTTTTATTTGAGAGTTTAGAAAAAAAATATTCAGAATGTTGAAAAAATACTTCCTTTTAGGCAGAGCTTAAGCTGAAATACTAGAGAAATACTAATTTCACTGACAAGATAGGCAGCCTAGATTGTTTGAGAGCATCCCTTTTTGGTTATACTTAAATAAAACCATCTTCCTGATTCTCACGCTACAATACAGGCCATTAACAAGTCCATTGTACRCCATGTTTGGTACATACTTGAGTACTTTCACTATTCTTGTGCTGGTCAGCACTTGCTTGCTAGGTGATCATTATTCCTATCAGTAGGACAATAAAAAAGACTTCAACATTCAAWTTTTCTTTTAAAAAAAGAGCAAAGATATGATGCAATATTCCTCAATCAAGCACAGGAATATAAGTAGTATATTAGTAACGTTTATTTTCATTGCCATAAACAGATATTAAAACTGATGTGCCATTCTACAGATGGTGAAAAGCAGAGCATCAGCCACCACAGCTGTATGTAACATTGTTTTCCAGTTCTGTGGGCTACATCTTCTTGAGCATACACTAGTTTAATAATAGTACATTACTTTAAATTCATTTAGCAGTCTCTAAAGAAGCAGGCACTATATATCATCCCTTTTAATGCAATTTCTATACTGGGGGCAGTTGAAGACTGGGACAGCCAACTATTGTTCAGAAATAAGATGAATAGAAAAGATTTTTAAAGGAATCTTTTCACCTCATTTTGACTGGAGTGGCATAAGGTAGTCTGTATTACCTAGTACATTTCTGATAGAAAATCRAGAAAACCAGAATGAAAGTAGATCCCTCTAGATCTATATAAAAGAAGGAAAAATTTTAGTGAACTACCTTCTAAAACAATCAGGCCTGATSCAAAAGCTGTGGAATTTTACTGTAATTGTATATGCTATTTTTTTTATGTAATTTGTGTTCAGAATAGAAAAGCTGAAATAAGAGTTACATATGAAGAATTAGAAGGTAGTATAGTATCTCCAGTTCTCAGCGTTCCAAAGATGCAACTTCCAAAGATGCTCCACAGAGCCTGTGTTGGAAAACTCTTATTCACAACAGCTATTCAATAGTTTTATGTGASAATATTCTTTAACGACAAATTCAAAATTGGATCTATGGCCAGAGTTGAATTTATTTATGCTTGTGGATGGTTTGCATGTGTTTTTACACATCCTGTATAAGGGATTGCTGTGACATAGATTTCACATTTTCCCTCCAAAWATAAATTATGGTATACATTTAATCTCAATGTTTTTAGCTTTAGAATAGGAAARCTACCAATATGTTAAGAATAGAAGCATCTATAGCATAGCATGCAGTAAAGTTTTCTCTTCTGTAACAATCTGCAGTGAACTCAAAACAATTCTCATCTGTGCAGAATCRTAAGAGACTTAAAAATACAATATACAGAAGGTAAAGATAATTATAAAATTAATTGTACTCTAATATGCACTCAGGTTATGTGACTGCAATTATGAGCTAATGTGTCTTTTTTCATTTTTTATGAACTCTCCACRAGTCGAAAACATAACACTGTGTATGCTTTGTTGAATATAATGTAACATTACTAATTTATACATTAAATCATACTTGAATTTTTCACATAAAGAGAAACTCCAGCAGTGGCCAAGACATACGCATATTGTCATTTAATGCACCACTAATGGTAAAATTGCGTTATTTCAATAACACATCTCATCCAAGGTTGTCAAAGCACATATTGTGTTATAATGAATACACTACTAGCAGCAAGAGGGTGATTTTTTGGCATGAAACTCATGATAAGAAATTGGTCCTTTTTGCGTAAGAGAAAAGTTAAATTAGACAAACAGCAGTGGTAAAGCCATGATTTTCTGAAAATATCACTTTAATAAAATTGAAATATGTTATGAGAGTATATGGATGGCCAAAAGATTTTTTGATAGAGAACTTTTCTAGTTTGTTATCTAAATCTTAAATGCTTAAATATTACTAAAAAAAAGAAAGACTTTGAACTTATTGACACAAGACACTGGTGTGTTTCTGAAAAATTTTTGAAACTCAAAATATAGTTTCCGTTATAAAATGCTGACCTTTCTCTCTCACTTCAAATAAARGTCATTTTGAATAACAAATTTTCCTGCAGATTAGAAATTGAGAATTTTGCTCAATGCKATTGTTACCAGCCTCATCACCATTTATTCTATAGCAAAATCTAAGACATGTTATAGTCTGTGACATTTGGTAAACTGAACAGTGAAAAATACAGCACCAAAAATGCAAAACTACTGCCGTAAAAAAAAAAGCTCTTAATGTCTAAACATGAAAACTAGCCTCAAAATACAGCTTCTCTAATCATGTGTTCTTATCTTGCCAATGAACAGATCCAATGTTTTTTACTGTGAAACTTTCACAAGTATGACAATCATAGCAGATTTCCTAGTTTTCCTCTGGATGGGGTATGATTAGTGAGATCACATTTTGGGTTCTGACATTAAAACTTAAATCTCAGTGCAGTAGTGTGGTGGATCTAATAAAGCAGAGAAACTGCATAAGACTGACCCTTTTGTTCATTCAACTGAGCAAAAGAAAAATGATTCAAGTACTTACTCCCTAGATTCACCAGGATATTTGTGCCACCATGACTTAGTGTTGAACAAGATACATGTGTGCAGTCTCTGGATAACTCTATGGAGCTCAGCAGCAAAGAATCAATGACTGAACTACTGTAGAATGCTAGTAGTCTCCTGTGATTGCAAAAATAACCTTTTCTGGGACATTTAAGAACCACTAATCTGTGTCTTAAGACCATCAAGCACTCTCCTAAAGGTTCATAGAGCAAGTATGGTTAATTAAGGGGAACAGCACTGTAATTCTCTACCATTTGCATGCCAAGGCCAGTGCAGAGTCCTGTGAGAGCAGTCCTGCTTGCTTCAGCCTGTGTTGATCTGTGCAACAGCCAGATTTCTTTATATAAGATACCAAAGAGATTAAAGCTGAATCTGAACTAACAGGCCTAGCTGATGGGATAAATCTTTTAAATGAATAAACATCTGCCAATATCTGATCCACTCAAAATCTTTGAAGTCCTCTAGAATTAGTGTCAGGTGAGAGAAGACTGTGGGGCTCATCTGCAGCTCTATTTAGCTTGAGCTAGATTTTGGTATGGAGATGCACAAATATTAATCAGTTAGGTAAGGAAAAGTCATAGTCTGTAGGTTCAAACCTGATGAAAAGATGAGGAATTGAATATCTGCAGACCCAGAATACCAAATGATAAAATATAATGATTACTTAGCCTTCTCAGTGAGTAAGCCTGATCTGCCTGTATCTGTCAGGAAACATATATACCTGCCGTCGTTAATTTATCTCAGTATCAGTTTGTAAGCACACTCAAATTAATAGCTAATGAAGGAATGCATGGCCTATCAAAAAAGGTTTAATACTAAGGATGGTTTTAAGCAAGGTTAGAATTACGACATTTTACACTTAGGAGGATGTGTTCAAAGGGGGGACACAGCTTGTAAGTAGGCGGATAGATTAAAATTAAAACTCAGCATTGCAAACATTTAAAGGTTTACATTTTGTGCTTAATTGGATACTTAGCCAAACCTATCTTTAAACTACAAGGTTGAAAAGCTTATTAGAACAGATTTTTGAGGTCTACACCGTTTCTTCCCCTTTGAACAGACACAGAAAAAAACTTTGTCAATGTAAGTTTTTCCCTTATAATTTTTCTTAGGATCTCCGAGAAAAGATTAAAAAAAAAAAAGTTCTACAAAAATCTGCTTTGGGATGTTTCCTATCCAAAGCTCTTACTCAGTTCTTCCTGTTGTATCTAATAATAGGGCAGAATGAATAGAAGAAATCTAGTACATCAACAAGAACTCTTCTAGCCCTTATTATATGTTTGTGTGCATTAATGAACTATTTCTGAAAGGAGAAAATGCAATATTAGTTAAATGTTTTAAGAGTCCCCTCTTAACCATCAGATGAAATGAATCATCTAAGCACTTAGTGGATGAACATCTGCAACATTGCTTTTATTGCTGAAATCTGTTACTTAGGCAGAGTTAAACTCTTCATAATGGTGGTTTGGTTTTAATGGTTCTTTGTAGGATTTCAAAGGTCCAGAACTGATACTAGAACCATTGACTGACAACTGAGGGAGAAAATTTATATAAAAATGTAATCATTTCAAATAAGGATCCAAAAGGTTTTGGTTTTGTTTCAGAAAAGAATAAAGACAAGACATTCAAACAGCAAAACTTCTCCAATCAGTTTGGGGAACACCAAATCTCTTTTATTCTTTTCTCCCTCCACAAACTTTCAATTTAATAGGACAGTGTTGGCCAGAATGATGGTACATATGTTAGACCTTGTGTAATGAAACTTATCTAACAACCTCATGGCTTTGACTGCATTTATCTTCCATTCAACTGCAGAAGGAAGTATCATGAAGTTTAGAAAGAAATACGGACTTTCATAAATTTAAGATATATAATCATCATGGATAGACATACAGAATTTATTTATGATGATAAATTGTGTTGGTCCACTCGGAGACAAAGGTATCTGAAAGAGCAAGAGATTCTGAATTTTTTGGGTACAAATAAGATATATATTTTTTGTTTGGATGAAAAGATCAACTCAACTTCATTCCAGATTAAAACTCCCTTCCTCTTTATTATTTGATTATTTCTGGTAATATACATTCTGTATTTGGATGTAGATGAGATTCCAGTACAGTTTGTAGTGATGAATGTGATGATGTGTCAGGTATGTAAGAAGTGACATTGTGCTCAAATTCAGACAGCATAGAAAGAGTACTTACATGAACTTCTGACAAGATATAGGTGTCTAGAACATAGCATTCTGGTTTAATATGTTTAACCTTAAATATTGCTACCAGTAATGTTACTATCCATTTCTATGCTGAGGAATACAACTTTGGCTACACTTAACAGAACATGAGGTTGCAAATTAGAGGTTCTTTAAAAGCTATTTCTGTGCTGTAATGCAGTCACTGAATGCTAGAAGATCTAGTTTAATTTATTCAGCTCTTTAGAGTAGTTGAAATTGCTGTGGAAGCACAGTCTCTTACAAATTGTTGAATTGCTGGAAAGTAATCACTGAACTGACTATATATACAGGTACATATCTCATGTACACATCTATATCATTACTTGCCTCCGCAGGGTTGATCTAGTGTAGATCTGTGAGGAATTTTAGATTATCATGCATCATGATATTCAAAGCAGCAGCAATATAAAAAATTCTTAGTAAAATAAGCCAAATTTGTTTTGGCCATTAAAAAATTAGCCATCTTAAACATATGAAATATTCTGAGACTACTTCTGAGAATTAGAACATACTCCATTACAACCTCAGCAGTTTGCCTTTCTCTGGTCAACTTAGCCAGAAGATCTTTCCTGTATGCAACCTCACTGGGGTGCACTGGAGTAAGACATAAAACACTCATGAAATATGTTTAAGTTTGATCACTTCAGTTTTCACCAAAACTTAAATCATATGTATAAGTGCATGAAAGAAATAAACATCATCTTTTTCAAAATTAGGTGGGCCCACTATGTTGATTTTTAAAGACTTGATGTGTAAATATAAAGGCAGTGGTAGTTTGGCTATTACCTGCCTATTTCAACAGTGTTTGTGAAAAAGACTGTTTGGGGAAAGGACTGACATTAAATATTTAAGCGTTTCCTACAATATATTCCCAGGAACAGTAACTCAACTGGAAAACCACTTTCTAATACTGTAACTGGGGTTCTTATACTAATGATAGACCATTCCCATGAAAACCTGCCATATCCACAATTTCAGTTGTTCAGGTGCCAGAGCATGCAAGATCGTGAGACCAACATGGAGACAACACAACCTCTTTGGGCAACCTCTTTCAGAGCTCTTTCCCCCTTTTCCTTCTTTGCCTATAGAAACCATCTTTCAGAGACTGAACAAAATATAGAAATGAACTTCTCTGGCATAGTGCATAAAAGCAATGTCACTGCAGTGGTAAATGAAACGAAAGGCAAGCTACAGTTACCTTGTATAAAGGCTGAGCTGCTACTAAGGTATGATAGAAAGGAATTTTGCATACTGCAGTCAGTAAAATGATGAACTAGATACTTTGTTTCAACTTTTTGTAGAGTCTACCTCTCCTAATCTAAGCAGACAAGGGTAAATATGCAATGGCAAATGGGCAAAATATATCTTACTTGCACACTTTTCAAGCCAACTGTTTTACTTTTTATTTTTATTTTTTGGGGGGGGGGAGGAGGAGAGGGAAATGACAATCTGAATGGAAATTATTTGGAAATTATAAAGTTGAACTGGAATTAGTGAAATTCAAGTGGTTTAATATCAAAAGGTATTTAAGGAGAGATGAGCAACTGCAGAGAACATTGTCTGGATCTGCGCAACACAGGCTCTGCCACAAAACAACAAAACATTCATCTAATAGTATTCTTCACTATGTATGTTGCAATATGTGAAGAAATTCCTCTGCTGTTTGACTAGCATGTTTTCCCCCACCAAAGGGGACTTCAGCACAAGTTAAACACCAACACAACCCATCCTAGGCCTCATATTGCTACAGTTAAAGATTTCTCTGCTCAAGCAGTAGACTATACTTTTTTTTTTTTGAGATGAAGGGCAAGCCTTTTTTTGTTTTTGAATGTGTGATCATGATATGCAACACAATGAAAATTGTTCAGTCTTCAGGTTAGTAAAAGCTACTTGTAATTAATCATTATTATATTTGATAGTTATTACTACTCTACTCCCCAAATAATCAAATGATAATGAATCAAATAAAGAAGAAAGAACAAAACATTGTGGCATGTAGAACACTGGTTTCATATGTAATAATAATCATAAAAAATTTCCTTTTGCCCATAGTTTCTATACCCACTAAGCTGACTCCAGTCATCCTCGAAGAAGTGATTAGGAGACTGAACAACATTTCATAGTTGCTAGTGCTAAATTACTCAGAGCCTGGAAAATATATCACAACTGGCAGGCACCATTTATCTCAGTTTCTATGTCCTTTATTTAAATGAAGCCAAGCTTTTTCTCAAAGATTATGAGGGTCCTTTGCTCACTCTCACTGTCATATGCCAAACTAGAAAAATACTGCTATGTGATGAACCTCAAATTTACTTCCGGATATAATCAACTCTTTGCTGCTTACATTAATCTCCTGTGTGAAAGAGCCTGGCATTTCTTGTGAGATATCTAATATTTCATGATCCCTGACCAGATTAGGAATTTCACAAGATCAATATTACTAGTATTTTGGTTAAGAAAGACAAGCATCTGATATGGGAAAAATTGTTGTTTGGAGGAAAAAAAAGAGAAAAAAAACTATTTTGAAGTCTTGTTAAGTCTTGAGACATCCACCTAGGACCAAAATGTGATTCTACTGTTATTGCCTGAGAAGTTCCATATCATGATGCAACCAAAAAGTGATTTATTCAAGACTAACATTAATGATTGTGTAAGGCACTAGTGAGAATTTGACAGTGGCTATCTACAGAGCTCTCTGTAGCTAGATTTTTGCACAGGAGACAAATGTGCACATTGGCTATATATATAAACACAAAAAGTTTATCCTCAGACAGCGTGTTTTGTTATAGTCAAAAAGAAAATCAATACCATTTCTCTACATTCCTATTGAGTAGCTAAAGTGTTTCATCGTTGAACAAGATTTTCAGATGAAACATGCTAATTGCAATGCAATGCCCAATATACTGCCACTGCTACTTCTAAGTTTGACTGCCTGTTGTAGTTTGCCCATTGTTGTTTTGACCCAAAACCTTGAATGACTTTATTTTTCTTGTGTGACTCAATAGGATGGAAAAAATGGGACAACATGAACAATGATCTACACGTGGTAGTTTAGCATTTTAATGTTGTATAGTAATGCTTAATGTTTATGTATTTAATACTTTAGTACTTTAGTGTGTTTTGTATTTAGTATGTTTTACTAATATTTAACTCTTTTCCTACTCTCATTAAAATATATAACACAAGTGCTCAGTGTCTGGGCAATTTAAATGAAGAAAACACATTTTCTCCTTTTGTGTAAAAAAGTGCTTATGATGTTTTTAAATTCATTTTTAGGCCCACCTTGGGTACTTATGCAAAGTAGTTTTAATAATGAAGTCTCAAGGGAAAGAAAATATTCTCTTGATATTAGTGGATTGGAAAATTTCAAATGAGTACCTTCTCAAAAGGAAAGTTATAAGCTTGACAGACCCAAGATCTAAGTTTTCTGCAGGTACTATAAACATCAAAAGTTTTCAGTAACTTTTGTGATAAAGCACCCTATGAAATCAGTTTAAATTTTGGGAAGTAGGAGAGAGTCTTTCCTTCTCCCTAGATAAGGTAGGCTTAATCATATAGGAAAAATGTCCTGAAAAAGATGTGTTTTAGCTATAAATGAAACAATTAGCCTCCTACTAGTATTATTCTCTAGCTCCTAACTCATCCAAAAAGATTCAAGTAAGATTTACTTGCTGCGGAAATAACACACAGAGAGAAACCACCACCCAAAAACTATCCTTAGAAAATATGTTTGCTTTTCAATTCAAAACTCTATCAGTCTTCAGGTTTTTATATGTTGATTAGCTTTATATCTTAATTAGTGTTAATTATCTATAATTATGTCTGTCTCTAAATTCCTACAGCATTCATCTGGAGAACTGTCTATATTTTGGTGGGAATCAGAATAGAGGAATGACCGACAGATTGAGGAAATAACCCCAGATTTGCCAATGCTTTGTGGAATCACTATAGTGATGCAGTTTCTTGTCTTTCCTCCTTCATACTGTGGCCATTAAATAGAAGCAAAGTCATCAGCCTCAGTATTAAAAAAAANAAAAAAAAAAAAATCTAAAGTATACAAAAATGAGTAGGACAAAATTTACTAGTGACAGTTAAATTTAAATCTTTAAAGGAAAACAAACAAGGGAAAAAGAAATAGGATTTTTCTATTTGTGACTTAGCCTGAATGAAACAAATAGAGAATTATTTTACAATCAAACTATGCTGAAACTAATTAATAAAAAAAAATGAATCTACTAAAAGGATTTTTTTTTTTTTTTTTGCACTAAAACTATCAACTGGATTATGGAAATTCAGGGTAATTTGCCTGAATGGGGGAAAATGTGCATTAGAACATTTTTACTCTTATTTCTTCCCATTAAGGGAAAAAGATGACACTTTAAAGCAATAGTAAGAATTTACACAGATTTGACATAGGTGGGAGGAATCTTTGAAGTTTTCCTGGAGATTTTTTACAGAAGAAAACATTCTTTTGGACAAAATTAATTTTTGCACTCAGATGTGGGATACTTTAGAATTTTAGGGGAGTGGCATGGGATAAAGAGATAGTCATGATACATTGGCCATGTTCAAATAATCTCCATARATTGCAAGAAAATACTGTAAATTGACATACTCCTGATTTAAAAGCAGCTTACGTAACTACTGCTCAGGAAAACTGCTATTGTTTCAGCTTTATTCTCATCAAATGCATGACCTCAATTTGTAAATATACTGTTTTTTTTTAATTTACATATATTCGTTACATAGAAAAATCTGAGGCTATAAATCAAGCACTTGAAGATTGGAAAATACCAGATATATGACTGTCTATGCACATGTATTTCTCCTACTTTTGCATCTGCTTTATAGAACGGGCAAATGAAGAGCCCAGGAAAAATAAGGGTATATGCTTATGTGATTAGCATGTACCATCATGGTATGCAGAGAGATCAGAACTACCATTGTAGTTGAATCTACTTATTCCTATGGTTATTCCTAAGTTGATAATGTTATTTGCATTTTCATGTAGTATTTGTATATAATATTTAAGTTATTTTCAGAGAAATGTTTAAAACAAAAGTTTATTAGGAAATAGATTTTCTTCCTAAAAAACTTTCACCAAAAGTGGGACTTTATCTGTAAACCTTCATTAATGTCTGACAGGGAGATAGAGGTCTTCAAATCTGTTATTAAAGACAGAAATCGTAGGTGTTAAGCTTTGTGTATTACCACACTCCTCCCTCCTGCTCAAAGACTTCTCAGTGCATCTATAGTTGCTTTAATGATGATTTAGCCCACACCTTTTTAATATTTTTGTTCAATTTTTATTATTTTCTCCTATCAATATGTCATCAGTTTTTACAAATAGTAGAAAGAATAATTTGACTTCCAAATTTTTAATTTGGGCTCCCAAATCATTCATAATAATACTGAGCAATGGCTAGATTTGGTGAAATATTTGACTGCTCAGTACATCTGAAGATCATGACATCCAAATTAAAGGCATGCAGATTGGAAAATGTCATCTGTACATTTTCTTCCTTTCCTCCTTAACATTTGTTAAAATCTGTAAATCTTATTTGCTGACCAGATTGAAAGGCAGATATATATGGCTGTGACAGTAAACATTGACAAAAATATATAACAGAATGTATTTAAAGCCGTTTATGAGTTTTTTGTTTTCACTWTACTTACCATTTCTTACAATTCTTTACTTTGGTAAAAACATTTACGCAGGAAATCTCATTTCAAATACAGATGGGCTTTAAATCCTAAATTAAAATCTCAACCTTAAAATAACACAGTTCCTATTAAATTACACATCTAAAAATTTCTCGGTACGTTTGCTTTTGTGTAACCCAGGTTCTTGTCCTACRTCTGAACGGTGAGGTGCTTTCCTCTGGCTTCTTTGCGGAGGCTGCTAAGAAAGGTACCAATTAGCGTTGCCCCATTGTTCACAGACCAGCCACCAGCGTACTGACAGCCCAGCTAAAGTACTCCCCCGAAACGGGAATCTGATCGTACCATCTACGGACCAGAAATCTATAAACGGTTTAGTGTGCACAGAACAGCCATATACACATTTCCCGACGTGCGCRATGCAGCCTCATAACTTCAAGGAGTTCAGGAACCCAAGGGTAACGCTCCGCTGAAGGTGAATGCTTTCTAAAAGTGTTTCACAGCAATGACCCTGTTGGGAGCAAGATGAATGGCCATGGCAGTGTATCAAGTGTTTTCTCACACTGACAGAATAAGCAAGAACTCCTTTAGAAATAACAAGAAATTGCTGGTGGCATTTTATTCACACAGGCATTGACAGTAATGGGTGTATTATTTTGAACGAATGTCACTACTGAATGCTGATATCCTGGATGTTTCCAGCCAATGTATATCTATTGTAAACAATATTCTTCAYAGATAATATTTGCCTATTCAGAGCTTTCTTGGAAAACTAAATACCTAAATCTTATTGAGAGCAATTTTAGAATTTAAATGTGCTCATAATGATTCCTAACACAAATTTGAATTTCACCACAGAAACAACCTCCAAGCTAAAAGAATCCAAGCCTAAAAGCCAAATCCTAAAGTTATATCTCTTTTTTTTTTTTATGAGAATCTGCCTGTACAATATATACCTCTATGCTGCATAAAGTTTTATTGTTTTACAGGCAATTTAGCTTGTAGCTTTGTTTAGCTGCCTCAGACTGCTGAAACTAAAATTCCACATTGGACTTTCTTGCCCTGTTATTGTAGATTATTGATAAGTATGTATGAGCCTGCCTCAAGTGTGAATATTACAACAGAAAAGTCCTACTTGAATTCCTTTGTCCTCGTTGTCCTCTTTTCTGTCTATCCAGGGGCTTATCTTGAGATTCTCGGTATGGAGATTCTCTAGGATTTTTACTGTCAGTGGTTTTCATTGCGACAGAACACTYCTATCACACAGGAGAGGAAAGCAATTGTGGGAAGGTATTACAGAGCTGTCTGCATTTTGGTGATTCACATACTGTCTTCCTGGAAGGTTATTCACTAAACTGAGACAGAACCCACGATATACCCCACATGGTATTTTGGTAAAACAATTTTGGCTTAAAGTTACTTCAAAATTGATTCAATACTTACGAATAGCAAATGGTATTAAAATGGATTTCACCACTCCGTATAAGGAGTCCTCGTCAACTGCAAGATGAAAATTTATCCTGTAGAGCCTGAAGTGTACACATCAAAATGAATTATGTGTGTGTATGTGTGTGTTCACATATGAATACTATAATTCATAATGTTAAAGCTACTTAAAGATATCTTATTTATGAAAAAAGTAGTATGGAAAATGTGCCAGGGCTGATGTATGTTACATAGAAATACTATAAAACCCAAATGAATGGCTTTAGAAATGTGAATGAGTCATGACAGTCAAATTCTCAGCTGCAATTGAAAGTTCTAAATGGTGAGAACTCCACGTCTTAGAAGGGTAGGAATCTGATGTGTTTTATTATGAGTAACAAAGGAAAATACTCGTAGCATACCATAAATTGACACTTGCACATTAAAATGTGCTGTGAGGAAACAATATGAAGATGGATGCTTAATAAGACTTCCAGGGCCTTTATTTAAACCRCTGACTAGATCTGTCTCATACTTCCAAATAAGATATGCAATATCTGGATTACACTATCTGGAGACATTTCCAAAGTAGAAAGAAGGATTTGTCTACCTGACCTAGGAACCAAAATTCCATGCTTCCATTCAGTCATTGCTGACAATTCAGCTCCAAGACAGAARCAAGCAAAACTGTATGGAAAGAAAAGTTACATGGGGAAAAAAAAAATCTAAAAGTAGTGGAGAAGAARAAGAGTGCTTGAAAGGCCTAAAACCTGGCAGACTCTTCTAAATGATGTATGACATCATGAGCACTTGAGGAAAGTTTTGTAGATTTCATGTATAGTTTGCTCTGTAGTACTGATGCACTTATAAATAGTGAAGACCTAGTCAAGAGGCAGAATGCAAGGACTGAATTGCCATAGCTGCTTTACTACAAACCATTTCTGCTAATAGCAAAGGCTAGCCTAAAGAGAGTGTTACAGTCACACAACAAAAGTAAGCTAGTGATAGCCCTTAAACCCATATRTCTTCATTTTCCACTGGGACTTGATTCCCTTGAGAACTGCAAAGTTCTCACAAATAAGCACAAATTTTAATTAATTGAAAAAAAATAGCAATAGTACTTGGAATTCACACCTGTGCTGCTGTGTTACAGATCTGTATCCTTTACCATCAGGCAAATGGACATTCAAGACAAAGGCAACAAAGTAYACAGAAAGAATTTCCCACTTAATGTGTATTTAGAACTTAGAACTTTAACTTATAGGCATTTAGGAAATATTATTTCTTATGAAATGAGATATAACACTGGGGTGGTTAGTATTGCTGACAAGTCTTGCAAATAACTAAATCCTGGAAAGCCTGGGGTTTTCTGTTGTGGGGAAATAAAATACTCTATCTCCTTAAATGTAGTTTTGGATTTCTGGACAGAGGTCAAAGTAAAAGTCTGTTTAACATCCCAAGTCTTGATCAATTCTATGTTAAGAGAAATGTGGTAACAAGGTGTTGGGATATGAGAAGTAGTGTGACTACAGCTTGAAAGATGTAGGAAGCATCACTCTGGAATTCTAGTACCTGTGGATTAAATACAGCTGTTATGTGATCTGCTGTACTTTGCTTCACAATATTAAAGCAACTAATAAAAAACCTTTATTTGGTTTATCATTTTTAAAAGTGACTTATTCAYTACTTCAGTTGAACTTTGAAATATCTGATATAGGAGTGATGAATTATGTTTCTAATTAACACTTACTAAAGTTATGAATTTTGTGTCTTCAGTATTAGAAATTATGTACTCAAATAATTTCAGGTACAGCTGGATACWTCATTTCTCAATTTGGCATCTTGCTATTCCAATGGGAACAAATGTCAAYGTTGTAAATTCAAGACTGCATTTGTAGTGCCAACAATCTGCAGTCATACAGTGGCTAATGCCTGGAAATCTGCCCCATTATTCGTGTTTCAATATTCTGTGGAATAGAAGCAACAGGTCTTATTTAACAGGTCTATAATTGTAAAATGTAATCACCTAAGGCAAACCAAAATTTACACAAAACAAGTATGCTATAAGACAGAGCAGACACAAAATCCAATGTATGTCTAGATGTTTCATTGAACAGGTGGATATTGTGGAGATTATGAAATGAAGGGAAAGCTGGAGCTTTATGGGCACTAACTCAATAATTGCTCCAAGCATCATCTTTGCCATGATAGAAAGTGCAAAGTCTGGGCTATATGAAGGCTACAAATTAAACAGCCACAAAGAGAAGAATAGAAAGTGTAGAAAAGAAATAGAATGGGGTGGTAGGTGAGATATGTATATTCATCMGGATGGACTTCCAAAGCACATTGGCCATATCGTCATTTGTCAAGAGAATGTGAATTCTCATTCGAAATAAAGGACTGCTGTCTGCACAGCAGGGACAGCTGCCTCAATAACTTGCTTCAGAACTGCTGAAATTTGAGGTGACAGTTTTGGCAAGCAGTTTGGGTTCCAGTAACCTCAGACAGGGCTACAATTATGAAAATCATGTATTTAATGCATGTAGAAGTAAAATGTGAGGCTCTAAGAATATCAGCTGTCCACAGATACAGACAAGTCKTAATTCAGTTTCTCACTGGATGGTACCATTGTTCGAGCTGGATTTTCACCCTTGAATAACAGCATATATTACTAATGGTAAATGTCTTACCATATGGCCAAAAGGTGGCTGGTCTGAATACTGTCATTAATGAGTTAATATTAAATAAAACATAGAATGAGTGAAGAAGACATAGTAGTACTACAGACTGCCAATACAAACCCAGGTTTCTTCTCTCTTGCTATACTTCCAAAAGAGAGGGAGCTTAGAAACAGGTATAAGGATTAATAGGATGCATGGGACAAGTATCTCTGACAAGCAGCAGAGCAATAGTTCAATAGCAGGAAGACAAACTGGAATTTTACACTAACAGGTAAGTATAGTTCAACAAATTAAAAAAAAAATAGAGAACCAATAAAGAATTAATTGAAAAACTCACAAATGATGAAATTATGAAACAAAAACACACTTCACTGAATTGAACTTAAGCTGCAGGGTTGCATTAATGGTCTGTGTATTTGGGTAAAACACCACATGATTCCATTATCTGTTCTTTATGCTAAAGATAAATGTTTTTGGTGCTTGCAGGGTAAATCTTGGAGACAGGAGCTTGCAACTCCATGCTTCTTTGCTTRAGGATATTAAGGATGGTGAACATCCTCCCCTTCAGGGCTAACACTGTTCAATGCATATTAAATATTCACTTTATACCAGAGCATGGCTAAGATCATGCAATTGCAGGACCATTTCTGTTTGGATCACAAAAAAAACTGTAGAAAAGCAAGCAAATGAAAATGCAGCACCAGAACAATCAGCACTTGAGATGGGTTCCAGCTCACCTAACTTTGGCTGTTTAGCCTGAAATAGTCATTTACAACACTTCTGTAGTCAATGGAGAGAAAAACAGAGATGCATCTCAAAAGGGAATTTTATTCCAGCTAAGACTTGGGTTAGGATTGTCTTGAATCCTCTTCAAGACAGGTCAGAGTAACTGCCTTTTGGAACCACCCCTCATTCACTACAGAGACACTTGGTATGAATAGTTAAGAAGTTAAGAAGAAATTAATCTGAAGTTTTTCAAATCTTTTAGATACATCTTTTAGTTCTTGAAGAGAACCCAGATATCCTATGTAAGTAACTGRTTTGGAAAATGCACCATATGTATTTGGACTTGGCTTAGCAATTTTGCTTTATTCTCCTCCTAGAGGAAGGATATGCAATTTCCTTTTTCTTTTTCTTTTTTTTTTTAATCAGAAGTCTGAAAAACGATGGTATTCTTCCACGGAGGTTTTTATAAGTTAGAATAAAATTCCCATAAGTTAGAATAAAGTTATGAATTTGAAGAGAAAAAAACAGTATAATGGTTTAAAGTTTTCTGACATTTACTATTAATATGAAAAGAAGCTCTGTCAATTACTAATATTGTCAGAATTGCATAATCTCTCATGTTAAAAGTACCAAGAAGTACTTTCTTTTCAAGCCACAGATTACAGGAACAGGCAATTACATTCAGTAAACCTCTCAAATTCCATTTCATTCAATTTGCTTCCCAATTTCCGTTCCTATGAGAACCATTTTCTATACTTTCCTAGCTCCAGGAATAATTATCGGATTCTTCAAATCTACAATGAAACCGATGTTTCTTTAAAAATAAAGAAAATGAATACATTCTGATTGTATATTGTCAATCTCTTGTTATGACATTAGATCACAAAGCTGATAAATAAGCTTGTTAAAGCATCTGAGACTATTTCCTTGCACTCCTTGAAGAGGCTGCTTGAGCCATTCAATGAAGCAGTGTAAAATATAAATGAAGGCATTTATGAACCACTGTAACTCAAACCCTGTTCCAGGCCAGTGCAAAAACGAGCTCTGTAGTTCCATAGCTTTCTCATATTGGGGGGGAGGGGGGCAGGAGTGAACTTGTCTTCTAGCGTATGAGCAAAATACTACTAAATTCCAAAATAAAGAGGGGGAGCTATTTGTAATGTTGTAATGTTTATATTAAAACACAAAATCATCCTAAATTTCTTTATCTTCAAACTGCTTATCACAATTTACAGTAACTAGGTAATACAGAAGTGCAARCAGTGCACTCTCAAAGAAAATGGGCAATTAAAAACAATTACATACATGACAAAAGCCAAAGATTCTGGATTTTGTTCTGAAGGATTTCCACCTAGATGCAGAAGAGCAAAAAGAAGTAGCTAAATCTTACCTTGAACCACACACCACAAAGCATAAATCTATAATCAGAACATGACTTTTTAGTTCTAACTAAATCTATGATTATGATATATCCAAGCAAAGCCCTCATTTCAAGGTGAAATAGAATAGRTCTCAAATCCAGATACCAGTCTTCYCGTYCAGGCCTATATTTAACAATGATTTTTAACATGATTGTTCATGTTTTAGTTTKTATTTAAAWTCATATCTATTTCCCGAAGTGCAGAGAGYRCTGTGTGACCAAATCATCATTTGTTTTGTTTTTCCATATTTAATTTATTTWAAATTGACTCTGGATGTGCAGGTAGCTGGGGAGACTGCAGAATCCATTTTCCATTAAAGTCAAAAATTTAAGACATTTCCCCTTGCACTTCAGAATGAAATTGATGTATTTTAGTCCCTGTTATCTAGACAGARCCAGGCTCTTCAAAGCATTAGATGCTGGAAGAATGAGATAACAAGCATAAATTGAAGCAGGAAGGGTTCTCACTGGATGCAAGGACATGACCTGAGGACAGTTAAGCAGTGAAGTAAGTTGCTCAGAGAGGTTGTGCAGTCTGCATTTGCACAGCTTTTCAAGACCTGATTGGATCTGAACATCCCGGTATGATCTCACAGCTGACCTTGCTTTGAGCAGGAAATTGGGTTGGAGACCTCCTAAGGTCTCCTTCTACCTGCACTATCCTGCAATTCTATGAATAACTCCAAAATATATGAGCAGTACCATTAGTTTTGGTGATGATTTATTTCAGGTATRCAGTGACAGCACTAAAATTAATGCAAATAGTATATTTTTCTCACCAGGAAAAAAATAAAAACTGTGTATTCTTCCCTGTCAGCAAGCTCTGTCTTTGTGCTACAAGTGCAAGACATTCAGGAGGTTTCACCTTTTTTTATTCTATTAATAAAAATACAAACCTTGGGATCCTGATGGGTACCACTGTGAATAAGGAAAATGGCAAGCTCAGAGACATAGGTGGTTTCCAGGGATAAAGAATGATCTTATTTTAAAATGGTATAYCTATTACTAACAATATCTTACAGGAAGAACATAGGAATGGAAAGGAGTCACTGAGTCATGGACCTTTGGAAATCATGTAATCTAACCTTGTTTTCAGAGCAGAGACTATCTACTCTATCTGCAAGGGAGATGAAGTTGAATTATTGTCAGAGAACTAAATCTTAAAAAAAGAAAAGGAGAAAAAAAAGAATTTCTAGAGAAATATAAAGCATTATTAAGTGAAAGGAGTATTTGGTCAATCATTAAATAAATATTTGTTCATGCTGTAAAGCAATCCCCTGAACATACTATAGAAGAAAGGTAAAACTGTTTAGCGTGTGATAATACCAGCCTCCTCTCTCTTTYTCTATCTGTATGTTCATTTGGTTTTCAAAAGAAAATACATGAAGCATATTTAAAGCAAATGGGCATCATGATTAATAAGGACATCACACTGAGACATATAAAACTGCCCTGTCTCCTTCATCTGTTCTCTTGGTGCGGTGATTAACCTTTGAGTTTATGAGTATTTTTTCACTTGCCTCAGATAAAATATTTTATGACTTCTTACCTCCCAGGCAACTTGGATTAAACTTATCAGGTCCAGAAAGATAGTGTCCCATAATGACTGCTCCCTCAGAAATCATATCTACCTCCTYACTACATTATCAGAACATTCTTTGTACAAAACAAATGGAAACATCAAGGCATGAGACAAGACAACTTGTTAAGGTCACATTCTACCTTCCTATACATCATTCATGCTTAACTGATTCCCAGCCCCTCCTAGAGACAGATTGCCATACATTAAGAGGGCTGAGAATACAAAAAGATCATTTTCTTTTCCCCATTAATTCCCATTTGGAAAGATTCTGCCTCTGCTAAAGTTGCTTTGGCAGTGTGCTTGTTAATGACTGATCACTGCCTTTCAACACAGAAATAGGGCAGAAGCAAATAGATTTATCTTTTGGCAAAAGTAACCCTCTCTGACACAGCATTTCAGGTATTCTGCTCTCAGTGTCAGAGAGCTAAAAAAATGTAAGCCAAAAAGATTCAAAAGAAGCGTCAAGGCAGTTCCCTGGAGATTGTGCAGGTGAGTAGTTTAAAATGGCATCTTTTTATACACTTAAAAATTGGTTCATCACCATTTGAGGAATGGTGCTTAGCTACTCCCTCACACTTACCTGACATCTCCTTCTGCACTGTACAAAGAGGGAGTCAATCATTCTGATGTATGTCTCCTGAATGGATGGATGAGTAATTGAGTGTCATATTTGAACTTGCAGTAGACCTCCTAATCATTTAGGGACATTGAAGTAACATGAAAACAGACTGTAAACAGTGTTACCAGAGATCTTTCTGGCTTTCCAGAGCATGCTTTCTTTCATTAAACAAATGCAATGTTAATGAACTGCTATCTCTAATATTGTTGTTATAGTGACATAGTAACAACCATACCAGGATAAAATGCTACATTCAGTCTGCACACAGGATTAAAAGGTGTCTCTAAGGAGCATAAAGCCTAAGACTCCTCTGGTTACAACATTTCAAAAAATACATGTAAAGACAAGAATTTCAAGTAGCAGCACAGAAGGAATATATCTTATTTGAAATCCATTCCATTACAATAAAACTGTCTCTATGCATTTCTTGGAGGTGGAGAAACTGCTTTCTGAAAGGGAGTTACCCACTCTACCGCTCYTCTGCTTAAACAATGTGGAATGAAAATAAGTCTCTGGGTTCCATAGTGTTTCAGTTTACATAAACAACACAGAGACATAAGATGCATTTAGTGTGCTACTGGATTTTAAAATGTTGTCAGACTGTGTCTGGTTTAAGTCATGACTATGCTGGCTAAAAAAAAAAAAAAAAAAAAAAAAAAAAAAAAAAAAAAAAAAAAAAAGAAAAGAAAAAGCATCTAGATGTCCCTGGGTATGAATGTATGAATGGTTCTGCATTCCAGTTTACTATTACACTTTGAACAGCTGCAGTTTGAACAGTCAGTTCAAGCTTTTCCTTGTTTTCAACTTATGTCTTGAATGTATGTATCAGCACATAAGAATATACCAAAAATCCTCTTAGACCAAGCTGACAAGGTGGTACAAGGATCACTCCCTGTTATGCATTTCCTGTTAGAAACCAGATGTTCTTTGGTGGGATAATTTGCAAGTAGAAAAAAGTGGAGATCAAGATCTTTTGTTTGTAACTAACATCTGCTACACTTCCTTCGGCATTCTTGGGAACCTTTCATGTGTGCTGAGACAAAGGGGGGAGGAGATCAAGGGGAACCATTCTCTGTTTSTCCTATCTGTTTCAGAGAGCCGCTTCATGTATCAATTTGCTATAGAAAGAAGTATCATCTCTGTGCTGTTGTCTCTGGCAGAAATATAAGGCATAACCTGTAAAAAGCTTTCTCTTATTTTCCCTAGAGCTCAGTGATTTAGATGTAAACCCTTATGGCTTCATTTCAAGGTACTTGGTACAAAGGAACTTGGTGCCAGGTCAGGGGAGGGGAAAAAACTRAAACAGATGAATTTCCCTTGCGGTTTCTCAATGGAAGAGTTCTGCTGAAATGCCAGCCCAGCTCTACTGGTTTCGGCATCAACAGATGGTAGATAGTACTCCTTATGTTTGCTTCCCATTTGGTAAATCACAGGTCACACCTGGTCTGGCCTCTGTTTGTCCTGAACAGATGGGAGTACACATTCTTCATCGATTGCTGCAAATGGATGGGGCAAGGGGGATAATAAGGGAGGAGCACAGAAAGAAGGAAGGAAGGAAGGAAGGAAGGTGAGAGGACGACAGAAATAGAAAAAAATATAGAAAGTTTAAAAAAGAGACAAGGAGAGAATTTACAATGACCACTACAGAAAAAAAAAAAAGATAATACTGAAAAAGCAGTAATATATAGATAAATGGATATAAATATTACTTCAAGATGTAATGCATGATCCTAGATATGCTGAATATCAGTCTTAATTTGCTTTCACACAAAGCATGAGCTGAAAAACAGAAAATCCACAAAGAAATAAGGATTCTCAGCCACTTTCAATCATAATCTTTGTTTTAGATAGAGACTAAAAAATGGCATTTTTTGTAAGTTATTTTTCATCTTAATAAAAAGTATATCAAAGCTTTTTAGATTATATTTCAACTTTCCAAAAGAATATGAGTTTTTATATGTTTTGTTTTATGAAAATGTGTGCCTGAGTTCTTTTGTATTTTTGTTGATAGTCTTTTAAAAATATTCATAATTACATGCAAAAACAATGATGTTTTAATGAATTTTTTAAAATTAATATAGAGTTTTCAAATAATGATTTTTAAATACTGATTTTAGAATTTGAGTTTAAAATTACAAATGTATTTAAATTTAATTTTCAAGATTTTAATATTTCTAGTTTGAAAATGTGTAAATAATATGAAGTCTGAAAGCGAATTTGCTTTTGTATCTTCATATCCCTAAATGCATATAGTACAAACTATTAAAGAACTATTATTAGCTGACCTAGGGATATGAAGAAAGGGTAGAGTCTGATGTTGTGAACGGGTCTAGAGTAGAGACATTAAGGGCTAGTGGAAAAGAAACTTGGGACAAATATTAAGTGACTAAGAGAAGAACACAATTTCTATTCTCCAGTATGTGTGGGTGAACTGCATTAATTTAAGAGACTATCCTATCTCCATGTCTTCTGACATATGCAAGATGTGAGCCAGGGATTCTGCTGAGATAAGCCTTCCTTGTCACATAACCTTAATTCATCCCCCCAGTGGAGAATGATTTTATATGTGCATGCAAATGTTTCATTTTGAATTGTGTGCAAAGGGTCATTAACAGATTTCAAAGACTTTGTTCTCTTTGCAGATGAAATGAGTTGTCCATCCTACTTTAGCAAAATTTAAAAGGTTTTAGAGAAGGGCATGAGTTTGTTGGTCAATGTTTATTTGATGTTTCATGATAATAAAAATTTATATTAAGAGATAAATATTTTCCAATATTTAAATTCTTCACATATATTTTGAAATGTGTCCTCTGTCAAGATCATCCCTGCAATTTGACAGAAATGTCAAATTACAAATCTCTTTTCTTTGTGGGAGATGAATGTTCTATTATAACTTACCTATTTCTCGGAGCCAAAGGTTTATTGTTTTGGGATAATCTGGAGGTGAAAAGTTATAAAATTTCTGTGAAGATCATGTCATAAGTACAGTTTGTCATCCAATGCTGCAGAGGCATTATGCTGAGTTCACATTTCTTAGAGATACGTGTGAATGGAATTAGAAAAGTGGAAACATATTAGGAATACCTTCAGCTTATATTAACGTTGCTATTGACTACTCCTTCAGAAAATGATCACTGGTGACCCACTCTTATTAACTGAGACTTTATTAGCCATGGGTAAACTTCTAAAGATTTAATACTATTGACTGCAATTTAGCTAAGGAAACCTCTTGAGCTTGCGAAAACAAAATGAGCTCCTGCCTGAAAACAAAGACTCATAATGGCATGTCCCAGAGTAAGATGCTGAAGAAATAAGATACTGTAAGGCCTTCAGTTAATTTGTCTACAGAGGTTTACTCCTTGTTTTTCTGCCATGTCATAGTCCCTTAATTGTCCATAATAGCTGATCAGCTCAAGCTCTCTTCTGAACTGATCTAGGTAATTCCTTTTAGAAGGAAACACAGATAGAGGAAGAACAAGAGAGTTTGCAATAGTTCTGTAAAATAGGTATGTAGATATATAGACAGAATTGCCACAGACATCACAAAGCCTGTCTTTCTCCACTTGAGAGAGACCTTCAACATTGGTCTAGCAACCCTTGTTCCTCAAATGTCCTCAGTGCCCAACCAGAATATTTAAGACTACTCAGTGTGTTGTGCCACATCCTTCTCATTATTTTGACTGAACTAAACTGATAATTCAGTAACAAATGATTATGATTATGGCTCCCTAGGCAAACTTGCTGCTTGTGGCTCAGAAGAAATCTGGGCCACCTGCTATGAGACTGGTGTAGCCAGTCTGCTTCAGGGTGTGTCAGCATTCAAGAATGTGGGCACAGCATGGTTTGCATTTCTTTGACCCCCAAAGATAGTACAAACACAACCTGAGGCCCTCAGACTTTTACTTTATTCTTCCCACCTAAAGATTAAAACAATCTGAGCTCCACTGTAATGATTATTAAATTGGTAGAGTCCATATGGCCACTTCTAAACTCATGTACTTGGAACACTTCTGGCTTTCCTAACATAAATGTATATCCCAATTTCACCATGAACCATCATTGTGATGAGATCTGACTATGCACCCACATATGCACTTAGCGCCGCTCATTGCCATCCCTTCCATTGCCTCATGCACTGGTTTCTTTACGAAGGAAACCCAGGCCTGGAGAGTCACAGCATGTTCCCATCCATCACCAGGATCCATAATGGGGAGGACCCTGGAATAGATCAAGGTGCTGAGGTGTGCACCTACTTCTTAATCTGGAGAATGTCAATGGAAAAATAGTGAATCTGTATCACCTAACTGGCTTTGATGTACCCCTTATATGGCTGTACTTGAAAAGTTTATGAATACTGTATAGGTCCTACCTTTTAGACTACTTGTTGAATGAATACACAGATTTTAATTAAATGATACAGTGTARGAAAATGAAGAAGAATAATGAAAATTGCCTCAATATGAATCACATCTCACTATGCATTTCAAAGTACTTCAGCTCCTGCCCTCTGCACAASCTGATTAATTCTGAGCTGCAGCTAGACTCTCCTTTGAGGCACCTTTTTATTTAGGAAGGATTAAAGTTACAAAGGCAGGAAATGAAAGAAAACAAAAAAAAATCTTTTTTTTTTTCTTGAGACATAAGCTCTTTTTATTTTCCTCCAGATTTAAGAAAGTTTACTCATCTTRAAATAAAATATACATATTTAGTCAACCTTTAGGGATATTCACTGAGCATTGTAAAAAGTGTAAATATTTATCACTTGGGAACCCGCCTTTGAACAATCAAAGATAGTTCTGCTTGTGATGTTCCACAGGAATATTGTAATGTTCTGGTTAGGGCATAGGTATCTAGCTGACCTTTTCTAAATGGAATCATTGATTTTCAATTGTACCATAAATCCATACTGCTAATGGCCAATGGAACATCTAATTTAGCCTGAGTTTAAAAGCTTCCATTCTGAGTGCAGGAAGATCTGAGTTTTCTCTTTATTACTGTAATAGGGAAAAACATTATGACAAATAAGGTGGCTGTACAGGCAGTGGCTGCAGATGTGTTGCTATGCATGCATAATGCAAACACATAGCAAGAAGTAACCTTAAATAACTCTGTAGGCTGGAGGTATTGTCAATCCAGAATTSCCATTATGTAATTCCTGAAAACATCAGTCTGAAAATAATGTAATTATATTTTCTGTTTTCTTCATGTAAAACAATAGCAATCCAGATACTTATACTGCAAACAGATAGATGCAATTATATTTCCCCTGGAACCCTACAATTGTTTAAAACCTTTCCATGAGCTGTGCCTGCTCTTAATAAAAATCATTCATCGAAATTTTAAAATTAAATGAACTGTTTGCCATTGCCCTAATCAGACGTTAGTTGTTTTCTCCACCTCTACAATCTTCACTCTTTTGTTATTTTCTAAAGTTCAAAATTATTCCTACTATTATAGGGATGAACATAAAGAGATCACGAAAGGGATGAACCTCCATTTTTCATTCATGAGATTTATCACACTGGTACCTGAATAATGTGTCCCTCTTGTATACTGATGATGGAAAGCATAGGAAAAAAAAAGAAAAAAAATGTAATTATGTCTTAGTTGTACATTACATTTATTCTATGACATTTTAATTTGAGAGTTATCAAGAGTCTCTATTCTTGAAAGGTGACAACTCATATCCATTAAAGGTAGAAATGAGTAAATTCTATTTAAAATGTAATAACTGAGAGAAAGTAGACTCAAAAACAAGATCATAGCACCAGCACTGGCAGTTTAGATACAGTCATAGATTTTTGATTCTTGGCAACACTGATTCCATATTGCTTGCTATATACTCATTTAAATGTATCGCACAAGTTTGTACAGGAATATTCAGAAGGATTTTGATTACTAAAAGAATTAGTTTGATCTTTACACAAAAACAGAGCATAGATATCTAGGAGCTAATATTCAACTCCTAGAAGCCATTAACATGTGCCATTTAACATCAGTATTAATACGTCTATATTTAATAGTATTTATTGTAAAAATTCTGGCACTGTTTTCTGAAAAAAAATACTTTTTTTCCTCTCTGAATTCAGGTTTGATGGAGGCTTATGTTCTTTTCTTTGTAACAGCTGTTACAGATTGTACAACTACAGATTGTTTTTGAACTATAGTGTAAGCAAATTTATATAATATAGAACACTTAATATTTCAGGCACCCTGAAATTCAAAAGTGCAACAGTTGAGATTGATCATGACAGTTTATTCTGCTTTTCTTGTGCRTATACAGTATAATACAATTTTTAATTCAAGGTGCCTAAGTCTTCCTCAATACACAGGATAGACAACATTTATTTACAGCCATTTAGATTTTGTTTTATCACTATCGTTTTGTATAAGGCCCCATGACTACACATTATTCCACCCTTCTACCATTACAACATTCTTAATTTCCTTATTATGTTTTCTATGGTGTTAAACCTCCATGTATATAGAACTCTATACAGAACTCTATAGAACCCTATCATTCCTCTATTTTTATGTCTTATATATYATTCATGTGGAACAATTGACCAAACTATATTACTTTTTTTCTGAAAAATAATCTGATATACAGAAAGATTATAGTCAATAGGTGTCTAGGTTGAGATATTTAGAACTTCCATGTCTGTTTACTGAACAATTTATAGCATATAATGTGTTCACAGCACAGTTCCTATGTCTTTCATCTGTAGCACCAGTAGCTTGTCAATACAGTAAATCAGATCTGCAACTGCTGTACTGCAAAAATGAGGAACACAATTCCGGTGYCTATCGGTGAAAAGTTCCATTTTGGTGATCTGCATCAAACAGTGAAATAGAATCAAATTTTGCAGAATGGTTTTCTATTGTTCAAAGTAGAGGTGTTAAYTGGGCCCTCCTAATTTCATTTTCCTGAAATCATTTTCTGCTTCATTTCCCGCAGTTTTTAACTTCTGTAATGAATGAGGTAGTAAACTGATAGACAACTGTATATTTTATTACGCAAAACTTACTCATCTCCAGAACAGTGCATCTGTTGTACCAAATGAATCGAAGCTCCTGGGGAACAGTATTATTTAAGAAGGTAGTTACAGACATAATATGTATTAAGATATATTAGTTAATATTACATATTAAGATATATTATATATGAATCAAAGCTCCTGAGGAACAGTATTATTTAAGAAGGCAGTTACAGACATGATACATATTAAGATATATTAGTATAGGTATACGGTTAAAATATATGTAGATAGAGTAGTTCTTGTTTAAATGGTATAGGAAAATATGTCTGGTACTCTTTAGTGTTTCTAAGCCATTCTAGCAGGCTCATTTTCAGGATAGGATTTGAGACAGCAGGAATATAAGTTTATTGCTAGATCTTATTTTATGTAGTTAGTAGAGATGAATGGCTTCTAAGATAGAAAGTATTGATAAGTGATTAAAACAAGGATTAGAGGTTTATATCTTTTCTGACAGCAGGCTGTTTTAGGCAAACTCTGTAATCAGGGGTTTGATTTACTGCTAGAATGTTTGAAGTCTACAGGCTAGGGTGAGGATTAGTGTAACAGAGGGGTAATAAATATGGCTTTGGTTTAGTTCAGTGGGCCTGGGGAATGGCTAAAATAATTTATTTTACCGTTATGGTGGATATGAGAGACAGGATTCCACAAAWAAWAATAATAATAATAAWAAAAAAAAACTTTATTACTAGACTATGTAAAAGCAAAAGGTAGGAAGAACACTGCCATTGCTGTGAGCAAATGGTTCATGGTTACCCAAGGAATAGGATAAGTAGGCTATCATTAATGTTAGTTAAGGCTGGAATTCCAGGTTACATATGCTAAAAAGMCATTTTCATTAATGAACTTGCTTGCTCTGTGCAGGTAAAATAAAGATTAGTGCTGTTATGGCTAAATGCAGCAGGATTAATTATGGAGCAGGTAGCRGATTCTGGGAAATGATTAAGTAACAGGGATAAAGCAGGTTGATTAACTAGAGGATTGTATTTTGTCACTACTTTGTGCCAGCTATTATATTTTTTTATTCTTAATTTACAGTTTGCTTTCAGGGATTCATAAAGCTGTGGGAGAAAGAAAAACGTTCATTTGTCTTGTCTGTCCAGTGCAGTACTTTTTCTATACTATGTTTTTAAGGGTTTGTTATGGTGCTTTCTTGTATGATTCAAGCAAGCACGCCTGCCTTTTGAGACAAGGCCACAGCTTAACAGGTTTCATAATCAATGGAAGAGAAACCACTCTTACTCCTACAACTATCCTCCTGATTTTAGGTAATATTTTCCTCTGATCAAAAAGTTTGCATGCCCAGAAAATCCACTCTCATGCTATTTTGGACAACTCCTGCCTCACACTGGCGGACATAAATCATTCTTTTCTCTCCTATGATCAATATTAAATAATTGAGTTTCGTATCCTCTGTTTCTTTGCTACCTATAACCATCCCTTTTACATCCTGACTTGGTTTTACATGAAGTCTATTTCTATATTAGAGATACTGTATGTTTTTTTTTTGTCTAAATTTTATGCCAGTTCTTAAAGTTACGATAAAACTTACTTGAAATTTAARTCATAAATACAAATAATTGTCAGGATTTATTTCCTATGTAAATTTTAATATTTAAATTCTGAYATTAAGTATGTTTCAATTAATTAGAAGTCTTGTTGGAAACACCAGTTTATCCATGAAGATACACTAAGGACAAAATATATCTATGTACATACACATAAGGCAATCTATGAACCAAGAACAGCCAGTATAACCTTTCATTTGCASRTATGCTACAAAACTTTAGCAGATTAGTGCATAAGGTTAGTATGAGATTACATATATTATCATTAGACTGTATGTCACATTTATGAATAYAGTATCTGGATCTGTCAAGCTATTAGCAGACAGGTGTGCACATCATTAAGTTATCAGTCTTCTAGTACTTATTGGTCTCATCTAGAAATTTTAGAAGAAAGCTCAAGAATTTGAAGTCAGAAAGTTTAAACCTCACTTTTAATATAATAGGAAATAAGGAATTACACTATATGTGACCAGAGAAGCTGGATATGCAGATGCTGGACAGCTGAGTTCTATTTTAATTAATTAAATTTTCTATGAAGAGTACCTATTTAATTACATTGTAAATCTCAGGTACCTTTCAATGATATAGGGACATATATTTCTGTACATCAAGTTAACATGTAAGATAATAACAAAAAACTAGAAGAGGTAGTATCAGTCAGTTAATAAACCACAATTTTGCAATAAGTCATTGCACATAATAGAAAATATGCAAGTTCACTAGGTGTATGCTCAAATATGACTAAACTAAAAAAAAAGTAACTAGAATCTAATGATACAGTAGCATCTAACAAGCGTATTGTTCTTCTGTAAACTACAATTTTTCCAATAACTAAGTTAATAAATTTGTGGATAAAAAATAATCCACAACTTTTGTAGATTTTGAAAAGACCTCACACAGAAATCAAAGGAGAAGCATAAATGTAAATAAATCTTCTAATCATAAGGAGAAGGTCAAATCCTGACTCTTGCTCAGCTACTTCAGCTATTAAAAATAATCCCTCAAACCTCTCTTTTACCTCAGAAAAGTGTAGGGGCCTTAATTAATAYTTTCAGTTGGCAGGCTGTATATTAGCAATAAAGACTGCCCTTCATTCCCTTTATCTCTCCCCYATCACCACATGATTTTCTACTTTTGATAGCCAATTCACATCTTTTCAAYATTTATGTAAAGTAATGTCTAAGGCTAAACAATAAATCCGTCTAAGATCTACCATAATGTTGGAACATTAAAGCACAGCCACCAAGTCATGATTTTTTTTGTTTATGGTATCATGAAAACATGTGTCTCTCTCTTTCTCTCCTCCCACACCTAATTCATAAAGTAATAGGACTACATGCATTTCTATTCATTATCGTATGTATCATCTCTAGGTCAGTAGTTTTGGCTTACTTAGATTATCTTTTCCATTTGAGATGCCACAGGCAGCTGCAAGTGCTCCAGGTCATGACGCACTTAACCTAGGTTTAGCTTGCTGCATGTTTCCCAATTTAAACAATTTCTTAATTGTAATATCAAAACTAGTTGAACTATTCCCGTGAAGCTGCTGTCCCTGCTGTCCAGTAAGCCACACATCTAGAGTATACCCATTAATACTGCCAAACACTGCAGCTTTTCCATACATTCATATTCTGCCCCAGTTAGAGATCTCTATTCAAATACACTTTAATGTATTTTGTAATGTAATGTATTTAATGTAATTTAAACTGCTAAATTATAAAGCTCACGTGCAAAATACCCTTTGGCAACACCAGTGTGCAGTGACAAAATGAATGCACATTTTCATAAGAAAACAAAACTTCATACAAGTACATATATCTTATTTATAAGAAAATAGACACATAGAAAAGCACATAAAATGAATTTACATGCCTGTGGATGGTATCTGGTCAGATCTCTTAAATATGAAATCCTATGTATGATAGAGGAGATCAAGTTTAATACTCTGGAATAGGTTTTCAGGAGCAAAATTARTGAGTTAACTACAAAATTGTGCTTATACCATTATCTTATCTTCCAGAGAAAAAACAAATCTCCTGTTAGTGTGATGTCATTTGAAGTGTATCAGTTTAGGTGAGATTCAGTGTAGCTAGGCATGTCAGGATCACTGATAGTCTAGGAATATCTAGAAAATCCAGCCAAGCCTGGAGTATGGTGCAACACTGAAGGAGTGTTTCAGCTCACTCTAAGACMGAAGCCTAGCCCTGGTTAACCGAATGGCTCCCCAGGCTCCACTGAACATAGTGACTAGATCTTCTTCGACTGTAACACTCTTTTTACACTTAAACTAAGTGTAAGTCACCTGTAAACACCTACACTGAGATCTCTTAATCTGTAATTGATTTTTTTTTCCTTTGTGCAAGTGAAAGTTTTAGAGAGTGTTTATATCTGCTCAAGTATCTAGGAATCCAGACACTCTGATTCTCTACCCAATCACTTCTATAATTAGAAGAAAAAAAATCATTCTTCCACCCTCCTACCCTCTTGCTTAAAAAAAAAAAAAAGGGGGGGGGAGAGAAAGAAAGAAAGAAAGAAAGAAAAGGAAAAAAAGGGAAAAAAAAGAAAAAAAAAGTATGCTTTATTTTGCCACTTTTCACATTTAATAGGACCTGAGTTGGAAAAATGCTATGTTTGGTAGAAGTCCAGAACATTAGAACCTTTATAACTCTTTGAGAAAAGAACCAAGAAAGAAATTGAAAAGAATTTCTGAGAAGAAAATGAAAGAAGAAAGGAAGCAAACAAGTAAGGTAGGAAACAAGAGAACAAGGAAGAAAAGAAGGAAAATTATTTTTTAATTAAAGGAATAAGAGTTGGATTTTTAAAATTGCTCAGGGAAAGACATCCTAAAGAAGAGAAGTTTTCCTACTTTCCAGTTTTTCTCACATTTATGCTTACAAATAATTTCTGACAGTATTTATATGTCAAAGCATAACTGACCTGGTCTTTTGACTTGCATGTCTGAGTAAGCCCCTAAGAGGTCTGGAGACRTCTTAAAGCAGAGTTCTGAAAACAGATTGTTGTAGGACATAGAGTAATTAAGGKTGGAAGGGACCTCAGGTAATCTGTAGTCTAAYCTCCTGCTCAAGAAGGGTCATCTTTAAGGTCAAACTAGGTTGCTCAGGGCTTTGTCAAGTCGAATCTTAAAAGCTCCAAGGATGCAGGCTGTACAACCTCTTTGGGCAACCAGCTCCACTGTTTGACTGTCCTCATGGTGAAAAAGTTTATTCTTCCTATCAAGTCAGAACCTCTCTTGTTTCACCTTGTTATTATCTCTCTTGTCTAATGAATGCTGAGAAGAGTGGGATAATYGCTTCCCTGGATCTACTGGCTGTACTTCCATCCATGAAGCCCAGGATACTATTAGTCACCTTTGCTGCCAGGGCATACTGCTGACTCATGCTCAGCTCACTGCTCACCACAGCCTCCAGAGCCTTTTCACCAGAGCTGCATCTCAGCTAGTCCATTCCTAACCTGAGGATTATTCCAGCAAGAATACAATTATTCCTTCCCAGATGCAAGACTTTGCATTTGTAATTGCTGATTCTCATAATGTTTGTCAGCCCCATTCCATCAGTCTGCCTAGGTCCCTCTGAAAGGCAGCTCTGCACTTCAGTGTATCAAGTCATTCCCTCTCACTCGCCAAATTTGGTGGTATTTTCAAACTTGAGAGGACACTCCATCTCCTCCACGTCATTGATAAAGATAGTAAAAGATACTGTGTTGAAGATACTGTAAATTCACTGGTGGAGAAGGCCACTTCTTAGCCTTTTGTGCCACCTCTCCTGTTTCTAAGCAGCTAAGTTCCCACTTTCCAAAAGCCCTTTTCTCCTATATGCTAAATTRAGAGAATCACTGGCAGAGGAGACAAACAGATGAGTTTACTTAATGCCACTGTAGAATTCTATGAGTGGGAGAAATATCATGTCATCCCTCTCTGTTTGTTGTAACCTTCCTTTGCAATGCAAAGAGAAATCAAACACAGAGAATAAAGCACAGTGCTGCTAAGTTTCATTTCTTTGCTTTTCACTCATTCTTAAACCCTTTAATCTGTCTCTTTCTGTCACATACTGTCCTTGTATCACACTCCAATTATAATGTATCTGTYACCATACTTACAGAAAAATTCAGGATTATACTGCTACTAATGATTCTGGTGAGTCTTACTTCATATTCTGTCATTCTTTTGTTCTTCTTATCAACACATACCTGATATCCTCTCTTATGCTTAACTGCTATGTTTCTTGTATTCCTTGACCTGTCTACACTGATCTTTACTTTGAAATGTATTGAGTACCTTCATCTTTGGCAATTGGTTAAGAGGRTATTTTCAACAGTGAACAAATTGTTCATTTGTGAAGAATTCTTCAAAATTTATGAATTTGRGTTTGAGAATTAGTCTAATAATTTATAACAATTATATCTGTTGAGAAGGCTATGTAAATATATCATAGCTACTGAAGAAGTCACTCTGTCTCCTTCAAAATATTTACATAATAGTCCATTTTAGGAAAAAAAAAATCATCATGTCTTCCTTCTATGTAATCTATTTCAGAATCACAGGTGTCTGAAATCAAGTGTTGATTACAATTAGAAATGKACATTCTCTCTCTTTTTCTTTTCTAGAAGTGAGGTCTTCCAGGATGGTGGTTTGGCTTATCAGCCTGTTTGTGTGACGAAGAAAGCATGCGAAACTGCTGATCAGGCTGTATCTATTCAGTGAATTTGTGAATAAAGACTTTTAGTGTTCAAGGTTGCTAATCTGGCAGCTTTCACCAGCAGCACAACTTGCTGAGAAAATACATGTGTGTGTACAACAGAAGTATTAAAGTTTTCCATGAACCTTTGGCACCTCCTTTAAATACATGAAAGGGGAAACTGATTAAAGATTAGACTGAATAAAAAGCTTGCCTAAGCTAGATTCCAGAAAATAATTTCCTTTGTACAGCAATACTACTGGTTTTAGTTTGTTGTCATTTCTGGGGGGAGTGCAGGAGGGAAGTTGTCCAAGGTTTTGTTGTCAAAAATGCATCATCCTAGCATCAAAACTGAACCAGAACAATTCATTTAATAAGCAAAAACTATCTAGGTTCATCATTCAGCTGCCTCTTTTAAAATGTATGTCATTATTAATTCAAACTTAAATCATTTTGCTTTCATCCCTGTGGGCCTTTGTATCATATTTACATTATCTTTCCACACCATACCATAATCCMTTCCATTGTGAGTCTACCCACAGCACCACAGGCTTTGTCCTGATCATACTGATAACATGCAAACTTCCCTGTTGGTCATTTTGACTTCAATTAAGTGATACAGAAGGAGATTCCAGGGCTTCAGACAAAAGTCTCCTAAGATCAGTCTTTAACACACAGACCTCATCCCACTGAGGTACTGTATTATTTTTGCAATAGGCTCTTCTGGACCTATTCCCCTTGACTCTTTATCTTTTCCTTTCCCCGCCCTAAATTTCTAACAGTTCAATTAGAGGCCAGGAAACAAAAAAAAAAAAAAAAAAAAAGGCAGAAAAAAAGTTAGAAAAGCTCAGCAGTTGATTTAACAATCAAATTATGGTTATTCTAGACTAGAAGCAGAACAATCTTACTAATGTTAAGACTATTAATGACATTCACTGATAAACTCAGTTAAGAAAAATCAATCCTATTACAAGTATACAACATGATTAGATGAAGAATACAAATATAATGTTTTCTTGACCCAGCTCACAGCATCAGACAAAGGGCCAGAGGTGAGAAGCTTGAACTTAAAGTAATTTTATTTCAGAAGAATTACTGAGGACAAGACAAATACAATTGTAAGTGAGCTTTACAATCATCTCTAAAGGATACAGTATAACAATCAGTGAGTTGGTGTATGGCATGATCACGTTAAGTGCTTGTAACCTGCAGCTTTGCAAGAGCTTTCTGTTGGTAAACTTCATTATCTCCATTGTTCAGATGAATTTTCTGAGATGTGGAAAGCATAATAACCCAGAAAAACCCCACAAAGCTAAAACCAGAACATAGCCCTCCTCAACTATTTGTTCTGACTCATTTTACGGGATCATTCAGTCTTTCTTTTGTGTTATCTATATAACACACACACAGACACACACACACACATAAAGCCTGAAGAGAAACACTTTCTTCTTCCTGATTATAGAAAAAGTGGGATTTTCATCATGCACTTCAAGAAAATTTTCTTCCATGTTTTTTGAAAATACAATTTAATAAATATTTATTAATATTTTTGATGCTTCCTATGGTAAAAGGCTAATCATAACTAAATCAAGTCTTTCCTCACACCACCTACTGAAAGGAAAGAAAAAAGTCAAACGGAATGGAATTCCATAATTGCTGATGGAGGGTATTTTTTTGCTGCTGCAATCAGAAAGGAGTTCAACTCACTCTGTCTAACAAAGCAAGAACATTTCTTTGGTTTCCCTTTATTTTCTGTATTTTTTCTTGTCACCTTACTTATCTCATACTCTTCTAAATTCTTTGGACCTTAAATGTGAGGACTGATATGGCACAAGCAGACTGAAACAAAGTAAGGGCAATGTGTCTGGCTTTTACGTTTTAAAAGGTACAGGATTAGGAGGTGTTTAAATGTGTCAGTTCTTTAGGTGTTTTTTTGAGGAGTTTAAACTCAGCTTTCAGTATTGATTGATTTTCAGTTTAACTGTGTATATAACTATATTTTGTTCCTTCGTGCCATTCACTCAAGTCAAATGAGGTTTATCTGTCTCTATCTACTTGTCAGCCATATCTACATTTTTGAAAATTTGTTCCCCATACTCACCATTTTTTTWAAGTTTCTAATAATAGCATTATCCTTTTATATTCTCTCTTCTGGGCTCTTTGCTTCAATTATTTTACAACAAAAGTCAGGAATTTTCTGGATTTTGAAAATATATAGAGAAATACAAACAATAAAAAAGAAAGTAAAAAAMCACCCTTTTTGGTAGTTTAAAATACCATTTTGAACTGTGAAGAGATGATGTAAACTAGAGAAAGAGAAGAAAGTACTATCAAACTAAGCTTTATAGACTTTATACTCACTATGGTACTACCGTGTTTAGATTAAATATGCCCCTACTTCTATTAATGTCAAAAGTAGACTATTCTGTGTAATGCAATTGTGTACGATCAGGATCAGAGGAACAGACAGATAGAGCTATGATAAACTGTAAAGCCAAATGAAAAATTGTATTTACTGTGCCGTTGTGACCATCTCCCCTGCACTCTGTCCACCGATTCATCTCCCTTAGGGCTTTTTTTTTTTTTTTTTTTTTTTTTTTTTTTTTTTTTTTTTTGAAATTACTAGCCAGGAGCTAGTAATTGCCAGGAGCTAGTAATGTATTCAAATACATTCCAAATACATTCTGATTTTCTCTTCTAAAGCAACATGTCATGAAGTCATGTAATTTTTTTTTTCTTGGTATTTTTCCTTGGTGTGGCTCTCAGACAAAAAAATTAACTATCCATGACACCTCTGTTCATGACTCTATAACGGTAACTAGAGGAACTTTACCACTTTRGTGAAAATGGAGTTATCCAATTTTAAGACCCATATAGGCACTTGCACCCAGGCTTGCAAACTTCTAAGTGATCGTATAGTTTGAAATTCAGAGATTTGTGGGCCCTTTGCAAATAGAATCAGTAAGGGCTTTCTGTTTTTTTTTTCTGTGTCTGCTGTTTTTTTTTTTTTTTTTTTTTTTTTTTTTTTTTTTTTAACAAAGGCCAGATAAACACACTCTAGACACATCAAACTGTTTGCAAAATCATCTTTCTCAATTTCGTGGTTATACTATATCAACTGTACAACAGTGTAATTTCACACAAAACACTGACAAGTGTTCATTTGAGAGTAACTTTGTGTCAATTATTTTGCTGGTAACATGCTCCCCCTAAACTCTAATCAATATACCTTCAATTCATAACATAGCGCRCAGTCATTTATTGTTAGCTTTATTTATAACACTGTAAAGCAATGTTAATCTACAGTTATAATATTACTTCATACTGCATAATATCAAGATGTTACAAATATGTAATTTGTTCTCCATTGGTATTAGGCACTAAAGAAGCTCTTTTAGCTAGGAAATTGAAAGTGAACTTTGTGGTCATTGGGATGACTGAAGGATTAGAACAGACAATGTATATGGACAACTGTGAATTTTCCATCTGAGCAAAGATATACACTGTATATAATACACTACATCCTTTTTATCTATGGCTTCTTTAATTTCAGTGATGAAAAATGTTTTACAAAAGATGAGTATAATTAAGTTTCATAGCACTACATGTTTCTCAGTAGTTTCATTGCAATAGGTTTCTCTGTTCACTATGTTTTTGCACAAAAATATGTTTTGGACCTGTCTGTTTTGAAGTCTATGCTTTGCTCCTGCCCCAACCCTGAAAAAAAATGGTATCTGAAAAGTATCATCTTCCTTGTTGTGGAGGATTAATTATTCATGAGAAATAGTGCTTTCTAACAATAGTTGATTCATGGTAACCAAAATCTCAGTTTGGATCCTCTGCCTTCAAACTCCATCAGTTTAAGACTGGGATAGTATATCACTCTGCATCCGTGACTTTGACATTTAGATCCCTTCAAATTCCTTTCAAACATTCTCTGCAATAACATACATGAAAATTGTTTCTTTGCTTTCACATCAGAGTTCAACGGAAGCTCATTCTGTTCAATGTTAAAGATCATTTCAACAGTCAAAATTCCTAAGTTGCAAAGCATAAACAGCTGCAGTGTCATTTTTAAAGTTTTGGTTGGCTATAGAGAAAGAACAGAAAATATCCCTCTTCCAGCTCTGCAGTAATTGCCTCTGCATAGTATCTAAACTAACGCTTGCATAATAAAAGCTAGATGCTCATATGGTATAAATCAACTTTTCTCTTTTCCATGTCCCATCAACTGATATGCTCATTGCAAGTTTTGCACTAACTGTGATAGTATTTTATTATTTTAGGAAGAAATGCCATAAAGTCATTCCACATGAGAAAGCAAACTCCTGCCAGATGAACCAGTAACCTAGCAAGAGAATGTTTCCCCAGTTTTGCGGTTCACTTTGGTAGTAGAGTTCTCTGTCTTGACACTGTGCTAATCTAAGTCTTTGACCGCAGTTACCCCTTAATAAGGTATTGTTAAGGACCTAGAGAATTGGTGCTCCTGTGACTGAGATTAATAACATGGCTGTGTTGTTTATCAGCTAAGATGTAGCAGATCAAGAAGATGCAGAATCACAAATTTTGGGTAGCAGGATAATTTCACAAAGCTTTATTTGCAAAGTACAAGAAAGGCTTGGATCTAGAAATAAAGAGGAATTCAACACGAAATGCAAAGGCTGTGTCACTGAGAACACTCACTATCAAATCATTTTCCAGTCTTTCTGATGGACAGACATGCATGTTTGGAAACTCACAAATGTACCTTTATTTGCCATTGTAGATCTACAAAAACCATAAACAGTATACAGAGATTGTACACAACGTATGCAAAGATATACAAACATTAAAACAGTCCCTTGACCTGTTTCCTCACATGTTCTTTTCACAGCAAGTTACCACATGCAGAGCTATCAGTAACAAAGGCTGCTTTTTCTTTCTTTTTTTTTCCCCCTCTCTTTTTCTCCACTGTACTACAATATGTTCTGTATCTACTATATCTGCCTAAGCAGTTCATTCACAGAAACTCTAAAATGTGCCTTGAATGTGCTAAACATTTTCTATAGTGTTGTATACAGACAAAGGATTATTCCTGAAGCAAATCAAGGATTGTACTCCTAGAGAATATAACAAGGCCAAGGCTAAGAGATCATCTCAACTGCTGTTCTTTATATTCTTTTATCATTCCTACATTTTCGTCTCACTGCTGCTCCTCTATCTTTTCTTTTCCTTCACAATATCTTTGTTCCAATTAATTTCTTGCTGACATGCCAGGGATTGAATAATTAAAGAGTTTAGAGAAAGCAGGCAGGACTCAGAAATTAGTGAAAGCTGATTTATTGCTAAGTGTATAGGATTAAACTTCTCACTTACTTTCTACCTATCCTCACMAGGCACCACCAAAAATAAATGTTTGAATGACAGACTGCTCTATAAAATCTTGCAGCTAGACTTACAATCTCTGACACCAACCATAAATTCAAAGTGTGAAATGAGATTATTGCATTTCCACTGAATTAGTGTCCCTGTTAATAGGGTTCTAAATATATAATCATATAAATGCCAAAAAAGAAAATTCTTAAACAAGCTTTCACTGTGCAGTTATTTYCAATGTAGACCCGGGAAACCAGCCAGGTTCATTCACCTTTGGGAGCAATCCTTTAGATTTCTCCACGGTTGGTCTTTCTGTCTAATATTCCATGCAGAAAAACAGTCAGGTCATGAGTTTTACCAAGCTTTGTCAGATCTCTAAAGCATCATCAGCTCCCCTATTTTTTCCCCTCTCTCTCTTGGCTTTATGTATAGCATAGTGCAGATACCAAACAGAGGGTCTTCGGGGAATGTTTAGTTTGGAGCACAGCCAGCTTCTCAGACTTGTTAGGACAACATATCATCCACAGAGTGATATGGTTCTCTACAGGTAGGGAAAACAAGCTTCGACATTCTTGGTTTTTTGAACTTAAGCCAGATCTGCCTGTGAATATCTTGCTCAGCAGCCTGRAGCTTTGTTTAAACAATATATTTCAGAAAAATCACAGACTTTGATCGGTATGGGTTTTCTTGTGCTAGGAAAAGATCTAAAACACTGTTGCTTCTTGAAAGACTGTCTGAGGCTGTAAGTTGACAGCATGTGTGAGCCAGTTAGTTGAGCTCTTTTGAGCTGATTGAAGTGCTAATGTACATTAAACTCTGAAATGCTGTGTTTCAAACTGTTAAGCATCTGATTTCAGCCCTGAAGTGCACCAAGGCTTCTCTATTCCTACCTCTTTTTGTTAGCCATTATCTCAAATATTAGAGAGAATAACAACAATAAAAAATGTGTAAACAATTACCTGGAGTAGATCTGCTGTTTTACTATTAATTAGYGAATTATAGAACTATGGAATATAGAATAGAAATTATAGAATTTGCCTTTTGTGAGGCAAATACTCCATTGAATACCAGACAAGTGAGGTAGGTGGACAGAGGTAGAGATTAAATGATTTAACTGTAGGAACACAGAAAACTAACAGGAGAACAAGTAAATTGACCCAGATTTCTGATTCAAAGCTTGAGAATGGAAAATTTAGTTTGAAGAATTTTCTATCTAAATTTCTTCAAAGTTTGGCACAAATTAGTTTCAACTGTGTTTCTAGTGTATGTTTATTTTTGTGTGAATATTTTTACGCATATATTGATGGCAAAGAAAATTATTAACACGAAAAAGTTTTAAATAAATACTGGCAGTTTACCAAGAGGAAGTTAAAAGCCTTTTTTTTAAAAAAAAAAAAAAATAAGCCTTTAATTATTCAAATAGGAAATGAAAGCATACAATGTAACAGTTTTATACAATAAAAATTAATTAATATATTATCTTGATGTAGAAACCATTTACACATGGTTCTGAATGCTGTCACTTTGAATGAAATTTTAAACCATTCCTAAGCATATTGCCAAATCAAGTCTTTGCTGAATTTTAGRTACTAAATATACAGAAAGCCAAGCTCATCAACAAGCTACATATGAAGATTTATATCCTAGAWATAGTCAATAGATACTTTTTGAAGAATCTTCCACAAAAATGTTATTTGGTCAGTTCATGAACAGAAAACCAGGCAAAGCCAGTTACATAAATAATTCTCTAGCAGTTATAGAGCTGAAATAAAGTATATTTCTCTTTTTWAAGTGAGCTATATTTAACAACTAAAGAAATTCCAGCTGCTTATGTGCAAATACATATATATATACATATACACACACACAGATATATATACACATATGCTTACACACATATATACACATACATACATACACACACTTAAAGGTTTAGGTACTAAGATCACCATTATAATCTATTGCAAAAGATTCTACTCAAAATTGTCCTAATGTAGCTCTTAAAAATTCTCTTTAATTTCCATTGTAAAACAGTAATGTGAAATAGCACTATTAAAATTATTGTTCCTTGGATAAGATTGTTATCCTAAGATTCTTATAGTCTATTTCCGTTGCTAAGCCTCTGTTACAGGCCCCTTTGCATTTCAGTTTTCTGTCCAACACTTGGACAAGATGACATGAGTTTGAAGACAAGAATCTTCTTTGGGTAGATATATTCTTGCTGGCTTTGCATCTGATTCTTTACACTGATTTTTGAAATTTTTGATTTTTTTCCCCTCTGTTGATCTTGAGCAGCAAATCACAAATCTCCCAGCTTTTCAAGCTCATGAAAGCGATCGCTCACAGCTATCCAGGACATAATTACCTGATTAAACACAGTCTGCTACATCTGGACTCCTCTTTCAAGCAACTAAGAAAATCTGGCATATCTAAATGCAGTTCATCTCATCATAAAGAAGAGCCCTAAAACATTTCAGGGAAACTACATATTTACTAGTATTCACATAATATAAGTCTGAAGTTAAGTGAGATAAATCAGACCCACACCATAAGGAAAGTTCTGTACCAAGTTTCAAAATTTTGCTTGTTTAGGCACACTTTGGGTAGCTTCTTAAAAAAAAAAAGCACAGTTTTACAGTGCTTTGATTGTGTTGTTCCACTTTTTTAACTTAATTTCTGAGGTATTCCTGAGTTTCTACATCACCAGTAAAATTAGACTCAAACTTATGTAGAATAACATTTTAAACTCAGAAAACATCAAAAGCACTCTACTAAATACAGTTTTCCATTTTATAGTACTMCTACTATGAAGGAATCATCATCATTTTCTTTCTTTTTTCCTGAGAATTTAAGAGAAAAAAATTGCTTTCTGGCCAATACCTTGTAYGTCACATAGTAATACTGAAATATATTTGAATGGAAAAATAACAGTCTTCACCAGTCATGCTAGCACACAAGACTAAATAATAATTAAGAAGCAATCTTGACAAAGTAATTACATTTTTACAGGTGAAAATTTGGGTCTTGMTCTGTCCTACAAGCACTTCATTTTAATGAAGATTTAATTTATCATACACTTCTCAATTAAATATTCTTTAATTATTCTGAATTCTGTTAATCAAAACATCAGACATCACCATTTTGTCTTTTTTTCATGTTTTCCTATTCAGTCTGCTTAGAATCTTTTTTTCTGCAATATTCTGTTCTTTCCTAGTTTCCATTAGCTGTGTCTTCAACTCCTATCTAACAGGTCACAACTAAATAAAATAAGAGACCATGTCTCAAAGAACAGGACACTTATTAAAGCTAAACTTTCCTTTCTTGTGTACAGTAGCACAATAAAACATTACTGTGTAATTTATAAAGAATCACACGTAAAGTAAGAATTAAATATATTTGAAAGCTCTTGAAAGGGAGATCCCCTGCAAATTCCAAACCAGTTTTGGTCTCAAGAGTTGTTAAATGTTTCAGCACCTCTTTAAATTCAGTCTCTAAGTCTTTACTTATCTGTCCAGCATTAGTCAAACCTTATGTTTTACATTTGGCTCAAAAATCGGTATGAGACACATTGTAATTAATATACCAGATTTTATAGCATGCATGGGAGAAAAAACTCCTTTCTGCTTTATATGTTCTACCAGAAAT
>NW_028186645.1:10641947-10681851 GCF_003343005.1 Rhea americana
AAAAACAAAAGTAAGAAGACTACAAAGTTTCAGTTACATTTTCTTCTTATAGGTGCTACATAAAACATATGCAATGTGAGGGACTTCATTGACCTGAAATTCTGGGAATAGGTGTATTAAAGCTGATGAAACAGATCTTACAAAAAAAAGCCTGTCATAATGAACCATGGTAGTAGCAGGAAATGACTCACAGAAAAGGCTGCACTTGAGCATGATTTCTCTCTGTCTCACTTTCTTCTTGAACATATGTGCAAAGAAGGGAGGTTAACAATAGATTAAATGGTCAATACAAGGTTTCTGTTTGTGTTCTATAGCACCTCTTTATTCCCCCAAAAGTTTAAAATTGAAGWCAAGATCTCTTCTGAGTTATTCTATCATACTCAGAGTTACTCCACAGCATGTTGTAGAGTTTTCATTAGCAAAACCACAGTGCAGTATATCCACAAAAGAACATCCCTGTTAAGATGAAGAAACTGCATGGTTGAATATGGTTCCCCGTAACTGTCCTCATTGACTAGGTGGAAAAATACAAAGCTTAATTACATAAATTAATGTTCTATTACTTTCTGGTGACCTAGACTAGGGTAGGCTCTCAAAGATAAAACTCATTCAGTATTKGTTAACCTTTGATGTGGACATAAGACAGACGTAATCTGTTGTATCAGATTACTACTTCTAAATGATTAACTCATCAAAATTTCAGAGTAGAAAAGATCAATCTATCTTGAGAAGCTTAGGATTGTTTTGAGTATTATGCTGGATATTAAGATTTTAAACAAGCATAACTGTATTCCTGGAAGTTCAAACACCCATCAGATTTCAGAGCTCAGATCGAACGGAAGAAATTTAAAAATCATGCTGAGTATACAAAAATAGAAAAGGAGAACAGATTTATAAATTAACTGTTGTATGTATGCCAGAATCACCATAAGCAATTATCACAATTGTAGACTACTTCGAATGGCTCCTCTGGCTTTGAAGATCTGCCTATCTGTGTAGCTATTGCTTAGCTGCTTTCAAGAAATGCTTTAAAAGATATCCTGTGTAGAGGCAATAAATGCAAAACAAGGATAAATTGACATCAAAATTATAGTACATGGCCSAAGGGAAACCTATTACATTGTAAGGAAATCAATTGTATTTGTTTTCCTTTCCACTGATGTATTTTTAATGGAAGTGTCTTGCATAGTAACAGGTATTAAGTGATAGAGGACATCAGACACTGCATTTAACTATGAAAGAAGTCAAAAGGCTCAGATGCAAGCAGTCAGAGAGTCTTATGCAGTAGCAAAGGATTAGAAAGTAACAAGGAAACCATAAAAAAAAGCCTTTTCATACACTGTCATTTACTTTGATCACAGTTCCCTCCAGTAAATTTAGGAGGTTCAAAAATGCTTATGAGATGGAATATCATGATGAAGGGCTGCAGGAATAACTAAATAGTATAGATGTGAAGGAGTAGAGAGAATACAAATAATGAGGTAGAGAGATGTTGAGGAAGGAAAGATGTTCTTTCTCATGCAATTCATAACACAGAGAACCAAGGCTTAACAGGACACAGAAGTAATACGAAAAAAAAGAARAAAAAAGCAGAACATTGAAAAAACAACACACACACACACACACAAATTAAGTTATAAATTGATTTAACACTATTTGTTTGGCTTCCAAACCAAAAACATGAAGACTAAATCCTTATTTGGAATAAATCAATGAAAGCTGACTTTGATGCAGTTATCTCTGATTTACATTAGTAGAGGTTGTGACCTCAAGGTTTTGGAATGGGAACTAAGAATTTGAGAATAACCCAACAAAAGTGGCAGCCAATCTGAGTTTTCTCACTGAAGTCATCATTTTAAAAAAGTGACACCTAGGCACTGTCCATGACTTTGTAAGCAAAAATTACTTAMCAGTCTCAGGTTTAAAAAGAGAAAGATCAATTCTTGACAGGAGATGGCAGAGGCCATCTGTCTTTAAAGGCCAGATGTCTTTAAAGGGAAATGATTTCAGTAATTTCTGCCTGAGAGGCATGTGTGGGAATCACTGAAGATATACTATGCCTCTTAACTCCCATTGTAATTTGTGCTACACTACTATCTGAAAAGATTATAAAAGAGAATGCAACCCCCTCTCATTCCCCAAAACTGATCTCTAACTTCTGATACATCAAAACAAAGAAATATTGCAAAACCAGATTCATTACATTTGTACACCAATGTCAGTCACAGAACTCTGAGACCAGAAACACCTGATATTTAGTGAATGGATCATGCCATAAGGCAGATTTCCTAATACTTTGGTCAGTCCAGTTTTTAAACTTTTCAAGCAATGATGTTTCCTGTCTTTCTAAGAAAGCTATTCTGCAGTCTAATAAATCTTACCCAGGGACATTTTTCTGCATAGAAAGTTACAGAGATAAGATTCAAGCTTATGATGCATTGGCTRCTCGTCACTACACCTTCACATGTGAGTATTCGTGGTGTTTTAATGCTGCGCTGCAGAGAAATGTCTGCTGTAGTGTGGAGCAGGGATGGCCAGGCAGAAAGAAGACAYTGCACTGCAAATTCAGTGTTCACTACTTACTAACTCTGCAATATACAAACAGAAAAGCCGAAAGATTCTTCTGCTCAGCTACTGTCTGGATGAACTGTACTGTCATAAGTCTTTCCTTTCTGCAAGCACTGAAATATATTCTTATCAGAGTTCTTCCTAAGCTGTTTTTCCAGACTGCCTTTTACAAGGCTTTCAATCATCCTGATTAATAGTAAGTCACAGTTTTTTTTTTTTTTTTTTTTTTTAAATCATAGGTGGACAGAAGCCATAATATCTGCAAAAAGGTAGCCAGGTATTTTAGAGCAAATATACTTAAAATAAATACCCAAATTAAACAAAAAAGTTTTATGATCTTACTTTAAATCTCTCTAAAATCCTTCTCTTTCATTTGAAGAATAACCTCTTTTGCAAAATCCAACTTTTCACTTCTATTATAACATTTTATTAAGGTTTCTAAATGTACGATGTCTTGGTGTCTATTTGTGCCTTTCAAAATGCCTTTAAAATATGAATTTTAAGTCATAAAAAATGATGAATACCAATGATATCATGACAAGTTCATATGTAAAATCTTGARTCATGTTCCTGGTTCAAGATTTGTTGACTAGCTGCTTTAAAATTTCAGATTTTTACCTGAACAAGTATGAACCTTCAAAAAGTTTTCTCGCCTATAATTTTGAAGCCATGCATGGTGTACAGTACTRGAATCTGTTCCAAAGCATTGTTGTTAAACTGTTTTCCAAATCCAGGTGTTTTGATCACTCACTGGTGGGGATATACAAAGAGAAAAATTTAGCTTCCATCTGCTGCTACCATATGCCTAACCAAAAAAACTATAATATCCCCATATTGTTCTATCCTTGGGTAWTAATATAATACAATTTAAATTCCTCACAGAGTTAAAAAAAAAAAAATTACAAATGCTGAACTTGGACCCTTTTGTCACTTAGCTTAGATTTTTCAAAGTGGAGTTCTGGACTGCATAAAYGAAATAAATGACAGGAAAGCACACCTTTGATGATATGCTCTCATGTAAAATTAAATCACATCCTATTTAGCTGGAGCTAAATAATGTTCAGGATGTTTTCACTGTGAGGACTGCCAAGCAAGTTGCCCAGAGAAGGCTGTGCAGCCTCAGTGCCTCTATGACTTGTCCTTAGTGCAACACCTGCACTGGTTATAACGTCTCAGGATTCTGTTCTGGAGAGTTAGATTTACTTCAGTTTTAGATTTGTTCTGTGAAATTTGTAACATGATACTTGCTTTGTATTCTTTTGTGAGGTAAAGCATTAAGGAAGAAATTCAAGATCTAGAGTGGTTAGAGATGACTCAGTTAAAACTTCCTTTTCAGAAGAGAAAGTCGCTGTATTTACTCACTAAAGGAAAATAATGAATGACTCCTACTCAGCCATTTCTTTTTTAGCCAATAACCAAAAAATGTTGACTCCTATTCAGTTCCTGTAACTGGTTTAATTATGCAAAAGAGTTTGCAAGGGCAACTCCTATTTTATTTGTGTGCTTCTAGCTTTACTGAGGGTTAAAGTAACTTACCTAGAGTGACTGTATTAAAAATCCAAGCAAAACAGAAACAAACAAAAAAATGAAAAACTATGATTAGGCATACAATTCCTGCACTACTTCATGTGGCCCAAAATGAAGCTGTGTTCTCTAATTTCTACTTTTCCTCAGAAATCATAAATTATTAAGGGGAAAAGACCAAGAAAATTCAGACTCTCTTTTTCTAAAATTCATTCCARAGTAGCATCTTAGGAAAGCCTTCAGACCCAGTCTTTTGTTCTGGATTAATTCTTTACACTTAGATCCATCTGTAGAGGAGGAAGATACTTCCAGAGAGGGATAGATATGCATCTGGAGGAAGTTTGCTTCCACGTTTTTAAGTGTACCATGAGTAATGAAAAGTTTTGAACACCCARGTCTGATGCTATAATATTTTCTGTTGTCCTAAAAATCACAGGAAAACACACCATACAAAGTCCATTCCTCTCTCATGCCAGYTCTTTGTCAGAACTGGGAAAAAAAAACATCTAACAGGACACTTAGAAATCGTCTCCTCTCATATSTAGAAGGGCTTTCTCTTAATGTGTCCCAGATTATCTGAAACAGTTCACAGATGTTTAATGACTTGAGAAACTTGCCTCCCTTCCCCTCCTTCACTTGAAGAACATTAACTATTTCAGTGCCTAACTTATCTTGAACTCATACATCATCTCACAGTCAAATGCCCAACACTCCAAAGCAGGAAACAGGTTAATGAATAAAGTTCTGCCATCAGAACTTCTGAAAACTTGAAATGATTTGCTAAAAATGATAATTTTTCTTTATGCTGAACGCAACTTTCATTCTTACTATATTCAGTATTTATGTACATAAATTAGTCTCAGTGGAAACTATTTTTTTCTTTCCCCCCCCCATTCATTGTTTTTCAGTAGATGGAAAAAATATAGTCAGCAATGAAGGCCTTTCCCAGCCAACAGTCAGTAAATGGTTTGTACACTATGCATTTGGACATACTTATTCCAAATACTGAGTGAACAATTCATGAATATCTTTTATCTGGACCACATAAGGATGAATAAAAAAACTTTATCAAAGATATATTTCATAATCAAACCATGATTTACCCTTTCAACAAGTCTGACTCTGTCTCCTACACAAAAAATGTTTTCTTCATATTTTATTCTTGCAGCGTGGCATTTAACACCAAAATATTTCAATAACACACAATTATTCAGATGACTGTACGTCATATCTTTCTTCAAGATGAGTGTTTTAAATTAAAAATCAACTCTTTTAAAAATTAGGAATTAAATATAAAAAGATAAGTAAATTACATATTTCAGAAAATCAACAACTGAATTGCATAGCTAAGATAATGTGTCTCATATTGCCACAGACTTCTTGTTCATTTGTCTTAAGAGGAATACAAAGAGCTATCAGTTATGTGTCTTCACCTAAGCGATGTAGATGCCAGTTAGTAGAGAGAAGAGGAGAAATGTCTGGGTGAACCATTTTACATATTTCTAGTCTTCTGATTCCTACCCCTAGAAGTTCCTTATGGAGATATTTTGATCAGATGCTTCAATCAGTATTATTGTTTAGGTAAAGGTCTGTTGAAACATCTGAAACTGAGGATAAACAGGAAGCAGAGAGAGGACCATAAAAGCCACTAGAAATGTAAGAAGTGTAAGTGTTTTGGAGATTTTGTGGACAATGTGAAACTGATAGTTTAACATGCCAGGGCACGATAACATTACCTCAGAACCTACTGCTGTCTTCCAACTGGACAAGTTTATGTAGATTGTGTAGGGAAGGACTTTGGATGCATATATGTATGTGTGTATACATTTTATCCTTTTTGCCTACTTTGTTTCTGTACATTGGTGGAATTCAGTAAACAAGAAAGAAATCTAAGTCGAGGTGTTAGCTTTTTAACTGTTCAAAATAAGTTAAAAAAAACAATAAGATCAACAAATAACTTACAAGTCTGTAGCTACATACGATTATCCAGGTTTAACTAGGCAGGAAAAGAAATTTCAGACTCTTTTCATGAAGTGATCTTTGATCTGTCTTTCCTTCTCTTCGTACTCCTCCTTAACCTCCTTCAAGAACAGGGAAGGAACTGCTTACACTTAACAGTTTTAACATTCTTTATCTTGTCCATGCAATTCAGTATTCTTCAATTGATTAGCTTGTACTTACGCTTAGGATTCAACCAGTAGACACATTCTATGGGTTTAATCTGTTTCCTGAAGCTTTCTTTTTGCTAATATTTGAATAGGGAATTGGGGAAAGTCTGAATCTGGAAAGAGATCCAAATTTTATAGTTCAGGCTATATCTTCAAGTTGGAMCGCAGCTTTCTAATGCAGGGTCCAAGTTATTGATCTTGGATCCATGTCACTTATTTAAGTACTGTACTCCACCAGCTAACAAATACTCCACTAGTATTTGTTCTCTTCATCCCTATTCTAAAGAAAAYCAGTGAGGATCACACTGAAACATTATCTTGAAGCAATTTTCCATGGAATATTGCTGTGGCATGCCATCAGATGCTTCTATAAATAAGTAGACCTATAGAAATCAAGAAATGAAACCATACCAATTAAAATTCAACACACGCTAAATCTGTTTCCTCCTCTAAAAGTTTAAATGGTTCAGAGAGTAATTCYGCAGCAGACACAGTACTACATGATTAATACATCAACCTTGCAAGATGAGAGTTGGTTTAGCTACGAAAAACATGAAAATTATACAAACGTTTCTGCCTTAACCTCTTCATTTAACATTTCTCCATATGGCAGATGAGCCACAGAATCTGGTGCAAAGATTCTGAATTACTGATATATTCCATTCCACAAATGGAATTTGTAGCAGGTGTTCTTGAAACTTAACGGAACATGTGAGGAAAGCAAGCTGAATCTATACTGTACCTACTGCACGATGCCTGCTGCCAGCACTTATTTTGGAAGGAAATTCATAAATATCTGGTCAGTCAGTGATCAATAAAGCAATAGAAACAACCTAAACTGACCTTTAAAAAGGAAAGCTCTCAGTTATTTGGACAAAGTGAATTGATAAACGCATGGCAGTAAAGCATTCTAAACACATTTTGAAGAAATCCTCTGGAGAAAAAGCTTCCCGAGATTAGATTAATATAGTTTATGACAATTTTTAGAAAACACTGAAAGATCTCCTCTATACTAGAGAAATTTTATCAAAATAGACAAGTTTAAGGCTACTTTCTTTCTTCAATGCTATTTTCAAAATGATGTTCATGACAACCTTCCCTCACAGAAAAAAATATAAATCTTCAAAGCATTGAAAGAGAAACAACTTATGAAAACAGTAACTGTAAGGAAAACTTACAGCTCTGTTCTTGTTAACAGCATACACCAAAATCAACCATACCGGCTTTTAGATGAGGTATTCATGGTGGCCAGGTTAGGCTCCTTGCTCTGATTTGCTCCCTTAAGAAACCTTTTTTCTGATCATTCAAGTAGCCTTCAAAAACTAGCCTAACTCAGAACTCCCAGCTGAATATCTTTAAGCATTCAGCACTTATCATTGCAGCCCTCGGAGAGGTTTGAGTGAGAAAGCAAATCAGCATTCCTAGCTCTATTCTCACTCCAAAATAGTTTGCCATCATATCTCGTTTCACACAAACAAAAGTAGCTATATACATTAATCTCACTTATGAATTATGACTGTCAATGTACCTTTTTAAGTGAGATGTAAGATTCAAAATAGGAAGAAGCTTCACACTGAAGAGATTCTTTTTTATCTATTGKAACCAAAGGCAGCTTTGCACAAGAAGGCAAACTGATTGTGAGGTGGTTGGTCTTGAAAAGAAGTAGACATCTGCACTTGTCAATCTGTATATGAGAGTTAAAAAGCTACTTTTGTAAACAAAGGACAAAGCTATGAGAAAACCTTACTTTAATTATGTCCAACCTCTTGCTACCCCCTAGTGTCCTTGCTGACCTCTGATAGCTGCACTGATGTAGCTTTCACAGCCTCCCTCAGGAGTTTAGCCATTTGCCCTGTATAGTTCAAAATCTTTTCTTAATGTCTAGCCTAAACATTTCCTTCCTCAGGTCATTGATCCTTGTCCTATATCTTCTAAGACTGTGAATAATTCCCTGCTTTCAGTTTCCATTGCTATCTTAAAGGCATGAAACTCAGAAGAGCCCCCCCCCCCAAAAAAAAAAAAAAAAAAAGAAGAAGAAGGAAAAAAAAAGTCTACCTAATCTTAAAATCTCAACTACACGCTGTGAGTTGCAACATGACTATCAAGATTTTTAATCTCCTAGTTTTACTAGGAAGTTATAAGAAGCCTAACCCATTACTGTTGAAGTAGCGCTGCACTGGATTAAACAAAAATATTCAATAGGCTGGGTCTATCACGTGCTGACAAGGAGCCTTTCCTCTCTCTGTCTCAGTTTATTGGAGGGGTGCCAGCCAGTCCAATATAGGATGCCTTGAAGCAGTTTCTAATGAAAACACCTTGCAATGCTAGCTCAAACTCTACTCTTAATAGGATTTAGACTAATGAAAAGAATAAAAGTAGGAAGAGGATAAAGTCCTCTGTTATTAATTTTTTAAGGAAAATTAAAATGCATTTCCATACTGGATAAACAGATGATAAATTGCTTATTTGAGAAAATAACACAGGGATGAATTGAACTGCAGAGTAGTTTAAAGAATTAACCTTTTGCATTTGGAGGCCACAGGCTATAAAAATCTGAGCYCAATCACAGAAGAAATGAACCATCTAGGTATTCTTCATTATTCAGAAACTGGATACGTGGGTCAGCAAATATTGTAAAACATATACCACTAGTACTCATCTTATTATCCACTCTTAAAGATTCATGACTTAATTTGGACAAGTAATGAATATTGGTTATTTGTTCAATATTTTACTGAAAGTTTCTTAGATATATTGCAAATTTCTCCTAAGTTTTTGAAGAATCAAAGAAAGTAGCTATCCCCAAACTTAAATTCCAAAAAAATGAAGAGTGTATGGGAGGAAATTCCATATAAATTTTAGTTAGATCTCCCAGTTTTTCAGACCTCTTCACAGAAAATTCTGCTACATCACCCCAGCATATATATGCCATGACTTATCAGCATACCGGTGTTTGACAAAAAAAAGCAGATGAAAAGATTTATTTTATTATCTTCAGTGCATTCTGGGGTTGTGGCACAAATATGTTATACTGCTTTCATAAACCATGGCAATATTCTCTCACTGTGGTTCATTATGAGTGGGCGGCAAGTAAATGTAAACAAGACATCACATACCAATATCAGAATTTTTATGAAATGCAGAGGCACTTCATGCCCAAGATTTTAGTTGACATGACAGATAGAGATAATGTTCAAGAAGATCACATGTACAAAATGATACTTAGAAATTTCACATAGAGTTTATCCACTCAACTCTATCAAGATCCATGGCATAGGTTTACTTCTAGGTTTCCAAAACTTGTTCATAGCATTATGTATGGAGATGGAAAAAAATGCATAGGATTAATTTGGTTCTGGTAATTAGACAGATATTTAAAACAGGAAGCAAAAATCTACTTCATCCATCACTTCAGCTTCTTTCATTTCAAGAGACAACACTCATATTTTTCACAAAATAAAGTCACTTTCCCAGAAAACCTGATATTCCTGCATCAGAAATGATGAATGATAAAGCTGAATTTTATATGAAGAGAAATTCATACTAAAAGAATTACAAAACATTTCAAATTCCCTTATATAAATGAGTTTTGCCTTTCTCATTCTGAGAAATATTGAGCAAATTGTGTCCTGCATTAAGACTTCAACAGGYTTAGATAACTGTAACTGTGTAACTGTAACTGGAAAAGGAAAAATTAAACAGCAAGCAAATCAAAGCCAAGACATTTTTCTCCCTACTGGAAAAAAGGTAGGGATGAAGTATTTGAAGCACTCTCTCAGTCCTTAATAACATTGATTAAGGAATTAATTGAGGAACACCTAGGATTCTCAATTTAATAAATTTGATGGGCTTTCATGACACTTAACAATCTACTAGGGATGAGTTAACTTTATTAGCACTGTCTTGGATCTTACATAARGGGTTCTCCATTCAGTATAGATCCTATCCAACTTCACAAATACCCCAGGCACCAAAGAGAAAAACAGTTTAATTTCTTTCCAAGATGGATATGATAAACCAACCATGTTGGAACAGCTTGTTGATGGGTTCTTCAGTTACTCTATGAGGAATGTAGATATTGTAGTATACCAGATAAGCCTGTATTTGAGAAACTATGTTTCCATGAGATATGTAGAAATTGTGTTTTTTTTTTTTTTTTTGTTTGTTTGTTGTTGACGTTTTATTATGGCTAAAGTTCCAATTTAGACAGACTCTGAATATTTTGGAAAAAACATAAATTGTAGTAAGCATACGGAAACACATTCTGCACTCAGCTCTCCTCCTGTGCCTCTACYTCAAGCCAATATTTAATGGGTTTAAGTGACAACTGGTTGTAGTTCACTACATTTCTTCAAGTGAGAAAGGATGGAAGCAATATTGCTTAAAAATTAACTTTCCTCTGATACCTGAAAAGCAAAGCAGAAACTTTACACTACCTCGTGATGTGAAAGCTAAATGGCAGAAGAAGAGACTTTCAGACCTTTCTTTCCCCTCCTGCCACAGCCATCCTGGAGCAGCTGACCACARTGACATCACCAGTGGTTGGAACTGATGAAGCAGTTAAGATAACATTCCCCAATCCAGTGTAAACATTGATGGATGCTCCAAAGCATGTTTTACATTTCCTAGCCTGAGATCTGTTTTATTGCACTGACAAGGGTGACCTTTAAAATAATGTATCTGCTATAAAAAAAAGGGGGAAGGAAACTCTTTATAATCTGAATTTATTGGCTACAAAATCACTTCCCARCAAGAAGTCTGATTACAATCAAAATAACCCAACAAAATGAAACAGTTTACCTGTGATCAATTTAATGCGGTAATAAAATGCTAATTATGGGCAAAAACACATTCAGGGTTTGTGGTATTGTCTATAAAATCTGCGTGGAAACTAACATTCAGTGATGTGTAGCACATATGGGTAAGCAGATGGCTGAAGGATTATTTTAAAATCAGGACTTTTGCTGACAAAATATAGAACTGGTAGGATATGATCAGAAAGCTAAGAAGAAGTTATTTATGAAACAGTAAGCACATGTGTAGTAATTGGATTCTTACTAAAAAGAAGATAAAACAGATCATTCTGCACAGAGCAATAAAGAGATAGTCAATGTTTTTAGCAACCACATCTTCTGCTACTTTGACAAGTTCAATTTGGGGAGTATTTTTGTTTTGTATTGGGCATCCTTTTGCTGATTTTTAAGAGAAAACTCTTTTTAGGTCAGGACATCTAAAAGCCTAAATTAACAGAACTTTGCTCTTTTGATAACCTCCAGTCTATATTAAAAGCTAAAACAAGTACAAAGTCAAACAGCAGAGAATAATCTGTGTGTAATTTTTTATGGAAGCAGAAGGATTTTCTCCACAAAAAATGCAGTTTAGTGATTAAGTTTGAGGAAAACTGACATTAACTTTTACCTTATCTTTTAAGACTTCATGTTTTTAGCTATTCTTCTGGCTATCCTTTTTCCTTTCCCATACCTGTACTTTTTTGAAGCACAGTCATGACTTCAGTAAGAAAGTTTCTGAAATATCTGAAATATAACCAGTGTAGTGCAGTCTTGCTCTAGATTTGTCACCAGAACATGGATATACACCCTAGAGTCTAGWTACAGTAGGAGTTAGGCTCAGTTGCACAAATAAATACTTCTATTTGGAGTCCCTTTTTGTATATTTATATTAGAAAGTAGAAATAGACAAATGAATACAACTTTAAAGAGAAGAAATTCTTGTAGAAGAAATTGGATTAGAATTTATGGAAATTACACAATGCATATAGAGAGAGACATTTCTGAGATAGAGGATAACCTGAAATAGAGTTTCAGGAGCAGTGTAGCAGATTAAGAGAACTTAATCTGCTCTCTTCCCTCCATCATGAATATTAGCCCTTCTCATCTTTTCTGTATCTTTTCAGTGTCCTTAGGAAGAACTAAGCCATGTTTTCTTTTGGCTTTATAGAATTTCTGAAAAGCTTTCCTTTTTCTACCCAGTATTTTGAATTTTTATTCAAATATTTTCTTCCGCAGATATCTGTCTAGTCTGTCTAAACTCRTGTTAGCTCATTAACAACTGGGGCAACATCTGGTAACGCTGATTTTACAACAGTACAGCATCAAAAGTAAAACATAGCTCTAATGGTGTTTTATACTAAACTGTATGATATTACCTCTCTCAGATTCTACAGCTCTTTCTGGTCTCTGTTTGAGAAAGGGTCTCTCAGAATCTACATGAATTGCGTTGTTGCAAGGTGAACTCACTGAGCTCAAAACTYCTTGCTTAAGCTCCATCCTTGTTAACACATGGTATCCCTGTCTGTCTGCAACATATCAGAGGTGTAACACAGGTGGTGGTGTAACTTCTTAAAAGAATAAATATCATTGACTCTGTATGGACCAGAAGACTCTATTTTGGCCAGCATGGCTTAGTTTTGCTTTTTGGGGGAGGGATGGTTGGTTGGTTGTTTTTACCTCCTCACTTTGTTTTAAAATTTCTTCAATAATTATTAGAATATATACACTAGACTTGGTCGTTCCTATATAATGAATTTTCTTGTGTGGGTACTGGAGCCTTCACAGCAACAACTAAGGTTCTCCTACACTTCACATACAGCAGAGCTGAGAGAAACATTTGAGTTCTAAATCTGGCATTTCAATATACCCAGAGGAACAGGCATGACTGAAAGCACAGTGCAATCGTGGAACAACAGCCTTCCCACTCTCCACAAGCAGCCTCCTTGGCCCCTCCATACTTGTCAGAGATGCTGCTGTGTCAGAAGTGGGAGGACATAATGGAGCAGGAAGCATGTTCCTGTGCAGCCCAGAGAGCTAGGAGAAGATCTGGGGTAACAACCCTGTTCTGAYAGGAGTATCTTCTCCCTCTTCTCCCAGATCATGCACAGTAACACCAGCATCCCTTCCGCTCATGCCAGACTGTGAGCAGGCCAGCAAGGCACTCAAAAACTTCAATGGTATTTGCTGCCCAAATATGTATTTTTGGTCACCAGACAAGAGGCTGGATGGAAGATTGTCATGAACCAGATCAAGTCCAGAGTTGAACCAGGGTTTTCCTAAATAGCTAGGTACTTATGACAGAATGTTGAATAAAGAAAACGGATCATGTTCTGAGTTCATACAGAGGAAGAGAACTTGTAGACACAATGTGATGTGCATTGTAGGGAGKAATCTTAAAGCACAAAAAGACATTTAAGGTTCCATCCCTCTCTGTCCTTTGAAAATCTTCCTTCCCTTCTCCTTCTTCTATCTATTCTATATCATGTAAGCTACAGTGCAAAACTGCATCACTGAATGAATTACACATAAGTGGTGATCGTTAGCAGAATAAGCTGAAGAACAAGTGAATTTTCTACAGGAATGTGGTATGTGTCTATATGTGAGTGAAAGAGAAAAAGAGAATTTATGAAGACTCATTCTTTTCAGTTAGATCAAGCTTCTCTTTGCTTTAATAAACAGTTTCATAATACGAAAAAAAACATTATTTTTCAGACTTTTTTAAGGACTACATTCTGACAGTACATTAGTATACTATGTATCATTTGGGGATAATGCAAATAGCCTCAGATTTTGTGATAAAGTCTAAAATTCCGTGGCAACTTTCCTAATTTATTAAAACTGTGAATAAAGTGAGCCACGTTTTATACAGAATGCATTATTAAATAAATTTCCATTATTATGGTAAGGCACTTTTTGTTGTTTGAAGCAAAAGAATAGGAAAAAAATAACCTTAGATGACCAACTAATGGAAAACATCTATACTGAATTATTGAACATTGGTAAAAATTTCCAATGGCAGGTAGTTCAGCAACAATTATTTTCAGAGATTTATGTTTATTATGCATTTCAAGTATAGCAATTTGTTCTAATTCTTCATGTTGCTTCTATTTACCAACCATAACGGCCAATTGTTTTGATAATTAATAAGTTCTAAATGAAGGTCATTAGTCCTACAATCTAATAAAATCTTAAATTCCTGGGTTCTGTGCTTTCCATACTGCAAGTATAACTCTAGACACAGGATCTGCACCTACCTACGCAACAGGGATCTGGAGAGCTAGCAGTAACTTCAGATCATTTGGGTCATTTCAGGCTCTTTTTCTTTGTGATTCATTTCAGGCTCTCTACACCTATGCTCAGCCCACTGTACAGTGCACTTATACTACAGGTGACTCATACTACAGGTGTGATGAAAAGAAAAATATATTGGAAAAAAAAGAAATAAGGCTGCAAATATGACATCGAGATCCCATCTGGGATGTTTTCAGCCAAATAAATATTTTCAAAGAGCTATCATGATACTATGTTTATCTCCATGAGGATTTTTTTTTTTTTTTTGCATGCCAGCAGCCAAATTCTCAAATATGTGTGTGATATAGTACCCTAATACCAGATATCTGATATTTCCCAGATTGCCCAACATAGAAACTGCTTCTTTTCACAAATATCATACAAAACAAGAAACTATGTGGTTTCCTTTGTTTGGATACCATGTTTCCTGGCCTCCATCTCCTTTTTCTCAAGTCAAGCTCCTGTCTAGATTCTCAGAAATCCTATTGATTAATTTCATAGAGTGGCATAGGGAAAACTAATATAATTCAATGGATGCAGGGGAATAAGAAATTACTTCAGGCTGGTCTCAGCTAAGCAGGGAGACAAAAAAAAGCAGGAAAAAAAAAAAAAAAAAAAAAGCAAGCTAAATTCCAAAGCATTCATATCTATCATTCCTGGGGTTTGATTTGCAAAGAACATAAAAGTTAATAAATTTCAAAGCAATTGCCTGCTAGTGTGGCTGCCCACTGTGCTTCCTACTTCCCCATGCATTTCAAACACAAATGGGTCTTTAGGTTTTCTTGGCATTATGCTTTTAAAATGTTTTTATTATGAATTGCTGTACTGCATAGTAGCCCAGAGCAAGTTCCTGGATTAACATTTTATAAGTCAAATTAATTATGAGTAATAATAATACAGAGGAGATGGGTGAAATAGTAATGCATATGTAGGGGAGGACTGGCTTCAATTCATTTTGATCATACAGTTGGAATTTATTAAGTAAATGGGTATAATTTTGTGAACTCAGCTAAAAAACAGTTAATCTTTATTTCACTTTGAAAGTGCATTTAAGAGAGAAATAGAATATTCTCACTTGAAGAAAAGCCCCTTGCACTACAGATTCAAGGAGAGAAAAGAGCTTATTAGTCAAGAAAGTATGGCTTCAAAGAATTCAGTTATGTGCATATTATTCTCAGAAACACTGTCACTGATTTCATAAGGAACCAGATAATTAAGGAAATTCAACAAAAACTCAATAGGGGACACTACTAGAGCCAAAAATTTGATTTCTAAAAAGGACGGAGTCACAAGTCCCCCGGCTGGTCTCTTTATGCTTGAGAAAGAGAGAGAAAGAAAGAGAAGGAAAAAAAAAGAAAAAAGAAAAAGAAAAAACAAAAAGAAAGAGAGGAGAAAGAAAGAGGAAGTGAAAGAGAAAGGAAAAAAGCGAGAGAGGGAAGGAGGCAGAAAYATTATGCACCCAGATTGCCTTACTGAAAGATATATATTATAGAAACAAAAATTGTTGGTCTCAATATGGGACAACTCATGCCATTCTTCGTCCTGAGTTTTATAGGAGAACAAACTAGAATGTCTAAGTATCCTTTCTGGGTTTAAATTCTATGAACCTAAATGGTTGACTAACTGCTTGAAAACAATTCAAATGTTAAAAAATGAAAAGAAATAAGCACACATCTTTTCACATTTGCATTATATTATCTTCTTTCTATAACTATAGACATTAGAAAGAAATTCATTCTGAGAGACATTACTTTTTCATTTCTTCTCACTCTTATAAAAAAATAGTGTTATGATTGAAGATTGCTAGGCTGCACTGGACATGTCAGCATTGAGTATTTGCCACTATTACTCCTGAACTGTTTGGTTTATTGGTGACATATGTTTTGTATGTTGAATTTCAAGGACTGCAGAGTAATGTTCCCTCTTCCCTAGAGATAACTGAAGTAATTGGAGCTGGTGTATATGACCCAATGCTGCTAACACCAACTAACAGGAATAGAGCCCTGCATTAGAGATTGTTTTACCAGAGATGCCAACAAGATAGAAGAATCAAAGTGATTAATGTGAAGGAGGAAAACAGACAAAAAAAAGGAAAAAACTATGAAATTAAAAAAAGAGTCAAAAGATAGGAATGCACTTTGGCAGATACTCTGGCATATGCCTTTCCTTTCGGATTCACTGATTAGCCTTCTACAGTTTAACCCAGTCTATATAATACCCAGAGTGCTGCTGATGAGTATTATTCTCCTATTGTCATCATTACACCTAATGCTATCTCTGTAAGTGAAATTCTGAAGCTGCTACGATGGTAGCTAAAAAAGGCAGCACTAAATCCTCAGCTACTGTAAATCATGTGATTCAGTTCTCTTCAGCGCCACATGTTATCCTTGAGATGTACTTTAGGTCACCCTTTCAGATTTCCTTCTCTTGCCTATGGGAGCCATTTCTTTACAGAGAGACACCACTATTCTCAAATTCCAGGACTTTATAAGCCAAGTATAACTGAGGGAAAGTCAGTACGTTGTGCCAAGTGTTTGGGCTGTAGGAGGAATAGAGAAAAGGATTAYGGTGCAGCCAGGGAAAATGTGCCAACCCTTTCTTCAATCACAACCTAATTCATCTTCACTATGGGATCAAAAGCATTCTGGACACGCCTGTTATGTGAATCTCATGCAGACAGACATCTGTAATGTGTCATGGTACCTAACACCTTCAYAGGGCAAGTGTCAAGCAAGGTATCTCTTATAAATTGAAAAAACAATTTGCATAGGTTTATACTAGATAGATATGTTTTATAATTTCTGCCATTGTTAGTAATATCAGCTGCTTGCTGTTATTCATCTATGGTGAGTAAAAATCATCCCACATCATGTTCTCTCTCTTCATGGCACCAGATTGCCATGTGAAATTGTTTTGCTAGCAACTGGTGTTAGTGTCTAGGCCAGTCAGTACTTCAGGCTCTGTAGTTCATGTAGAGGTGTGTTAAACTGGTTAGTTTAGGTGCTGCTGTTTTTAGAGCCGCAGAAGCACAGAACTCAACAACAGTCATTTAAATGTTTGCATAGGGACCTGGCTGGCTTTAGCAGCGCAGACTGAGTTCCATAACACCAAAGAAATAATACTAATAGTATCCAAGAGGGCTTGTTTAGAGCTAGCATGGTATGTCTAATCAAGTTGCTGCCTCTGCCGCTGTCTTAATTCCTAACGTACATTCCTGCCACACAATGCCAAACAAAGGAATGACACTAYGGGGTAAAGAAAACAAACCATGCTATTCCCTTGTCCCTGCTGACTGTTTTCAAGCCATGTCAACATAAAGACAAAAAGCAGAGAACTGAATGGATGCTGTGTTGAGTATGATTATGCTGAAAGACTGGAAACTGAGTATCCGTGCTCTGACAGTGTGGTCAATGTTACAATCTTTCTGCCTAACTATATGAAATTAATAGACTTGTTGCACTTGTTACAGATATATTAATAACACATTTTATTAATTCCATTTAATGTTTCAGTTTCTCTCAGAGTCAGGAATATTTCACATGGGTTGGTGAATAAATYGGTTATCCAGAGCAGGCAAACACATTTGGTAGAGCAAACCACAGGAGTATGAAACTGATAAACAGGACAATTTCCTGGAGGTATGAGATGATTCAAACATTGTGTCTGTCTATAGAAAAGCATACCTAACTCTCTCTTGGGAGATATAGTCTTTTAGTTAGAGTATATCTTTGACTAAGTTCTGGCAAAGACATGCTTATGAAAACACAGTCAATCAAGTGAAAAAGTAAAAATACCTACCCTCTGTGCAAGGCTATCAATGAGTGTGGGAAGCTAAAAGCATTGAAGAGTTTTTGTTCAATATTCCATGATTGCTTTAATGTGGTACTGCAATTCCCATTACTGATATTCAGTGGCAAGTAAGGACACCTTACTAGCTAGAAAAGTAGTACACAAAAACAAACATGATACTGTATCTTGTAAGAAAATGGCTCTCAGAACATTCAGAACCAGAAGCAAGAGCCTCCTAAGAGCGGGGTTCAGCGCCCTTTTGAAGTACATAGTTACATCTCCTTCCAGACAAGTTGAATAGTTTACTTTCAGTAGTTCTTAAGAGCTACAGAGATGAAGGGAGAAAAATAAAAACAAAATTGTTCCACAAAAATCTGAAGCAGTGACTAAAATGAGAGAGTTCTAAATAAACTGAACAGAACCAGCTTTAAGTGCCAAGTGGCAATGACAGCTCAGTATACTATTCATTCAGCTCATTTCCCCTTATTAAATTGGGAGGGCAGAATCTATCTGAACTTTTTGGATTATTACTTGTAAAATACTACTCATGCATAACTTCTAAGGAACTGGCTATATGATAAAAAGATGACTTTATCACATTAATAGAGGGAAAAGAATGTGTTCTACTGATATCAGGATCAATAATATGTGATAAATATGTCATAAATATGTAATGCAAATAAGTAACAGATTTAGACTCATACACAATATCACTCAGGCATTACATCAGTTCACCCAAACCCATGCAAAATTCACTTCTGCATAAAAACTAAACATTAAATATATGGTTGCTGTAGAAATACACCCATCAGAACAAGAATATTCATACCATGTAAATTCTCTCATACATGCAACATTTCAAGATGCACTAAATAAACAAGGTGCATAAGTTGTGCTTGCATTCATATTTTCCTCAAAAATATTGTGAACATCAAACACATACTCTGGGTATCTTTGAGCAGTTGAGCTACCGAGAGATTTTCAAGGCTGATGTCTATCTCTGCACCTCCAAGGCACAGGAAGATTGGTGCTATCTTGCCTTTCCCTTCAAAACTTATGAGGGAGGATTAGAATAGACAGAGAAAACAAATAAACAAACAAACAAAAAAAGAAAACTGAAAATAAGCATGAGAAAAATAGGAAATGGAATGAAAATTATTTCTTGAGTAGAAATAAGGCGGAAACCAAACAGAATTACTCTAGAAAGCATATATGCAAGTATGAAGAATCAAGGAATATGAACAAGAGAAAGAAAACAGAAGTCTTGGAAGAATCCCCAAAATAACATGCTAAATGCTCCCTTTAGGTGAACAGCAACTGTTTTCATTTTGAAATGGGTATGGAGAAGAGGCTGATCTGGTGGACCCTGCTTGCAGGACACTGGAATTCCTCAAAATGAATTCACTGTTATACAAAGCCCAGTTAGTAACACAGCAGGTGCAGTCAGCCAGAGAGCTTTATCAGCATGCCAGTAAAAAACCTGGGAAAGATAGGAACAAAAAAGTCATCTTCTTCTAACCTCCCTTCAGTAACTGATTATACATGTACTGCAGATCTGTAATTTGTATGAATATAAAGAGTGAAAGACAGAAGGCTTATTCTTAGCCATGATCTTAGTTTATTTCCTCCTCAGAACATTTATCTTCAGAAGAGATATACCAGATGAGCCTTTGGGATATCTCTTTCCACTAGTGTAAAGGTCTGTATGRTACCAAGGACAGTAAAGAGAAGAGCGAGAAATTTACATAGATCATTAACAAAATGTTATTTTGTAAAGAATGTTATTGTTCATCCATAAAGAACTCAAGACATAGACAGCAAGGAAAACATGTAACATAACAGCCAAAGACAAGTTCTTAAATTTCCTGTTTATTTTACCATTTTTGTTTCTGAGAAAATCCAAAAGGCAAAGAGAACAAAATTTTGACTGAGCATTAACCTCAGTTTTTATGGTATAACTTGTAGGTTTTTGAACACTTGATTTTGATATCTCCTGTGTAATAATTACTAAAAGCGGTCAGACAGACATTCCTGTGACCATTCTCTTCAACATAGAACTGCAGAATATTCCATTTTATATACTTATAGATCATTGTGCTTTTAAGAAGTCACCTGGATTTAATATGCTTTAAAGTAAAAATGAATTAAATATTATAACTTCTAAAATATGCCTATTGCTTTTAACTGAAAAATATTATTCCTTTGTCTCTCTACTTTGCATTTTTAAATGAATTGTATGTCTTAAATATATATACTTTTTATAGCTGGAATTATTTTTATGAGTCATAAAATCTACATTTTAAGACCCCGTTTCAGTAAGATACTTTACCATGCTCCTTATTTTAAACATGTGAGAAGTCCTGTGACATTAACTTTTCAGGAAAATAGTTAAAATATTTCTCATTTTATACCAAAAGCAAGGTATGTAATAACTGAATTATCTGATTTGTAAATGATGGTGTTTTATCATAATTTCTAAATAATTAAAAGTGAAATCAAATATGTTCTTCAGAGTATTAGCTGCTTGTCAGATTTTGGAGAGAAAGTTTCTGCCCCCACCCCTTTGGAAAACACCRCAAAATTAGAAGGAAGTCATTTATTTAAATTGTATGTTTTAGCCACAATTTTTTTTAATGCACATTCTGATATTTGCATCCAGAAAAATGAAGTATTTCAATATTGAACCATCTAAGCATTTCACTGCATCTTTCATAAAACAATATCRTAGTTTTCCTAACTTTTATGTAATAAAACCAAAAATCATATACCAGATATAGGTACAGAAGATGTTTCTTATAATAGAAAATGGTTTAATGTAACGTTTCTAAGATTTTACTTGCATTAGGAGTATTGCAGGCTACTGATACTGTTGAACCAAGAATAAGCCAAGACATTAAATTGTAAAAAGTAATACGTGGGGATATAACGTAAATCCTACATAGCATCAGCACGTGGAAGGGGAGTTAGAAGTTGGAAAGTTGACCAGAAGTGGGACTGAATGAGTTCAACTAGTCTTTTTTGTCCAGTTCTCCCATAATTGTAGACAATCTTTCAATGGGTGTAAGCTGTCCAAGTATATCTGCAGATCCATGCTACTGATCATTGACATTTCCCAGGGAGCTTACTACAGTAAGCCTAATGAAAGTAAAAGACCAAGTGCAATAGCTATGATGTACTACAGAAAGACAGTAGAAGTGTTCTGGCCATCACTCACATTATACATCACGTACAGCAGCAGAGACTTTGTTAAACAGGAACAAAAAAAGATCTTTAATYGAGATTAATGAAAAGCAAAGCACAAACAGTGATCCAGTCTATTTTCACACCTTTAATATGCACCTCCACAACAGCTTCTTCATATTTTTACAAGTAACTGCAAATCTGTTGCATTATGTTGCATCTGTTTTATGGCCAGTTTCATCTCTTTTTCTTCCTCTATCACATCTCCCACATCCCATCTGAAACACATTATTGTCCTCAGTTGAACTTTCAGGCCCTGAATCTTCACATCTAGGTACTCAAATATATTTTACTTCATGTATAAATAAACTGGCTCAGCTCAACCTATTCTATACGGATATATTCACCATGTTTATTTTATCCTGTCATCTTCATTCATTGCATCAAAATTGTCATCTATTTCATCGTTATCAGAAGAGCAAGATCGGTACTAAATTATTTCTATAATCTGCCATGCAAACTGATTGCTAAGATTTGACTGATTAACTTTTAAAACGCAGTAGCTAAATAAGTCTTTTTGGTTCCTCATTTCTAATTATCCTCAGGTATGGTAACAGACAGAAATTAGTCCCACATTTCCTAACAGAAAGGGCTTTCTGATATTTTCAAACCATACCTCACAGAAAGCCTCCATAAAATGCCATAAATGTTATCATAGCATGGATAGATACAAATTCAGTTACCTCAAAATATTATAGCCTTGCTTTGATCAACAGCTGAGAACCAGGCAAACATCAGCCAAGTGTGATGAGCTGTGGCAAACAGGACAAGGCAAACAAGCACAAGAATTAGCCAAGCCATGACATAAGATCAGAAACTGCTGCAAAGGGACACCATGATATTATTGTGGGCTGATTTGATTAGTAGCCCATGGCAACACTGACTATTAAGACCCTCAGTGGAAGAGACTGTGATAGGGAGGTATCAGCCTGTCCTCCCAGCTTAATATCATCAGCAAATTTGCTGAGCAGGCACTCTGTCCCCTCATCCAGGTCATTGATGAAGAAGTTGAAGAGGATGGGACCAAGTACTGAGCCCTGGGGRACTCCACTAGCCACAGGCCTCCARCTGGACTCTGCACAACTGATGACAACCCTCTGAGCCCTGCCTTTCAGCCAGTTCTCAAGCCACCTCACTGCCCACTCATCTAACCCACACTTCCTGAGCTTCTCTAGGAGGATGTTATGGCAGACAGTGCCAAAAGCCTTGCTGAAGTCAAGGTACGCTACGTCCACTGCTCTGCCCTCATCTCTCCAGCCAGTCATTCTATCATAGAAGGCTATCAGATTCGTTAAGCAGGTTTTCCCCTTGGTGAATCCATGCTGACTACTCCTGATCATCTCCTTTTCCTTCACATGCTTGGAAATGACATCTAGGATGAGCTATTCCATCACCTTTCCAGGTATGGAGGTGAGACTGACCGGCCTGCAGTTGCCTGGGTCCTCCTYCTTGCCCTTYTTGAASACWGGAGTGACACTGGCTTTCTTCCAGTCCTCAGGCACCTCTCCAGTTCTCCAGGACCTTTCAAAGATGATGGAGTGGCCCGGCAGCAACATCCACCAGTTCCCTCAGTACCYGTGGGTGCATCCCATCTAGGCCCATGGATTTGTGGATGTCTAGCCTGCCCAGAAGGTCTCTAATCCTATCCTTCTCAACCAAAGGAAAGTCTTCCTTTCTCCAGACTTTCTCCCTTACATCCAGGCTTTGGGATTCTTGAGGGCCGCCGTCAAGAATATATTATCTATAAGAATAATATAATAAGAATATAATATATATCAATATATTGGTAATATATGATACATAAATAGCCTTTCTCTTAAAGATTACTCATTTAAATCTTGCCTAGGRAAAAAAAAAATAAAGCTATTTGAAAAGATGCCAAGGAAATGGTGTTTTGAATAGCTTCCAGCAAGTACCTACCACACAGAATCCACTCCTAAAGAGCAAGCTATTTTTTAAAAGAACCAGGGAACAAAAAATATGTCAGAAATCCTCAGACTAATATCTGAATAATAGACTATTAAATATGCCATATAACTCCTAATATATTTCCAGATTGCTCAGGGCAATTAGCAGGGAATTCTTTTGGAAGCATATTCTTCAGAAGCATGTTTTATATATTTTTATGTTATTTACTGGATAAGTCAAAGTAATTCTAATGAATCAATTAGATCACTCATTAAGTGTAGGAACACTTTATCTAGGGATAGGATGGCCTTCTTGTATTGTTAACAAGATGACTATACAACACAACAAGTGTTTCTGTGTGTAAAATCACACAGCTGCAGAAAGACACTGTAAAAGGTACCCTGTCTTAAAACAGACACTACCCAGGTATGTCTGTGTCTTAGTGAGAGGGGAATGCGCTGAGAGATACGGAGAACAGCTTTGAATATCTGCCATCTGAAAGAAGATTTCATCAGTTTCCCACGTACCTCATGGAATGACCTCACTACCGTTTCAGAGTATGGATTAGAACAGATCTCTTTCCTTGCTGCTTTTGTGAATGGCAAATAGACTATAAATCTGCCTCTAAACTCACGTTATTCATTTCAGAAAARTAAAAATAAAATATTTTAGCATTTCCACGGTGTTTTCAAGTGTTATTATTTTTGTTTCTATTTTATCTTTTCCAGGTTTCTCAAAAATGTTTGACAAATAATTCATATTCTGGAATAATATTTCTTTATATAACAAAAAATATATATAGTTTTAAGTCCTAACTCCACAGCCTTTTGAGATACCATAAGGTACCCAAACATCAGTGTGGGGCTGGAATAGGAGATCCAGTCCCCCCTGGTTGGATGTGGGAAGGAAAGTTAGGAACGTCCAGATATTCTCAGAAAGGTTGTCCATGTTAATAGAACAGAATCAAGTTTCTGTRCTCTGAACATAGTTAATTTGTGCCTGCTTTTATCTAAGTATRTAGCTAATGTAGGGAGAAAAAATAAACCATTTGTGGATCTATTCAAAAAATGAACTTAGCATAGTTCTGCGTGACCTTAAAGTTATTGCAAGTATTGTACTACTTGGTGGTGACATTGCAGCAATAACCTTTTTGTCTTCTGGAGATCACAGAAGCCAAAGATAGCTTGCTCTGTAAGAAAAAGAAGTATAAAAGGGGTACCATAAAAAGTATTGAATTAGAATATTTGTCAGCTTGTTTCTCCATTGCACTACCAGTATCACATTATTGGGTCAAAAGAAGCATGCGGCTCATTCCTGAAGCATAGTGTTCATTCAAACGTCTGAAGATTTTATGCCAGAAAATAAGCTGTTACAGAAAATCTCAATAGGTGCCAGAAATGTTCTTGACTTTGTGAGAATTTCAGGTCATTAGGTCACTATCACAAGCAATAGACAACAAACAAGGAAAACAAGGAAAGTGCACAAAAGTGCCTAAAGCTAGCCTGAGTCACCAGCTGAAGTCAGTTAACGTTAGTTGGTGAGAAATGTCCATTCCCCCCCAAATCAATAACAATCTAAATAATTTTTTTTATATAAAGTGATTTTTGTAAGATATTCTTCAGAGTAATATCTCATGTGCCCTAGGAAATGCTGTTCACTAGAAAGTTCTTCTCTTCTGAAAATATTTCTGAAGAGGCAATTAGATAATCTTTTACTTGAGTACCACACTGTAAATGAGACTGAATCAGACTRAAATCTCACTCACTGCTTGTAATGAAATAAATTAGTGATTGCACATATAAATTAAATATATATGCCACTTTTTTTGAAGAAGAAGAAGGGAAGAAAGAATATAAGTAGGGGATCAGTCCTAGAGTTTCAGTCAATTTGAATGTGTAAATTTACAGGAGGTATTCTCCTCATTATTGAAACCTTTGGAAATTAGGCCCTTGGACTAGTTGAATTTTTTACCCTTCCTTTATAGTCAGCGAAGACAGTTGAGCCTCTCTGCTAAATAACTCCATTTATTTTCATAATCTGTAGTTGAATTTCATGAAACATTTCTAGGAGTGTCTGTGTTTTTTCATTAAATGTAGAGAGGGGCCTTAAACTATGTGTCTAGCTCTTAAAGACCCCAAATTAGGTCAGATTAATTCTCCTTTTGGCTCCATTCTTTTAAACTCTCCCTGAATTATCAGCTACATGTATAATAACAACAACAAAAAGGAAAATCACATGATTTTGAATTCAGAGTTTAAATACTAATCTTTCTCCACTTCTGCACAGAGACAAGGACACCTGTGTTGATTCTGCCACTGTCTAGAAAAAGTTTTTTTTTTTTTTTTTTTCTGTATCAGCACTCCATAAACTGGTTTAATCAGCCTAGGCAAATTGGTGTTACTGTAGATAAGAAATTTGAGAAGGGGTTAGCAGGAGGGCTAGTGGTTCATGTTCAAGCAATTCATTGTCAATAAAATTATGAATGAACACTGTGGCATTTTTCACTTCTTTTGCTAGTTATTTCACTGGTGTAAAACTTTCTTGGGCAACTGCAGTCTGTAGACAACGCAGCAGTGCTAACATACAATGACTGGTGATCTGACTTACTGCATAAATAGCTGCAAAATGTTTCTTGGGTGATTACAGAACTGCCATTTTTCACTCCGGATTTGACTTCACCCCTAAGGTAAGACATCCTTCTATAYAGAAACTTTGGTGTAGACCTAAAAGCCAACCTAAAGCATTACATTAATCCAGCACAAGAACTAAGACTGACTCAGATTTTCTCTCAGAATACAAATTCTAGCTCTAACTGCATTACAGATTTATKAATTTCACAGTATTTCCAGCAAGGTTTTACTAGCATACTTTTGCAACTCATTAATTGGGCATTCTGCCACTCTGGCTTTAATGACACTGTAATTTATTCCCAAACTGCTAAAGAAATGAACTGTTAAGTACAGTTTTCATTAAATGACCTAAAAATGTAATAAACACGCAAATAAATACTTGCTATTCACATTTCAAAACACAGAGTATGTCTCTTGAGACACACAGGACAGAAAAATATATAATGCACTGGAAGTGCAGAGTCCAAAAAGGTATCAAGGGACAAATGAATCATCACATATTTTACTAAGGTGTTCCCATCACATTATTTTTATCTTACTTTAAAATTATATGACCCTTGGAAAACTGTACTTCAATTTATTGTGAGCTTTTTCTTTCTAGTACTTTCTGGGTTTACAGATACACAAAAAATCCTGGAAAATCTCACGTTTCTAGATTTCTGCTTTCTCGGCAGCTCTGAAGTATTAAAAAATAACAATAACTATAACCTTTTACTTTGAAAGATGTCATTTATTTGTAAGATTCAYAGACCACAGAGTCTATGAATGGAACATGGTGATCTACAGCACAGGAATAAATATCAAGTAAGAATGAAAAWACTCGGCAAAAATGCTGACAGAGAACACACCTTTCCAGCTACAGTGGAGGGAAACTGATGCACTAGCATGGGAGAAACAGCTGTCGTCAGCTGAATGGATAAATACAGTCAAGCATCTGCATGCCAGCAATTTACAGCATGGTTATGGTAGAAAAACAATTTAAGTGAAAGTTCTACTTCAAAGTATCACCTGGAATAATGTTATCAAGCTGCAAAGCACATTTCTTCTTTCCTCAGTATGGCAGTGATCTGGAAACAGCTTCTCTTGGTGTATAGTTTCTTCCCATTGTTAACTTCTGGCTAAATGAAATTAAACTGGACAACATTAGGGTCACCATGTGGTCCTAAGTAACTTCAAGATCACCAAAGTGACTATGTAGGTCACAAAAGTGACTTTTCCTTTTCCTCAGTAAGAAGCATCATAGTAAAGTACTTTTTGCCTTCTCTAGATTCCTTTAGTCTTCCACATAAAGCACCTTCAAGGATAATGAAATAAAAGTTCCAGGCCTTTAAATAAGAGAAGTTCAGCACTCCTTGCTTGCTGCAAAAACTCGTGGAAGACATACTAATTCCACAGCATCTTGTTTGTTTTGAGGACACAGCCCYCTTTACACCGTTTCTGTATATTTTAAGATCTTTCCTGAAATTTGAAATTTGCATGACTTTTGAAGGAATCTTGAATCTTCCATACAGCTGAATTCTGTCTGAATTCGACATTTGGCTCTACTGGTTCTGCAGGTTACCCTTCACTGTCTGTCTATACTATTACGGTAACATTGCCTGTCTTATCTCCTCACCACTCACGAGTGACAGTTATCCAGGATGTTCCTGGCTTCCTCAAAGCTCTTTCTTACTATTGAGTATTTCAGAGAGACTTATTAACGTGCTTCTGGCTAAAGACTTCTTAGTGTTTGACACCACTATGATTCTTCACAAGAGACTTAGTTGCTACCCTGAGATCAAAAGTGGAAAGGACTTTTACTAACTCAAGATTTAAGTCTGAAATGCTGTATATCAAGTCCATCAGTGCATATATTTCTATATTCTTCTTTCTTCCTAGTTTAGTGCCCAAGATTTTTTTTTCACAAGTCCTTCAAAAGCCTTTCTCTAGCAATAAAAAATGCAAATTTAAAAAATAAATAAAAATAATAAAAATAAAGTGGCCAATTTTTCTCTTCATTCAAAATGCAAAGTCAAATCATGTTATAGTACTTCTAATTCCCTTTCTTTTTTTGATTCTCTGAAATTCTAAAAAAAATCTGAATTGATCTGATTGTACTTATAGGAATTAGATTAGATTGTACTAATAGGAATTTTGTGTTTGATGAATTGAATAATAAAAATGCCAGAGTTTTTAAAGGGGCTATTTTTAAATCTCTTAGCACTGATTTGCTTGCAGCTGGCCCTCTCCTTTGTACAATCCAAGGTCTAATATGTCCCTATAAATTCTATGTTTATGCAGATTATTTTATTATTATTTTCAGGAACATCTTTTTTGTGAGAGGAAAATGGGAGTTATTTAAGAATCATTTCAAGATTTGCAGTGTGTCATACTTTCTTTGTTTTATAGTTACCACATCTGCTTCCAGAAARCAAACCATTACTAAACATTTTAGAATTAAAAGACCATTTATATTTGAAGTCATTGCCAAAATACCTTTCAATTGTCATGTTTCATCTTCATAAAAGGCTTTCAAGTTTACTAAAAAATTAAGATTTCACAGCCTTCATTGAAGTGCTTTTGAGAAAGACAATATCCTGAAGGTATAAATCCAATTATTTAGTTTCCATGGAATTAGCATAGTTAAAGTTGTTTTGACTCCTGTGGGAAGCCTTTTCATCTTTTCTGAAAAAGAAAGGAGAACATGATACAGCAAAATTTACAATAAAGTTTGAGAAAAGCAAATGAGAGACACTTGGATTCTGAGAAAGTTTGTAGCTACAGGTGAAATATGCCATAGTTTCTGTTCTTTATAAGGATTAGATCCAAATTCCAGGCTCTAAATTTTGAAAAATTTGTGATGCAAAATTGAACTTTTTTAAATTGACAAAGTTCCTGATTGTTCAGAATTGGACATTATCTTATATATATATATATTTATATATATATATATATATTTACACACATACATACATATATACATATACATATATATATACACACACACAATTTTCACTTTCCTTACAATAAGTTTATGAATGCACTAAATAGCAAGTATAATACATTATTCTGGTAGAAAGTTGTCTAGGAATATAAGTAAAACTAACCCACAGGCCAGACCAAATCATAAGAGATCAAATGAACAGCTTCTATGATTCTGTAAACAATTCTAATCTAAATAAAGGTTCATTAAGAACTCCAGGATTCAAATGTATATCCAGACTCTACCAGCTCTATTACAAAGAATTTTTTTCTTTCATTTCTATATGGTAGATCAGATATCAGGACCCTATATAGGGGTTCAAAGACATATAATAGGGAAGACATCAAAAGAAAAAGTTCYTAAAAGACCAAAATACCAAAGTAAATTGATATATACCCCATTTTTAACAGAGACCAAAATTTAAGACTTCTACAAACCAGAGAAAAAACTACACAACATGGAGAATGAACAACCTTTGGGACTGCAGCCATATGAAGGAGAGTATGTGAATGTGAGAAATACTCACTTGGAAGATTCATGTCAAGTTAAGAAATGAAARTATTTTGAACAAAAATAATTTTGAACAAAAATAATTAAATGTAAGTGCTGCAAACAAGTAATATGCATAACCTATAGTTTAGTCATAAAGAGTGGTATTAATTTAACAGAATTTAATGTAGCTGCTATACAAATTGCAACATATAACTCATCTTTCCTGTTTCCTTTTAAATTTGATGGAGTGAAATAGGCATTTGCAGGATTCAGTTGATCAATACTATTTGAGATATTGATTTTAAGATGAAATATATTGTGGCTAGAAGTGATTAGAATTCATGTTGTAATCGATTATGATTGTTGTGTGAGAGGTTCACCAAACAACCTTGCCAAAATAACTGTATGTATTCCAAATAATATGTGGGAATGTGTTTTCTGAAGCCATGTGAAAAGCACATATGAAGAATACATCAATTTAAAAAGAGATTACAGTAATTTCTGAAGCTATGTGAGGAGTATGGTCTCAGTCTTCAGGAGAGTTTTGGAAAATACTTGTAATAGATGTCCTACGTGTACAGAACATCTATTCAGTTTAGTATAGACCTTTACCAAATACTTCAACTTTGTATCTGAATTCCGCCAAAATGTATGGACTTTGTATGACCTGAGCTACATCTAACCTTAACTTGATGCTTTTCACAGGATAATAGAGGCTACAATCATTACTCTGAAATGGATCTTCTTTCTTTACGTTTTTGCTGGACTGTGAGAGTACAGAAGAGCAAGCACGAGAGAAGTATACTTGTATGCACTCTCTGAATCACTCAAGAAGAATGGTGTTAGATTACAAGTCAGTTCATGGTTTATTCCAGAACTTGAAATAAATATTTCCTATTCTTACGGCAGAACAGATGATGATCCTGTTTTACCCTGAAAAAATTATTTGAAAGCTGTAGTTCCTCGTAAGGTTTGTCTTTGTGTGTGGAAGCTCAGATCTTTMGTTCTCACCAGTTTGCAAAGTCAACAGTCAGTCTTTCTTCAACCAGTGCTTTTGAGATTTGTCCATCTCAGATAGTGGCACCATAAAATTTAGAAAAATATGGTGTATGCAGCTATGAAAATTAGCAAMCCCTGCATGACACAGCAGAGCATAAATCAATGCCTCCAAAAGGTAACTTTAAACAAAAGTGAGAAGAAATCTAATTAGTTAAAAGAAAGAAAGCAAAAATAAAAAACACATCTCCTGATCTAAATAAGTTCCAATTCCAGATTAAAGGTAAACCTATTGACCAAAGTTCAGCATAGATCCAAACGTCCTCAAATAATGAGGATGACCAATTATTCCTCTTTGTTTCCATTCATAAACATATCTGTTTCACCTCCATTAACTGCAACATGCATTCTTTACAGCAGTTAGCCACTTTTTAAGGGGAAAATATTTTGTATTACAGTTTGGACCCCCCTGCTGCCTCATAGGGATGAATGCAACTTGTTACTGATTGAAAGGTTCTCAAATAATTTTAGTGCTCTATTTAGATATAAACTGAAATGCTTATGGTTAAATCAGGATTCATCTCAAAATGTCTGTAGAAGAAGGAGGAAATTTAATCCAGTGATTTGTCTCAGATAATGTAGTAATTTATAAATTAGCAGTTTAGGAAATCAGGAAATTCCTGGGTCATGACGTCCGTTGCTCTATTTCTTCAAGCAATCCATACMGCAGCCTTTTCACAAACTAATCAATTTTCTTATTTAAGCGATCTCGTTTTCTCTCAATATCTTTTTCCTCCTGGAAGACCGTTTCAAAATCTCATTTTTCTTACAGCTAAATACCTTTCTAATCAGTTTCCATCTGAACTGATTCRTGCACACTTTACGTGCATTTGATCTATATGCAGGCAAAATAAGCAGGTGCTCATGTAGATCAAAATCAGCAGATTCTTAGGGGCAACAAAATGGCAGACTACTTTGCCTGTGCCAGAACCCTAGAAAGCTAGTCTTCCTGCAGTTGATTTTTTTTGCTGCAGAAGGAGATTTGAGGTGTGTAGGACAAATTAATGAGTTAGCATACATAATTCTGAATGTACTGCATTTTTATGTCCATACAATAGCATTTATGTCTTTTAAAATCAGATATTAAGACAGTAAACTTTCTCTGTCTATAAGAGAACAAACGTTTCAAGCATAATATTCATAGGTCCTTTTTGTAGTATTATTTCCATCTTACTGAAGAAAATGCTGCCAACACAGGAGACAATACATTCTAACAGTGGCTATTGAGACTATTATTTATTTTTACCATATGATTGTTGTATCCAGAAGAGAAGAGGTATATTTTATTATCCTTCTCTAGTTCACTCAAATAGGTATTTCATTAACCATGTATCATAAATTATTACTGGTTGTGCAATGCCCAGTTGGTTGTGTGAAGTTAATTGATACAGTATTATATTTGCCTTTGTAGTGTTGTTCTGCTTCTTTATCTCAAAGATTGCTTGTTTGAAATTAAGTTTCTGCAATTTCAAAGGAGCCTTACTCGTCATTAACTCATTTTGCAAATTAATAAATCATTCTGTTGTAATTGCTCTCACAACAATTGATATTCTTCAAAATAGACAGTGGAAACATATTTCAAAATATTGAGTGTGAGTCTCAGGATGTATTAACATCTAAATTATTCTGAAAGTTCTGCACCTCAACCTTAGTCATGATAGAACTGGTTCAAATAGGCTAGCAAATTAATCAAAGTTGTCCAGTTAAAATGATCTTTAGAAAAGGAGTGTTCAACCTCACTCAAAAAGTTCAACCAATTGAATGTACATGTTGTTGGAGTGAAGGTAAGTAACTGGAGGAAAGCACTATGTGCTTTACAATCTAGTATTTTGTTTGACTTCCTAAATGACCAAGAATTACAGACAGTAACAAAYAATAACTACCCTGTGCTAAACAGTTTTGTAACACCAAGGTCAGATTAAGATTTGAACTCTTCTGAATCACTAATTCTTCAGATCAAATTTCTTCGTATTCAGTGTAATGAGTAGGAGGATTGTAAAGAGTGCAAATTTTATGCTTCTCTAAAAGTTAGGATGAGGGTTGTTAAAAGTAGTAGCTGTCCTGTTTTATAAGATGATTTTTTTTTCACTCTTTGCAGCATCTCCTTTCCAGCTGCATGCTAGTATGTCATAAAGAACACTGCCACCTCCAAACTCTCCTTCTTAACAAGAACATTTGAAGGAAAYACAGCGAAGACAATGACAGCTATTTCCAAAATATGAATTCAGGCTTAAGTAACCATGTACGTTCAAATGAACAAATCAAATCAGGTAACCTTCCTGGAGTCCAAAAGCAGAAATCAAAGTTAAATATTACCCTTGAGGGTAAACAGGAATAATGTTCTTTGGAGATTTGTAAAGAAAGAATAAAAAGGATAAATACTTTTAAAACTGGAGTTTAGTTTATTAGGCATGAAATGCTAAAATCTTGTGATACTGTAAAAGTGAAATATAATAAAAGCTTTTTTACTGGGCACATAGGCCAATATTAAAGATGTCTGTTGTCAAAGGTCACTTGATACTGTAACAGCATTTTTTTTTGTTGGGGAGAAGAGGAGGAGGATGGAATGAACAAAATAAAATTTTCRGTGACACGGAGGGTAAACCATGTAGGGTAAAAAATGCCTTAAACAGAAATACTTTCCACAGATACATCACAAACATGTTTTTTTTAAAAAAGTATGTAAATGAAACCTCTTAATATACACTTACTGAAGTGGAAATGTGGTCTCAGATTTTTACTAATGATGTCTAGTATAAAAAATTATAATAATAGTTTGTGTAGTTTATGTGCAATTCAGCTGCAAATGAATACTTTTTGTGACAAAAGGGCATATATCACCAGAATCTACTACTGAAATGTATTAAGTGCTTATCACTGTTCAAGTTGCATCATTTTTTTTTCTTTTTGATGTATTACTGGTCACTGGATGCACCAGTGTCACATTACTCTCAAACCATAGTTGTAAACTTGAACAGGGAAGCAATGAATAGCAGTCAAGAGGGCAAGACCATTTCATACTTTCAATTACTACCATTTGTACTAACATTTGAAAAGTATTGAGAGCATACATTTTCAGAAATAATTAAAAAATTGACAAAGTATTTTCAAACCGTAAATAGTATACTATTTTAAAATGAAACAGCAGAGTAAGCTCTCCATGGATACTTGTAAGAGTATTTTTGAAAATCTCTTTGTTTAGACAATGAGTTTTAACTAGGTCTGAAAATAGCAGGGTGTATGGGAGCCTTTAGCACTAATATCTTGTTAGCTAAACAGTCTGCTCCTGGTTAAAATTACAATATTTTTAAATCTGAAGACCATATAAGGTGATCTAACTACTACAAAGTGAAATGGTTTGATTTCATTACCACTGTATGATGGTCTTTCTCCAGTATTGAAGCTCTTTAGGGCTGTGAACATCAAATTAGAATGAAAAATTAAGAGCAGAGGTAATGCTGCTATTCAATGCTGATATCTTTACAATTTTTTAATATAATATTTGTATTCAGAGTAAATGCTTACACTGATACAGTAGTATGTGTAAGATCTACTACTGTATGTAACACTGACCACATAATGTGCAAATAGTTCAGCCACTGCCTCCTGAAGTACCGACCAGACAGAGTGAGATGGCCATAACTGACTACTAATGCCTGTAAGAGAACTCTCTGGGCACAAGACAACTTCTCATGATAATTAACATAGTAAATTTGTATCCAGGCTCTGCTGCTCTTCCTTCCTTCCTCCCATGCCTCAGAGGCAACAAATATGACATTAGCAAGTATGAGACTCTACAGATTTTTTGCATTAGCAGCTCTTAGTGCCACGACATAGCTGCCCTAAGGCACCTCAGCATGCCCAGAAAGCAGGAAGCATCACAGAACTTCAGTGGGTCTGGCCTTCTGTCTGTCTTTTCCAGTGTGAAAGGACTTTTCCTATAACTTTATGATATTTTATAGCTAATCATTTCAAAGGAAACCAGGTAAGATGAAGTAGAATGAATCAGAACTAAAATGTGGGCTCAGAGCCCACATATACTAGTAGAATCGAGGACTTGTAATGGGAGATAAGCAGTATTTCTGTACTTAGCTAATTCAATTTTAGTGCATAGTTTGTCTTTCACCTCATATAAATGCCATCTAAGTTTCTCTCTTCATTTCAGTGGGCAAATACATCTCAACACCGGAATCAGAATTACATAACACCATTRTATGAAGAATACACATACACACACCCACATACACCACATGTATGGTTGTATATAGTTGCCTGCATATAGACAACTCTGCCCTCCAAATGCAGGAAATCAGATTTTGACAGTGACAAGCATGTCAGAGTTACTTTACACAAAAATTACACTTTTGTATTTATTAAAATAAAAAGGTACAATCTGTAGAATTGAACACAACTGAGAAACTTTCATTTTGRCTTCTAGCCTCCAGATTTTCACTCTCACTCGTGTTTCGGTGGTGAAGTTTGGAATGAAAGAATTCTCTTTCTTTCTAGTTTTAGATTATGATCATTGTTGCCCATGTTGTACATATGCATATTTGAGGTTCCTGAAGACTAGTATTAAGGGGCTTTGTAAGTCTTGGAAGGTCTTAGCGTGTTCAAAGCATTCTTTAAAAGTTTGCTGTCCAGAAATAAAGGTAACAGCCATAGATATTCATGTATCCCCAGTGGTGGACTGGGGGTGCACTCCATAAAAATGTTGGAATGTTAACACTCTTCAAATGTCCTGTGTATAAGAGCACTTTTTTTTTCCTTATTYGTGTCTATTTTTGGCTGATACCTGCCACTTTGATTGTCACTGACTTCAGTGAACATGGACTAAAGAGTTCTTCTAGATATTTCCTGGGTGAGAGAGATCAACTACAACACTTGGCATAGCTTTCCCTGTATTATGGTCCTTGAAAATTCAAATTCTAGATAGGATAAGAAATTGTCCTTAACAGATTTTCAGGTTGTTTAGATGGTATCTGAATGTTGTACGACTGCTAGGTTGTATCACAGTGGATAAGCAAAATCAACAACACACGTGGGTCCTTGCTGGCTGAATTTGTCACTTTCCATTTTTGTTTGTGTGTTTATTTGCCCCATTGTAGGCAAATATTACAATCATAATGTGTTTTTTAAAATCATTTTCATTATGTTATACAACTTTACTMGGTTTCGTATCAGAGAAAAGAGGCCATCCCCAGGAATATTAGGCCTAAAATACTGAGTTTCAGAGGTACAGACTTAGAATTCCATAGGCTTCAGTAAATTCTCATTCATATCTCAAGAAATAAAAAAGAAAGAGGGAAARGRGAAGGAAGGGAGGGAGAGAGACAGAAGGAGAGACAGAGAGAGGGCGTGAGGAGAGGAGAGAGGGAGGRAACATGAAAGGAAAGAARGACTCTGTATTGTAAAAAACAGATGTATAAAATCAAATGTGTAGTAATCYATTACATCATTGTGGCTAGATGGTAATGTGATGCCTCAATAAAAAAATTCACTGGATTTTATAAGCAATGCAATACATCTTTGAGAAAAAGTTCACACTGATTTTTTACCACTCAATCAAAATGCACATCTAGGTCATCCTACCACTTTGGTAAGACAGTAAACATCAGGAGACCCTTTAAATATCTCCTCCAAGCTTTTTTTCTTAAAAATGAAATAAACCCAGGTAAATCAAAAAAAAAAAAAATCACTTAAAACCTCCTCTGACTTTGCTTTTTAATATTCTTTTTTTTTCCCAAAGAAACTGTCTGCAGCAGAAGATATACCAGATTTACTCCCTTCATATGTAACACAAATATTGGATAGAGAATTTTCACAAGGAGATAGGCATGGACTATTGACTGTTTAAGATTTTAGTCAAGGATTGACTCATCATTGGTTCTTCTCCATCCTGGSATGAACTCTACCTTCTGCAATAAAATGAAGTTTTCTAGACACTTTTTAGCTTTTATTAGTGRTACTAAGTCCTGATCAAGATAAACGTAGCTGCAATATTTCCTTGCTTTTTGACAATGCTCCTTCAAAAGCAAAGAAATTTTAAAGCTTTGATATCGTTTTTGAGAAGAAGTTAACTGTTTTCTGTGTTAGGCTTGTTGAAGTAGCTGCGTTACTTCATCTTCTTCTTAGAAGTCTGGTTAAGATGTGGTCAAGTTGCTTGAATAAACATTAGATTGTACTGAGTAGGAAAAAAGATTTTACACCAAAAGCATCTCCATCCATCCTGGTATACTATCTCTGACAGTATAACACTTAGGAGGAAAACACAAGAGCTCTGCAGTATGTAGTTATAAGATAATCTAATCTATTCTCTCATCTACATTTTCTCTTGATGTATGACAGACAGGGATGAGTTATGGCTTGAATATAATCCTAAACATCTCCTCTCGTTACATTCTTGAACTCAAAAAAGTTATGTTGTGGGAGTTCTGCAGTGCAACCACATGTTACGTGAAATATAGTTCTTTTCTTTGAGTTTTTGAACTTGCTCATTTTAGTTGAATGTTCCTTTATCTGTCTGAAGATAGAGAGCACATACTGCTACAGAATATGTTTTCTAGACCATTCTTTTATATAGTTAAATCAAAATCACCTTACTTGTTTCTAGATAAGTATTCTAATGGAAAATATTCTTCACAAAAACTGGAGGGCTTTAAAGTCACTTTCCTGCAGTACCTTTCTGAGGTGCAGGGGATAGATTGCACACATTCCAGGTAAATTTAAACTGCAAATTTATTTTTTACAACTATAAAACTTTAAGGGTTATTCTCTATCACATTCCCTATGTAATCAAACATCTTGTTGCAGGAGTCTTTTTCTGTTACAGTTCTGTTAAGCTTGATTTCTTGAGGGTTTATAACAAAATCTTTTCTGTTCATAGCTTTGTCACCTAACAGTGAAGAAGATGGAATATCTTAGTGACTAAGAAACACAACTGATGACAGATTCCTGAATCCTGATCTGAATAAGAAACTGAACCACTCAAACACCGTACTACTGGCAACATATCAAAATTGAACACCAAGAGTCAAACAAACGGTAAGTAGGAGTATGGTGGTTAGATTTCTATAAAGATTTATTTTGTATTCTATATTGGGAGTGTATTTTCTCTCTCACTTAGATCATGTCCAGCAGGAGAACATCTTTTGTACTCTAAGCTGAGCAACAGTCCTTAGCTTTCCTCTTTTTTAAGGTCAACATGCAGAAAAAGTAAATTAAAGACAAACTGAATTATGTGTGCTTATATGAGGAATATCACGGGAATTAGGCAAAGACTAGGACTAATTTAAACMGATTTCTTGGAATGCTACCCTTTCAAGCACAAAGTTTCTTACATTTCCGGGATCATTTCCTTAGGGAACCAATATTAAGTTTTAGAGTAGTTTAACTATTTTCTTTTATAATCACAAGAGGACATGCAGAACAATTTCTATCTYGTATTTGATTTTTTTACTGAGGAGCTGTGTTGTCTTCACTATGTCACAGTGCTTGGAYTACTGGAGAGGCAAGAATTACTCATCCATGCTAGAAATGAAATTGAGAATGTTATACTATCATTACATTATCATTACTTTTTGTTCTCTTGAACAAAAGATGGACCTAATTTAGCTAATTGAGTTTAAACTCTTCAACTTTTAAAATGTAATCTATCCACATCAGAAGCAGCATCTTAATAATGCTTTGTAGGCCTCTTGTTGCTACCTGAAATCCAAGAGTTAACCAGCTAGTCAGAAGGGAAATTACAAAAGAAAAAGACAAGAATGAGAAAATCAAAAAAAAAAAAAGTTAAAAATATTCAACAACTATACAAGATGTAGTCAAGGTCAAACCCATAGATCTATTATCCATAGATCTAGCCAAATCATTGGAAAGGGAAGAGAGTAAAAGCAAATACRGCGCACACAGTTGCTGAAAGGGACTGCAGGAATGTTGTTGTGCAACATTTATGTGGCTGGAACTGCTTCATATGTGTGAMATAGGCCTAATGGATAAAGACTTTCCCATGAATTACCGGGTAAATTATATATTATAGTTTAAAAGACTATAATCATGCTGTTTCATAAAATTATATAGCAAAATCAGATTGTATGCAGGTAAATATTATAGAGTACAMAATAATTAAAGCAACAAGGAAAAGCAATTGTATTTACTTCATCATAAAAAGTCAGAAGATGCTAACAATATAATTAAGACATAATATGATTCATGAAGTACCAAGTCTCTCAGACCAAAAAAAAAAAACAAAAGAAAAAAAACTAGGCTGTAAGAGAATTCATAGAAATATTTTTTCATTATTTTAAATATTTATGGTATCATTTATCAATTTAATGACTTTGTAGCTTTTTTTTGATAAAATTGGTGGAAGGAATAAAAATGAACCAATACAAGCTTTTATATAACACAAAATTAAATGTGTATCTCAAAAATAAATTTATTTTGTACAAAGTGATCAAAAATTGTTTTTGCTGCTTCTCTGTCAGACATTGGTCAAATACTAGCAAGAAAGCCTTTATATTCTTCTGTTGAGTTTGGCCATTCCAACAGGTAAGATCATGAAATTTAGTTAGATCTTTGRTACAGCATACTATGGCTATTCTTATAATCAGTGACACAATTTTGCAGGCTCTAAACAGGCCTGGACACAAAATYTTTGTATAGTTTCTCAGTTTTGGATTTTTCAGACTTCAGTTGTTYACCCATAACTATAGCAGATTAAGTTCACTCGTCCTTTGTAATCCTTTATTCTACTTTAATTGATTTTTTTTCAGCTTTTTTTTTAATCTAGTTTTTCCTGTGTTAATCTAATATACCTGAATTATTAATGAATTTATCTATCTTATTCATCCTCTGATATGTAGTCAGAAAACACTAATGTACAATCCAAGTGAATTAAGAAGATTGCAGAGTCCTCCTTCAACTCTATTTCAAGAATTAATCCAAAGCACTCTGATTCATATTAAGTGATTGCTGAGTGTCCAGACATGGCCTGTACAAGGAATATCAGCAAGGGAGAGTTGTAAAATATTGACAAATACGCAGCAAGAGTTCAATTAAAAGAATCATTCTCATACTTGCTCACATTCTRAAATACCTTGTAAGGTAAGTTTTATTAAATTACCATTTCACTTATTTTCTCAGATGCCTATCATTCTTGCACCACAGAATTAGATGCCTAACGTGCTTTGCCCAGAGTAGTAGTGGCACTTACTTTTWTAAGGGACTTGTAGTTTTCTCAAGGACATTTGTGTCCTACCAAAATGCCARATACTATGGTTAGTTTGCTCCCTATAAGCAGATAGATTATTCCGAATCACAACACTTTATCACTCAGTAAAATGAGCCACATGGCTAACACTGACAGCTGCTAAAAAGGCAAATTTACCAGGGGGCCTGTGATAGCTAATGTCCCTGTCTCAATTTATTTTTGATTTAAAGGAGCTCTGTAGGGGCTTTTGGCTTTTTTTTCTTTTTTTTTCTTTT
>NW_028186645.1:10681896-10829571 GCF_003343005.1 Rhea americana
TATATACACAGTAGTATTGGCAGAGGTAGTTTCATGTACTGTGACTATCAACTATGGAATTAAAAATCTTCCACTTGCCTACAGAAAGAATTTGCAGGAATAGCTATGTTTTACCTGATCAAACTTTCTATACAACTGTATAAAAACAGTTCTGAAAGACAAGCAGTACCTCTCCACTCTACAAAAGCTGATTTCCTGGAATTCTCCCCAAAACTCTCCCCAAAACATTTTGATCACATGGATCTGTTAGGCACAATCTATATTAACAGACACCTAGAAATAAAAGACTTTGCATCTGCCTTCCATCTCAATCAACCACTTTCAGGGGAGGAATATTTTTTCCTCGTCTTTTCTGAACCTCAAAGATCCGGTCAAAATCACAGTTGTGAAAATGCCACTGGCCACAGGCTGCAGTCCTCTCTGAGTTCTCTTCTGAAAACTGGACTAGCTCAGGATTCCTGCAGGAACACATATACTAGTTTTGCCTTCTCTCCTATGAACATCTAAGAAACAGCAATACATTTACTTAATCTGAATGTGACAACTTTCTTTTCATATACATATTTAGAAAGAATAGGAACAATTAGCCAAAAATAGAAGGAGAAGACCTATTTAAAGTTTGAAGGGAGAAAAGTGTCTAAGGATCTTCTGTCTTAGACCTCTCAATCTCTATATATGCCAGTAAAATAAGGTAAAACTTTTCAGGAATCTCACTCATTCAGTTCTGAGGCTATTAATAGCTCCCTCTGAGTGGCAAATGACTCGTTATTTTCAATATAATATATTTTACTTTCATGATGGAATCCTTTGTAGAACAGAAAGAAAGGTTCACCAGTGCACAAAGGGCATTAAAATATTCTCTGTAAAGTAACCTTCTCAATCATTAGCCCAGGAAACCAAGCTCACAGTTTTGAAGGGAAAATGAAAAAAGAAAATATAAGAAAAGGGAGGGGCTTCTTCTTCCCTTATCTGAGAAGGAGTGAGTCTGGAGGTAAAATTATGAACCTTGAAAGAATAGTTCATGTAAGAATGTAAACTAAAACAGTACCATAGAAGTGATCCATTACTACACTATCAAATATTTTGTGTCWCATGAAATATTAATTCTCTTTCAGTGGTGAAGCACAGTTAGGTTACTCCGTGCAAAATTAATAATCTATTAGGATACAAAAKACTGTTTTATTGTCATAAACAAATAACATAAAGCATTAAACTCTATTAGTAAATAACTATATGCAATCCTTTCTTATCCACTATTTAACACTGATCAAATCTCTGTGAACATTATATGCCCTTTGCCATCACATTTGTGCTGTGTATGCTACTTTCTTTAGAGAGGAAGGTGGCCAATATTGGTCAAAAATTAATGACCAGCATATGAAGAGAACAGGTAAAATCCATTTTGCTCATACTATGGAACTAAGAAGCTTTCATAAAYACTGCCATACAAACACTACAATACTTTCCATTATTAATCAGTGATAATGGCCTTTTGACAAATCACTTTGAGGATCACTGATAAAATGTCACATAGCACCAAAGCATTTTAAAGCAGTCTAACTGCTGTTATCATTTAAAATGCTATTATCGCAGCATATTTACAATACTTATTACTATTGTAGCCTGGTAAATATGATTTTCATGATAACTAGTAAAAGTCTTCATAATGTCTTGACAGTGAAGGCTCTCGGTACTTGTCTAAACTTGCCTTGGCCTGAGCTGGGTTTAGGTTTCTTTGAAGTATGACTAGAATTGTCCAACAGTTGGTGACTACTACTTAACTTCCTTTAGCTTAGCTCTGTGAATGCCATATATAGTAAAATTCTAACAAATTTATGTAGGCACTGCACAACAGACACTACATTTTAATGTTAAATGGGGCCAGCTATTATTGTGTAATASCTAATGCAGTCACAAACCATCAAAYCTTTTTCTGGGAACCAGTGAAAAATTACCAATTAAGCAAACTATTAGGCAAACCTATAAAAAATAACCCCAAGCAGACTCATAATGGAGGAAGTACGCCCCCGCCATGAACAGCATACTCCTCCCAGAAGACACCTCGGAACACTGATGATTTATCACAAATCCCTTTTCTGTTCTTGAGGGAGATTGCAATTGCTTATCTTAGGATGCAGAACAGTGGAAGGGATAGCATGACTCCAGAGAAAATATTATTTTGATTAGACTGTTAAAACTTCGATAAGATTAATAATAAATCATTAGCTCCACATTAAGAAGTGTTCCATTTGCCATTAGCAAAATTTTGTGTAGAATTACTTTAAGTAATTATAAGTGCTCTCAGTTAAGTGCTCAGAACTAACAGTAAGTCACATTTTATAAAGTTTATTTAAAAAAAAGGAGGGGATTGAAAGGGAGGTGGCAAGGGAAGTATCACGATCTTTATAAATACTTTGTGTATTGAACTCTTTCTCTGATACGTATAGATAATACTGAGGTATGATCATAGGGATACAAATGGTTCAAAAATAAAATTAAACTAGAAACTGGAAAAAGGTTTCAAGCCCTAACACTTCAGTAACAATTTTCCAAATAGGGTTGGCTAGACCAAGGAATTAAAATCTTTTAAAGTTGTTCACAGTGAATCTATCAAGGAATTGTTAGTCAAAAGAAAAATGATACTGCAGGTAGTATTTTAAGCCCGGAATGGGTTCTTAGATCTTTGATTTCTTTGTTAACCCTCAGGGCATAATGAAAGAGAAGTTGACTGATTTTTWAAAAAAACATGTTTTCAGATTATATTTTTTATTTTCAACCCTATACTTCAGGACCTCCACAAGCAACTTGTCACAGAAAAGATTTTTTTTTTCTTTTTCATAGATGTATAATATGTCTCCTGTGGAGGAAATAAGAATAGAGAAAATATTCTTYGAGCACTAGAGTTTTCTATAGCTAGAGTCAATAGAAGCATGTTAGTTATCCCAGTGGTATTACATTTCTCAGGTTCTTTATGAGGTATGCTTTGCTTATTTAGTACTAAACCAGATTACCAGAAGGTAAATAAAGAACAAGTTTTATCCAGTTCAAATTTTTAAGAAAAATAGCTGTTTTCTGTTAAGAAAAATTCTGTTTTGTGATTTGTATCTCTCTGTATCATCAGGTATCCTACTTGCAAAGATCATTTGGGAACTTGTAGGAATGAAGAACATGGAATATGTTTTTGATGTCTTCTCTCTTTTGTYGTAGAACTGAAATAGTTTTCATAAAGGATCAAGAAGTCTTTGTTAGCTTTGTGGAGGAAACATTCTATGAACTTGTCTTGGGATACCTGTCAATACTGTATTTCCATGTTCTCTTGGTGTACCCATTTAGAAGTATAATCATAATATTTACCTTAAAATACATTATTAATATAAACAGCAGCTAGAATTGCTAGAGAAAGGAAAAAAGTGCCTGGCACTATTCCTCTTGGGTACATTTTAACTTTGCTATTCACAAATCTCAGAAAACTTAAGTTTTGAATTTGTCAACCAAATTCAACTTTGAATTGTGCTTTCACCCTTTGGAAGGTCTTTATTAGGGACAAGCTGTTAAAACAAATCTGGCATCAAGCACTAAGTCTAAAAATATGTTTCCAATATGAACAAATATTTGGAATCTGAACAACATTCTCATTGCTCAACTTGATGCAAGCATGAATAAAATTCCATTTTTTCAAAATCTTTGCCAAAATAGGTGAAACTGATGTCTTAGATTAATCTCACTAGTCAATTTATTTTATTATCTCTATATTTTATATGCTAGCATGGTGGCTGATCAGGTAAATACTTCTTCAAATCCACTTCATGGGGCAAACTGAGCAAAAAGAAAAAGAAAGTAAACTGAGTAAATGGATGCTTGGTTCTTCAGCTGTGATACAATACACAAGAAAGGGAGCCTTAAGATAGTGGTTATCAGAAAAAAAATGCCTACCATCCATGAAAATCTACTAGAATTAACAGTCATCGTAAACACTGCTAAAATAATTAACATTGACATGTTAACACATGAACCTGAATAAACATGTATATCCAAAATATATGACCAAGACTTTCAGGTAAGATAAGGTGCTCAGGAAGATCAACTTCAGCCAGGAATACTTTTCGTCTTAAGAATAAAAAACACATCACTGGGATTGTTTCACGAATACATCAAGCCACATTTCCCACCTTTACTGAATAATAAAATAATAATAATGATTGCTAGAGATGTCATAACTCACCAAAATTTTCACCTAAAATTTAAACCAGACATACAACAACAAGATAGTTAGTTCAGCCAATGAGAAAGAAATCACCATTTCCATATTTTTAGCCATTAAAATTGTGTTCAAAATGTTTCAGATATATCAGTAATGTTGGTATCTTTTTCCAGTTTTAAACAAAATATATTCTTCTGATTAACAAATAGTACTCTTTTCATCTAGATATGAGTTAACACGTTGTCTTAATCTTGTCTCACATATCCAGCATAAATTTGTAGTCACTGTCTGTTTCGTTATTTCAAGGCAACCTTTCAAGATTTGCCCCAGATTTGTCAGAAGCTTTCATCAYGTTGAAAGTACCCTATCTAAAAGAGTTATCCACCTAGTACAGCAGTCACCATCCAGTTATCATTTAACTGTCAATAAATATATTTGCAGGTGGGACTTTCATCAGCCTTCTAAAAGAGTTAGGTATCTTGTTTAAAGCAGCAAGGCAGACAACAAGTCATGCCATGACTTCAGTATGTTTCTCCAGTGACTGTAATGGAAATCAAAATAACTTAGTTGAGATGTTTAATCTTTGATAACTAATGCTAAGTGAAATAAATTCCTCACTTTTCCATTACTTATTATTTTCTCTAGAAATTTCTTTCTAAGATACTTATTATATTGGATCTGTCTTTGCACTTCCTACAAGTAAAAGAGTTCACCATTGATTTGAAAAGTAGTTAGCCTTTCAGTATGGTCTTTTGCTTGCCTACAACATAAAATATTTCATAAAGCAACCAAGAATAAGATAAAAAATGTTGAAGCAGCTATGTCCAGAAGCTGCTTCAATTTACTTCAATATCAAGCCACTTTTTTCTTTCTTTTTCTTTCTTTCTTCTTTTTTCTTTTATTTATTTATTTATTTTTTTTTTGACTTAGAGACATATTAACCCATGGTACCAAGTTCTGTAAGCCAAACAGACTACTGCCAAAACTAAGAGTTACATAGTGGTCTCAGTGTTGCCTAAAGAATCACCCACACATACCCACAGTAATTTTGCCTACTGCTACAGGCACATGTAGAATTTCAAAAAATAAAGAAGCAAAGTACAGAGTCACTACAAGGGCCAGTCCACAGGCCTTTGAAAGAACTGAGCAAATTCTGAAAGACTATGCAGTCTTGCTACGCTGTTGTGCTACTTAAGGATCTTTCTGTATGAAAAACATTGTATACATTCAAGTCATCGTTATTCCCTTCCAGACTCTTTCTCATGCAAAGTATTGCAATACTGTGAATATCCTCACAGATTCAACTCTAATGATTTACTTGAGTGAGATTTTTAAGACACTAAGAAAGATTTTTACATGTCTAAAGGAAACATGTTGTAAAAGACTTTAAACGCAATAATATGAGACTTCAAAGAATTCCCACCAAGTGAGACTTGGCAATGCTGGTGTAGTCAAACAAAACTAGAAAAAGCTGGAATTTCAACTTTAACTCCGGATGCTATATTTTTTTTTTTTTTTTTTGTATTTTACTTGGATTCCTAGTTTCTCTAGACTTAGGGAATTAAAAGCTTTTGGACTCAAAAATATTACCAACATATCCAATAAGATGTTAATGAGTTCTATATGTTTTTATACCTAGTAATTATTTCTATTAGCACAAGTTAAGTAGAATTTTCAGAAAAGTTTGCGAGACTTAGGTGCTTCAATTATTCAAAAGTGATAATAATATACTAATAATATACTTTTGAAGTTTGAGACATACTGATGAGTTATTTTCCAATCATAACCTCCTAGTCCATCCATGTCTTATGTCCAAAAAAATGTATTTTGACTACTGTCTAACTATAAAAACATAATTCTGAAATCTGTTTTAGAAACTAATGTTTATTCTGCTGCTTTGTGGCATTTTCAATTACTGGTTTTAGAAATTGGCAAATGATGGAATAACCATAGATAAAATATTTAGTTTGACTAAATTATATTTTAAGAGATGAAAATACTACCTCTACTGGCATCTGAACAACAAGTTTAATCCACTGTAAAAATTACTAAAGTCACTGGAACAATAACCTCATTTATTAATTTAACTCAACTCAGTATCTTAGTTAACTCAAAAGAGTTACTTTCAATGAAAACTAGACATCAGTATATAAACCATTGGCCAACAGTTGTCCAAAATACGTAGGTAGGGATGCATTCAGATTAGATGTATTTTTAAAATATCAGGGGAAAAAAAAAGACTGAAAAAACTTTTTTTTTTTTTTTTTTTTTTTTTTTTTTCCAAACCCATACTTCTAGACTTTAACCTTTAATTTCAGCTTGTCATTGTGGACAAAACACAATTTTCAAAACCAGGTATATCTTTTTTTTGATGTCCATTGTCTGCAATGAATTGTTCAATCAGTTGTTGATTCTAGCTCATCACAGATGAGATAAGTACCTCGGAGTCATTGAGATAATAAGAACTATTTAGAGTACGTGAAAGATTGTTGTGCTTCCTCTGAAATGTGTGTTATTTTAAGGTTTGGTAGAATCTTCAAATTGGTAAGGTTGAAAGGGACCTCTGGAGATAATCTAGCCCAACCCCCAAACGAGTGACCTACACAAGGATCGAACCCACGACCTCAGCATTATTAGCACCATGCTCTCAACTTCCTCTGTAATTTGAGAATTTCCTAGAAAAATGTGGGAGAATAATTTAATGATTAAATCACTATAGAGATCTAATCCAACTTTCTCTAATTTGCTGTATTTCTTATACAGAATATGTTTAAATTTACCCATCTTAAACTTATATTCAATATTAATTCTTATTCACTAAATATTATGAAGGTCATTTAATGGTCTTGTTATGCTATGCACCGTAACTATTACTTTATTAAATAACTGTATTAAACGTAACAGGGATAAAACAAAATTTATTTTTGCTCAGTATCTAGTCATTTTCTTTGACGATTATTGAATCAGAAGGAATTTCTATATTTGAGCAGATTGAGCTTCCCTAAAATGCGTTTTACACTGTAGCATTTCTGATCATTGGATGTCAGTGATCTATCAGTGTGATGCAGTCAGGGGAAGGAAGGAGTCTCTTTAACCTATATTGACAGTGTTGAGTTACACACACCTAGCTTTGTCTCTGGGAATATCTCCTGGGAACATCAACACAAAATGTAGGTGGTAATATTCCCTCCTAAAGGCAGAATCTTCTTGCTCTTGTTTCTTAACCAAAAATCAAGTACAGTGAAGATATTCAGACTTTCAGAAGAACCCTTCAACTAAGTGTAAACATCATTCCTATTTTCCTTTCCCAGTAAGCTGGACTTTGAGCACAAGAAAAACTGAAATCCCTATATGCTTTTAAAACATGAGGTAGGTGGAAGTAGGATCTGATTTAATTTTTGCTATCTAGAAATGAGGTACCTATTCTGACTGTAGCAATCTAGTTTATCTCAGTAATCACTAGAAATCAATAGCTTTTTTCTATGGGACAATTCATCCTATCCTAAGTAAGAAGTCTGTGAAAATCTTCATGTTCCCTCCTATAAAGTGATGTCAAAGGTCTTAGCTCAAATATGCTCAAAAGATAAAAGTATTATCAGTCCATCTTTATTAATTTTTAATTATGTTTGAGTAACATTTGGTGCTTATTTATGTTCCTGAATAGATTTTTTTTTAAAAAAGTACCTTCTCTAGACAGTGAATTTATTTAAGAAGTTTACATAATATGCATGTATATGGAATAATCACTAATAATAGTTTCCCATCAGGTTGTTCTCTCTTCATACATAGTAAAATAAATATTACAATTCAGGCACTCATTAGAAATGAACAGGAAAATAATAACTCTACTCCACTTCTCAAAACTTCCTTTAATAAAATGCTGACTCTTTTTCCTATTTGCTTCTCCATAATAGACATTTTAGGCCACATTCAAAAAAAAATCCAAATGTGCATATCTAATATTTACATCAAAGCGTCCTTATGAGGATGTCATATAGGCATTTAACATAGGGAAATTGCAGCAGAGAAAGGAGAACTGATTTAACTAAAGTCTGTCAGCAACTGGTTACAGACCCAATAAAACATACTCTTTCTGAATCTCATTTCAAATCTCTAAGCCATGATGTCTCTAAACTAGTATTTTAGAATCAGAATGAACACATAGTACATTTTCAGAAATAACTTTAAATTTTATGTCTCGCTGATTAATAATTTTCTTATAAAACAAAGCACCAATTTTTCTTGGAAATTATCCATAATCCATAATTAATTGGCCACCATGACAGAAGTATGAATAACATTTTACAAGTAAACATATTTCAAAGTATTCTCTGATTTTAAGTGTTTCTATTTTCATACAAATAAAGATTTTTGTATTTGACTAGCTTGGTGAAAACTTATGATGCACATTGGTGAGTGCTTATGATGTTTATGATGCACAATAATTTCAGGAATTTTAAACTGTGTTTTGTTATACATCAGAATTACCCCAAATGGGATAATTCTGGATGGATGCATAGGTAATCTTGAGTAATATCAGAAGTTTATCTTCAAAGACAGAAGAGATTCAGGGTCTAGACTTGAAATCTCATTCTAGGGTCATAACCTTACTACCTTGCTATTGAACCTAGCAGCAAAAAACTCTTTAAAAAGAAAAGTTTCACTGAAGTCTTAGGTATTTATATTTGCTAGTGTAATTACTGAGTCAATAGTTCTTCTTCTTTTCAAAAAAAGATAAAATCCCATGTTTTATACTTCAGCTCTTACAAATTTGTCATTTCTAGAAGACCTGACACATCAGTGCACCTCCAGAAACCTTCCAATACAAATGACTTATTGGAAAGCAACTATCTGTCTTTTATATCCAATCCATCCATCTCAATTCAGTATAAGTAGAAAAATATCTCCTACTGTATCACCAAAACCTGCAAAACTAATGATGGTTTTGGTCAGAACACACAATTAACTTTTTCTGCATCATYATCCCATTTTACCTAAAACCTCAAACTTCTTGACATACCTGCATTGTTCTACGTTTATGCAACAAAGGATAAATACAAATATCTTCGGGTATCTGTATGCAAGTCAGTGGGACAGTTAATTTGCAATAGTTTGAAGTTCTGGTTAACCAGCCCAGGATGGTCACCCTTTAAGATTACTACACTGAGCGTGGTGTAGGAAGGTTTGAAGTAAAGGGATCTGCTATGTAAGGTAGTTAGCAGGTAAGCAGTTAAGTGCTTGAAGTGCCTGGAAATATTCACATTCTCAAATAGGTTGTGAAATGTCTGAGGTAAGGCATATACTCCAACAAACGCATATATCAGAAGGCTGTGGCACCATTTAGAGAGATCTGCACAGGATGAAGAGCTGGGTGGAGAGGAACCTCATGAAGTTTAACAAAGGCAGATGCAGAGTCCTGCACCTAGGGAAAAATAACTCCATGCACCAGTACAAGCTGGGGGTTGACCTGCTGGAGAGCAGCTCTGCAGACAAAGACCTGGGAGTGCTGGTGGATGACAGATTGACCATGAGCCAGCAAGGTGCCCTTGTGGCCAGGAAGTCCAGTGATATCCTTGGGTGTATTAGGAAGACTGTTGCCAGCAGGTTGAGGGAGGTGACCCTGCCCCTCTACTCAGCCCTGGGGAGGCCTCATCTGGAGTACTGTGTCCAGTTCTGGGCTCACCAGTACAAGAGAGACATGGAGCTACTGGAGAGAGTCCAGCGTAGGGCTACAAAGATAATTAGAGCGCTGGAGCATCTCTCTTGCACGGAAAGGCTGCAAGATCTGGGCCTGTTTAGCCTTGAGAAGACAAGACTGAGGTGGGGATCTTATCAATGTCTATAAGTACCTGAAGGGAAGGTGTCAAGCGGATGGGGCTGGACTCTTTTCAGTGGTGCCAAGCAACAGGACAAGAGGCAATGGACACAAACTGAAATATGGGAAGTTCCGCCTGAATGTAAGGAAGAACTTTTTAACCATAAGGGTGACTGAGTACTGGAACAGGTTGCCCAGAGAGGTTGTGGAGTCTCCTTCTCTGGAGATGTTCAAAACCTACCTGGATGCAACCCTGTCTAACATGCTCTAGGTGACCCTGTTTGAGCAGGGAAGTTGGACTGGATGATTTCCGGAGGTCCCTTCCAACCTTACCCATTCTGTGATTCTGTAATTCTGTGACTCTGTGATTCATACATTGGTGTGTTTGAGCAGCAAATGCACGAAATACCAAAGCTAAGATACAAATAATTTATCTTAAGCATCTTTGCTAAAACAGTTATCTTATTCTGTTTAATTTTTGTAATACTTTCATTCCTTTCACTAAATTCAAAAGATATGAATATAGGATTTACTTCACTAAAGATGGACAATGTTCTTCACTATAGGATTTCTCCAGGTTATGCTAGCATAAGATATTTCGCCTTATTAAAAAGTGACCTTGATTTTTCAATGCCTAAAGCCAATCTGGTGTGAAATATGCTTTGCTGAATAGATTTTGTGTCACAAATGACAGAAAAGGTCCTTTAACTCCTCATTCAAAAGAAAGTAGCTTTTGCTCTTCACAATGATTGTTTTTGCTCTGTTTTTCGTTATTGATTTTACAACCTGTAGCTCAAGATTGTTTTCATAGATAGCAGCTGGTGGAGCCTAAATGATACTTTCCATGTGTCAGTTCTCTCCACAGTTCTCTCTTTGTTTCTTAAATCCATTCAGTATGTCAGTAATATACTCACATGTTCTTCACATGTTCTTTCACAGCTTGGTTCTCGTGTGTCCTCTATGAGTTAACTACCAATAGCAGACACCGATATAAAGGGTGTTTGTGAATATTACTGTGCAGTAAATAAAACTCTTGAGTCTCCAGGAAACAGATTAGGGCTAGATGAGCTCTTTCAGGTGTTAGTGAGACTTTTTTCCACAATGAAGATAGATGTAGAAAACTTTTATGTTTTTTACATATATCAGTTTGTAGCATCTACCAGCAATCTAAACTTGAACCTGACTCTTTCACCTCTGTGCAAGTTCTGCTCTTCACCTGGTTTCCAAATAGACAGTCTGCACAGTCAGTTTGAGTCAGCCTTCCATGGCTGCTTATTAACAAAGCCTGATGAACAAATGAGAGACTAGGAAATCTATCAAATACTATTGATATCTGGGAATCTTTAGGACATCTGACCTAAATCAGAATGAGATTTTCAGAGATTAGTATTTCCCAGGCCTTTATCTTTGCTACAAACATATTCCTTTACTTATACTACACAATAGAGGTGCATCAACCAGATGCAATCAGATCAGATACTTAATTAAAAAGTATTTCTTAGTTCCTTAAAAGAGAGGAGGTGAAGACACAGTAGAATCCTGCTAAATTCCTCCTGGGTTCCCACAGAGGCAGGTCTATTTTACACAATACACAAATACAGAACAGCTTCCTTCTGAACCAGAGAAGCTCTTCAAATCTACATGGAGGGTAAAGATTGGCAATTGCTACCAACTTAACCTACCCCACTCAGAAAATTTAAAGTTGCTGTAACTGCTGTTTCTCTAACAGCATCAGTGTATGGAAAATAAAAACTGTTGGTCTCTCAGTCTGTTTTGGAGGTGAATGAATAGGCTTTTCTGGCCTCCCTATTTCTGTATGAAAACAAGTGCTATATTGCCTAGAATCAATATAAACCACAGAAAACTAAAAATCCATGAATGACAAGTTCATTTCTGGATTGAAACTCACTATCAGTGCTCACCAAGAAACTGCTGTTAAAATATCATTAGATTTAATTAAAGGTCTAATTTACATGAAATTTTAGTGTGAATTACACAGTCATAAATCCAATAAAAGATGTAAATGCGAATTGAGGAATTGCGGATTCAAACAATTGATACCAAACTGCAGACTAAAAATCTCTGCTCAGTTGCCAAATAACTTTGGAGAAGGGGTTAATTTTTGCTTTAAAATAAGGCATGATATTGACTTCCTAAGCTTATTTAGAACCATGTAGTTTTTACAGAGCTGATCAGTTAAACATACCAAACAATCCAAAGAATCTGAAAATAATATATTGCTCTGTTTCAATCTTTGGAAGTCTCTGTTCATTAAATATTCTCGCTCCACAGGCTATCCCATGTTATCAGATTTTTCTGACTAGAGATTACTTTCCATTAAATGGTGGCCATGATGACTATTTATTATATAAATAACTAATTCTTAGAATTTAGTAAGCAATAGGAAAATCTGATTCATCTTCCTGAGGAGAATCAGGCTTATATTCTTCACAGGAGAGTATACTAACCATCAGTAGAACATCACACACAGGCTGTCTCATATACATACATGAAACTTTTCCCCGCTTTTCATCCTACTCTATTTTTAATTCCACAGCCCATTCCCCAAATGGAGAGAAGTACGATTATAAACATTCCTATTCAAAATCACTTGGATAGTTAAGGGCAACAGAGCTTACTCCTTAATTTATCCAGATCCATGCATGGAAAAGTTCTTTTAAACATTTAGGGGCCTTGAGAAATACAGAAAGAGGAGAGAAAAAGTATTTAGTCACTAGTGTAAATTGATATTAGTCTTTCATACTAGCTGCAGCTATTCACATTTGTCTGCCAGTAAGAGTAGGGAATGTTGGATTATTCTGAGGCACAAAATGCAGTCAATATATACAAACCTTGGTACTTAAAGAAGAGTTCTGGGTGCTGCTCTGGAGACTAAACACCTCTATGCTAAGGCTCACATTTTGAGTTTCTAAATCTTTCTCCTTATCTAAAATGTTTTACAAATCACAGAATAAAGTATAATTAAGTATAATTGGAAAAGACTCTTACCTCCAGAGGATTTTTTTGAATTATTATTTATTTATTTATTTATTTATTGCAAAGAGATACAAATCTCCTGCTAGGAAATCTAAAATTGCTTACTATGCTGCTTGTTGCTCTTACTCTTTCATTTACCATTTCAGATTTTTGGCTTTTTCTTTCTGCTTCTTGGTTTCAGGCTTATGGCCTCTTGGAAATTTAGTTTTGCTGTTCTATGTACTATTCAATAACTTAGCACTAGTGTGATCTGTTAATGACAAGCCACACTACTTGAATAAACCTGGTGCCACCATGAATATACATCACCTTACGCTTGTATAGAGCCTTTTACTTTTACCCTTTTGCAAGCATTACTGCTTAGCCACAAATAAAGGCAATGCAGGGATGAAAGCTGGGAACCATTCCATGCGAAAGCTTGACCTGTTTGTATGGTATTAAGTCTTCAGACACATTTATTCATGCTTATCACTTGTTTACCAATCTCTAAACTACTGTTTACAGGATAGAACTTCTATTATTCAAGCCATCATAGCTGACTAATTACTTGAAAAATGAGCAGAGAATCTAAAAGCAATAACACTATTGCAATAACACTGGAGTTAAGAAGGAAGCATTTAAATAAAATGATGAGTCAAAAAAAGCCTCAAGTTTAAAGTGCAGGCCAAAACTTCTTGACATGTTATTTTACTAGAAAGGAAGAGTTAGACAGCAGCATCTGTAAGCAATAATATTGTTTAAAATCGATTTGTAAAGTTCAGAGAAAATTTAGGAAGAAGGGAATGAGGAATTCAAACAAATTAGGATAAGCATAATTTGTCATGAAACTGTTTATGACTGATAAAGTCAATGTTGCTAAAAATTAATATCTAAACTATGAGTAGTCATATCACTACAAGATCTAAACTAGCTATAGAAGCTTACAAAAGAATCTTAGTATCAACGAATCGCAAGATTTCAGGGCAATAAATCAAGCAGGATATCTAAAAAGTAAGTAAATCAGAGGTAAATCAGTCCCTAGATTACCCTAGAATGTCATGTATATTACTGAACAATACCTGTTAGAAAAACTGCTGAGGTTCAGAGAAGATAAGACCGAGTAGGATCTCTTAAATTAATTCACCTATCTCTGTAGAAAAATGGTGATTTCTTATCTTAGAAAGAAGAACGTGCATAATAAAAACACAGAGTAATTATTAATTAAGGAGAAGGAAAYGAGGAGCCTCTGTTCTCTCCATGTCATAACACAACAACTAGGTGTCATTAAGTGAAAACAAAATTGGAATACTGAAAACCCATGAAAAGCAAGCATCTTAAGGCTTATATGGAAGGAGATCTCTAAACTACTAAACTACTTGCAACAAGAGTTTAAGGCCTTTCAGAATTTAAAAAAAGGAGTCAACATAGCAAATACTTAAACAAGAGATTTGAAAATGATCTCAGTGCCATACTTTAGGTCTTAAACTTTTTTTTTCTTTTTCTTTTTCTTTTTCTTTGTATTTTTCCTTTTTTCTTTCCTTTTTTTTTTTNTTGCTAGTAGGGAACCTTTATGAAATGCAAATGTTGAATCAGCATCACCCCAAACACCAACTTTTGGAGAGAGAGAATGGATGGATTACAAGTTAAATTCAGGAGTCAAATGTTGTATTTTTGTCTGTTTGTACACATTTGCATTTTGTGGAGTGTGTGTGTGTGTGTGTRCACACACATGTGTGTGTATGTACATATAAACCCCCACATACACACAGACTGGTATGTAAAAAATTGAAAATTCCTCTTACACAAAACTACAACCAGTACAGCCCAGCAATTAAATCTAAAGTCTGCTCAGAAAAAATAATCTATCACGACTTTAGGAACAGAATGAGTGATTCATAATCAGTTACAGTATGACACTGATGCGAAGAGTCAGATTTTAACTCTTCTAGCCTATTTTAATGAACTGTTTCACTTTACCTTTCAGCATTCAGCCTAGTTAGAAATCATGTGGGACTAGAATATCTCTTTCTTATTAGGCTTGGTAAAGAGTGGTTCTAATTTTGCTTACATTTCAGTTTGTAGCATAAGTCTTCTCTGAACCTCAGCTCTTTTTGTAATAGAATATTCAGTAATATAAGTGGCAGAAGAATACAAGCTTGTAATATAATATAAATAATACAAAGTCAATAAATTGACCCATTAAATCTAGTATTTTATTTCTCTTAATATACAGGTTATTCTTGCAAACACCTATAATGCAACCAGTCATCTAATTAATGCAGTTTATGAGAGGCAAGTCGATCAGTATGAATGCTTAGCTTTCATTTTTGAGGTTACAGGGAAGAAGAGCAGTAAGACAACACTATGTTACACTACGTCAATTGAAAGAAGAGCAAAATAGCAAGAGATTTGTACACCTGCTGTGAACTCCTGAATCAGCTTCACATAGTCAGTCCTACTCCATTTCCAACTGACTGGTTAACTCTGCTTCATTGCTTCTGTTATAACATCAAGGTGTAAGATTTGTATAAAGGTATCAAGGGATTAGGCTTTCTCAGTGTATTAGACATATCTTTCTAAAATCACCCCCTTGACAGTTGAGATGAAATTAAAACATTTTTTTTCTCCAATATTTTCCACAGCTGAAGTATCTAGCCTTTCCTACGAAAAGAGTGGTTAGGATAGTAACTTCACTTACTAAAGGACAGTTTTAATTGTGACATACACTGAAAAAAAGGAACAAATTTAAAGTGCGCTGAACCTTAATGTGGAAATTTTCTTAATCATAAGAAAACAAAGATGTAAAGCSACTGAGCCAAAATGGATGTCTGCAAAGTATGCAAGTACATTTCCCCAAACAGGTCCCTGAATATCGATATTTTGTTTTGTCTCCCCTTACCCAGAGTGTGTTACCTCTTGCCTAAGAATTGCTGATACCACATAGAAATTCTTAAGGGAGAGGAAGAGGGAAGGAGGAGGATAGGAGATGTGGGGGAAAAAAAGATTCTGAAATTAGAAACAATTCTGCTTAAGTATCAGGGAAGAGGGTTTTGTCCAGTAATTCTAAGATCATTTACCTCTTGGGTTATAAAGAACACTTACTTTCCCAGTTTTTTCTTTCATGATAAAGAGTAACCTTCAGAGATTTTTGACTACTCTTGAAATTCATTTCACACCTAAAGGTTTATAGCCTCATTTGCTCCAGTTTATACTGGTATTATATACTTCAGTAATTCTAAACATTGGAATAGTCAGAAGCATGCAAATAGAATTTTGGAACATGTGCAAATAGCTGCTTTATGGAGCTTTTTTGAAAGCTTTGTCTAACTATTTTRTGGATATCAATATGCTCTAGATGCAATCACAAAGCACAGGCTAGGTGTATTGGAACACCAGATACGAACAGGAAGACATGCTTGCATGGTTATGTACCCTATGATTTCAACATAATGCAAACACTCTAGGATCAAAAGATTTCCAAGTTTCTGCTGAACTGGTACATCTTAACATTGCACATTTAACCATGAAACACTAAAAATCCCTTTGCAATGTATTTGTTTCACATATAGTTTCCTAACAATTCTAGGGGTAAAATAAGAATAAACTCTAGTTTGTGCTACTTTAACAAGCTTTCAGCTACGAGTTCCCTAAATATGTACATTCAACAAACAAGCTTGTCATYAGTGGAAGACAGAGGAATGTATGGGCCTAACTGAATGCATGGAAGACCATAGCTGAGGTCTCTCAGCTTCACATGCTATGTTAGTGAAAGTTCTATTCCATACAGTTTCCTCACAAGGTAGAATAATGAATGGCTTCTCTATCTAACCAAGGGCTAGGGGTGAACAGTTAAACTGACATATTTTCCTCCAGACCTTAGTGTAGATCCAAAAGCCCTCAGATTTCATGCCTCTCCCCAAACTCCCCAAAAGATATATGTATCTTTGCCTGATATCTCATTTTGCTTCTGTTGCAAAATGTTCATGATTATTTATTTATTTTAGTATTTTGCTGGATTTGGGGGAAGAATTAARCAACATAAGAAATGTAGTACGAGTGTAATTTCTTAATAAAATAATGACACACAATTTCAAAGGGGAACTTTTCTCCTTGATTCCTCTTCTTGCATGACTTCAGAAGCTGGGGGTAAGCAATTGAGATGCTAGCACGTCTCAAAGAATCCCATGAATCTTTTACGATTAAAAGTATTGGGAAGCCAAATATAGTTGTCTTTCACTCATTTCAGCAATTGCTTTCACCCCAATGTGCTTCACAAAGTGGGACCATTTTCCTTACCACTGAATGGTCACCTTTCAGTTAAAAAAAAAAAAAAAAAAGAAAAGAAAAAAAGAAAAAAAAAGAAAGAAAAAGCAATAGCTGTTTAAAGCAGAATAAGAGTACTACAGAAACTTAAAGACAGAACTTGTTTAACTCTTATTAAAATGGACAGAAGGAATTAGCAAGATTTTTTCCAACACAAAGAATCTGAATTTGCAAAATTACAGAAATGAAAGTGTGGTCAAAATCTGAATATATATTATTCATCTGTTTCTATAATCTAGAAAGTAATGCTAGATGTGACATATCTCTCTATTGTTTGTTTCATTGGATTTGTAATATTACAACCACATTGCTCTACATTTAGATTAGCTGCATTAGTCCTTTACTTAGATTAAACTACAACACCACAAAATGACAACTCAAGAGAGCAAAAAAACCAAACATTTAATGATCTCAGATGGACCTCCATTTGACAGACCCTTACTCATGTGATTTTACATACCTGAAAGGAACAAAAGTAGGGGAAAGAAGTAGCGGAAAAAAATTAATGTCTTTAAAAATGTAACAGCTTTAAGACTACAAACACTATTCCCTTCACTTATATATAAGCAAGGAATTCAGTTCCTGACTATAGAAGACTATCAGTTTTTCATGTCAGTTCCTTGTATTTTGTACGTACAAAGGTTCTACCAACATGTACTTCACTGCAGTTCCCATAGCAACTCTGTTGCTTTTCTCTGTGTGTCTGTTGTGGTTTTGATTTGATGCTGTAATAGGTAGTGGTCATCCTACAGCCTAAATTAAATAAAGAGTTCATTGATTTTACTGGCCTCATAATTTTTCTTTCTCAACATTCACTTCCTTCTTAAACATTGGTTAAGAAATAAATCATTTCAAAGGACATCTATATATCCCACATTTATTAACTGATATCTGATGATCAAGACACCCAATAGTATATTAAGTAATTCATTGCAGTGAGTGGAAATACTCCAAGCATTACAAGTGGAATTTCATGAAGAATCAACTGGTACCTGAGAAAAAGAAATGGATTATGTGTGTGTCCAAGTGTAAGTAAATCAGTTTAGGTGCAGTACAAGCTACAGATAATCTTCAAATCAAAATTATTTTTGTTGAAAACATATGAGTTAGTGTCAGTTGTTGCAGGCAACATCTTGATTCAGGTCATTTCACTTATTCATTGCTAATTAACATAACTTAATTAGTGATTTAAGTATTGAGAAATAAAGACAAATAATTAAACACTGAGGGAAATATCTTTCTTACTCCATCCCCAGGCTTAACCTCAGTCCACCACCTTTCCTCCCCACTTCCTCATCTCTACTCCACTTGCTTTCACTAATCATTACACTCCCAATCCCTTTAGGGAAGCAGTGAGGGGAGGRGAGTTAAGGTGGAGGTGATTGTTTAGTGGTTTCTCTTTGCTGTTCCTTCTTACTTGTTTCCTCTGTTCCAATATGGTTTCCTCCACAGGCTGCAGTCTCTTCAGCAGTACACTTGCTGAGGCATGGGTCCTCCACAGGCTACTGACTTTTCTGAGGAGGTCCTTGCTCGAGTGTGCATTTCTCCACAAGCTGCAGTCCTTTGCAAGGTCTCCTTGCTGTGGCATGCTTTTCTCCACAGTCTCTTAGTGGGTGTACCTGCTTCACTATGAGTCCTTCAAAAGGCTGCAGTCTTCTTCGATCAAGTATGGACCACCTCCTTCCAAGAGTGCATCATCAGCCACATCCTGAACAATATCGCTTTCCACATGTCTTCTCTATTTCATTTCTCTTCTCACACCCCCTTTTTATGCTTCCTCCTGTATGTCCTCTCATGCCTCCTTCTTATGTTTCCTCACATCTTTCTTTGGGCGTCTTTTTGTGGGTTCTCACACATCAACTCCCATATTTCCTGCCATGTCTCCTGCTCCTAACAGCTATTACCATTTCCTAAAAATATTTGAGCAGCACCATATGCTTTTCTGATATATTTTCTGGTTGAAACTCTACTTTAACATTACCAGAACCTTCACATATATGCATTATAAACTTTACCCTGGATGCAACCCTTTCTAACATGTTCTAGTTAACCATGCTTGAGCACGGGAGTTGGACTAGATGATTTCCAGAGGTCCCTTCCAACCTCAACAATTCTGTAATTCTGTGATACCCTAGATAACCCTCCAGATAACAGAGATGAAGATTCTATCAATGTGGATACACACTCAGTAAAATTCTACCCCTCCCTTGGGAGCCAGACTATCAGAGTTAACATTACTACAATCTGAATGTGTACTCCACAAAAATTCAGCCCCCTGCCCCTGCAGATCAGGCTATTTGGGTTAACATTGTAACAAACTTCACCACCGCCCCTCAAAAACAGAAAAAAAAAAAAGAAAAGAAAACAGGAAGGTTACTACAGTTTGAATACTATATCCAATACAATCTCCACCCATTGTCTCTAGGGTCAAGATTTTCAGGTTTACTATCATAATTTAGATTTTTATTACAAACTTCAAAACTTGCACCTGCAAAACATACAGCTAAGCATATTAGACTAATTTGAATATTCACTATACTTTAACATATAAGCAAATGATTAAGATAGTGTGAGTAATCACAGAATCACTGAATGGGTAAGGTTGGAAAGGACCTCTGGAGATCATCCAGTCCAACCGCTCTTCTCAAGCAGGGTCATCTAGAGTACCTTAGACAGGATCTCATCCAGGTGGGTTTTGAACATCTCCAGAGAAGGGGACTCCACAACCTCTTTGGGCAACTTGTTCCTGTGCTCTGTTACTCTCATAATAAAAATGTTCTTCCTTAGATAAGGTTTAGCTCAGTTGGTTTGAGCATGCTGCTGCTAATGCCAAGGTCGTGGGTTCAATCCCCATATGGGCTATGCTGAGGGTTGGACTAGATGATTTCCAGAGGTCCCTTCCAACCTTACCGTTCTATGAAAATAGATGGAACTTCCTGTGTCTCAGTTTGTGTCCATTGTCTCTTGTCCTGTTGCTTGGCACCACTGAAAGGAGTTCAGCCCCATGCTCTTGACACCTTCCCTTTAGATATTTAATACATTGATAAGATCCCCCCTCAGTCTTGTCTTCTCAAGGCTAAACAGGCCCAGCTCTTATAGCCTTTCTCATAAGAGATACTACAGATCTTTAATCATCTTTGTAGCCCTACGCTGTACTCTCTCCAGTAGCTCCATGTCTCTCTTGTACTGGTGAGCCCAGAACTGGACACAGGACTTGAGATGAGGCCTCCCCAGGGCTGAGTAGAGGGGCAGGGTCACCTCCCTCAACCTACTGGCAACACTCTTCCTAATGCACCCCAGGAGACCATTGGCCTTCCTGGCCACAGGGGCACCTTGCTGACTCACAGTCAACTTGTCATCCACCAGTACTCCTAGGTCCTTCTCTGCAGAGCTGCTCTCCAGCAGGTTGGCCCCCAGCTTGTACTGGTGCCTAGGGTTATTTTTACCTAGGTGCAGGACTCTTGCTGCTCCTGCCCTTGCTGAACCTCAGGAGGTTCCTCTCTGCCCAGCTCTCCAGCCTGTCCTGGTCTCTCTGAATGGCAGAACAGCCTTTTAGGGTATCACCCAGTCCTCCCAGGTTGGTATCATCAGCAAACTTGCTGAGGAGGCACTCWGTCCCCTCATCCAGGTCAWTGATGAAGAAGCTGAAGAGGATGGGACCAAGTACTGAGCCCTGGGGGACTCCACTAGCCACAGGCCTCCAGCTAGACTCCACACCACTGATGACAACCCTCTGAGCTCTGCCTTTCAGCCAGTTCTCAATCTGCCTCACTGTCCACTCGTCTAATGCACACTTCCTGAGCTTGCCTAGGAGGATATTATGGGAGACAGTGTCCAAAGCCTTGCTGAAGTCAGGGTATACAATGTCTACTGCTCTCCCCTCATCTCCCCAGCCAGTCATTCTATCATAGAAGGCTATCAGATTCATTAAGCATGATTTCCCCTTGGTGAATCCATGCTGACTACTCCTGATCACCTTCTTTTCCTCCATATGTCTGGAGATGACACCCAGGATGAGCTGTTCCATCACCTTTCCAGGGATGGAGGTGAGGCTGACCAGCCTGCAGTTGCATGGGTCCTCCTTCTTGCCCTTTTTGAAGACTGGAGTGACATTGGCTTTATTCTAGTCCTCAGGCACCTTTCTTGTTTTCAGAGAGATTTCCCAGGAGGAGTGCAAGAGGATCCTCCAAGGTCATGTCATGTAAGCACTTCCTCGGCTGCATATACCTGCTGGAGGCATCCCAGCTTGAGCTGTGTTTTGTTGGCTACCCTGTCTCTATAACTTTCCTCTTCCCCCACCCTTCCTAGTTTAAAGCCTTCTTTAGCAGGCTGGCCAATCTGTTGGGAAATACACATGTGCCCCACCTAGTGAGGCAGGTCCCATCTCTCCCCATCAATTGTCAATCTTCAAACAGGATCCCATAATAATCAAAACCCTATTGTCAACACCAGTGGTGGAGCCAGTTGTTAACTTGGAAAATCCATCCAGTCCTCCCTCCTTCCCTCCTTACCCCTCACTGGTAGAATGGAGAAGAATACCACCTGGGCTCTCAGACCGTTGACTACCACCCCAGAGCTCTGAAATCCTGTTTGATGTTTTCCAATTTGCCCTTGATAAAATTAGTGCCTACGTGGAAGAGCGGCAGAGGGTAATAGTATGACGACGCATGGACAAGTCTTGGCAGTCTTTCCATGACATCTCGTATTCGAGCCCCTGGCAGGTAACAAATCTCTCTAGACAAGTGGTCAGGTTGGCAGATAGGTTCCTCCGACCCCTGCAGCAGGGAGTCACCCACAACAATCATTCACTACTTCTGTCCAGTGTTCCTGCAAGGCACAGGGTCTGTCGTCCCAGTTGCTTCCCTTGAAGCCATGCTTAGCTGGAGGGCACTAAACTGATTCTTCAACTGCAAATCTTCGTGAGGAATAAGGGCCTTTCTCCTCCCAAGAAAAGTGATCAATTTCCAGCCTTCTTCTACAGTGTTGTGATGTACTGTTTCACTCAGCACAGAGCCATCCAGCAGCTCCTCTGCTGTGGGGGACTGGGATTCCTGGAGCAATATGGTCTCTGAGAATGCCCTGTTTATCTCCTGCTTATTTTTGTGGATGCTACGCAGCCTACTGACTTCCTCTTGTAACTCCTTTACCTAATGACACAACTCATCAACAAAAACACACCTTTTGGAGGAGAGCTGGCTCTCAGCCCAGGCCTCGTGGAGAGGACCCAAGCACTCCCTGCAGTCTAAGACCTGTAAGGTACATCAGCTACCAGAGGGTCTATCTGGGTCGAGGCCTCTGAGAGAGCTGAGCGACCCTAGCAGCTACTGGAGAATGTGGTGTGTTGTGACCGTGTCTGAGGGAACATAAACTACTAGAACTGGAAATGAAGGTGCTTTCTTATGCCCTTCTGCACAAACTGCTGCACAAACTGCTGTGGCTATTCACCGTCTCTGATAAACAACAATGATTAACACCACCATAGGAAATACCAGGAAGTTCATGACTCCCATCACCACAGGGCTTCATCCAGAGCCAAAATGGATGGTGAACAACATTCACTTGATACAGCCTAAGTATTTCATCATTTGGGGAGTAAAATGATACAACAAATGCCTTTTCTGTCCTGCAGCTTACTCCACATCAGCATTAAACATTAACCGAGCTCTGACCTTTCCCTTGTGTTTGTAACGCTTAACTCAAAACTCTAGATCTCTATAAGGCTTCTTCCCCCTTCCCCATTAGGAGCATCCTTAAATCTTGGCATGAAGGGAAGCCTTTCTTGACATTTTTTTGAGGTAATTCATACTACTAGACTCCTTGAATCACTCTCGGCCATGCTGTAAATCTCACACTTTCACACTTTCCCCAAGTAGAGTAAACATAGGTCACACCACAGTTAAGAAGACTTTCCACCACCTTTTCAGGCAATAACAGAAACTCATGAGTAACTGTGTCCACCAGAGCTTTCAGATAACAGCATTAGTGATCACTAACTTTTCAGCTCCCTTATCCCTTGCCTGTAAATGCAACCCAGCAGTCCAAACAACTACAGTCAGTTATTTCCTTCTTCTCAGGCCCTCTATAGGGATATCTCATTTGTAGGATCAGGAGAATCACGCCACTGTTCTTCCTAGTCCTCCATCAGTTGATCCCAAAGCACTTCTCCTTTGGGTTGGGCAGCGTTTACAAGGGCTGAAGGCCTCAAACTCCCCAGAACTCTGCTCTCTTTAGCCATCAGTAGTATCTCAGTGGGTCTGTTTTCCCAGCACCACCGTAGCCATCGCATGGGCATCTCTGTGGCTCAGCAGCTATAAGTGTCTTGCATTTCTCTCACTTTGAAAAACAGACCATTGAATAGTCACACTTCCTGTTTCCATACGTCTGCTTAATCACTGCAAGTGGGGAGGCTTAAAAGGAGTCTGTTTTTAATCTTCTGAAGTCCTCAATTTCCGCATCCTAGCCATTGAGGTCCCTTTCTGGGAATTCCAGACAATTCTGTCTGCAGCTTGAAATTTGTCAGTTTGGCCTCTTCAGCACCACCAGCTGCTAACTTCTGACCAGAGACAGGATTTCATGCTGAGCACTTAGCAGGCCATTACCCTGAAGAGGGCTATAAGCTGCTCTCTCCACCTCAATTAAGTCATTGCTGCTCCACTGGGAGTGCACAGCAAGCCTTGCTGCCCCACCACCAGGCGCTACTGCTCCCCACAGCTCTAGGCTGATGCTCTCAGATCTCACACACAAAAGCAACCCAGGCTTCAGGACACTGGGACAGCAGCTGCAAGTAGGGCCCATCCCAGTTCTTCCAAATCACCTTCCCTTTGACAAGAGCTCTCCCTGCTCACATCAGACTGTTACTCAGTTGTTGGCCTAACGCTCSCACCGATCACCTCTCCTACCCCTCTCACACACAGTGAATGCATTACTTGTGCAACACCATGAGTTTCCAATACCAGAACGGTGGCTCCTTCTGGAGTTTCAAGGTCTCTACAATTACTACAACTGCAGGTCATGTGGAGTTGGTGTTACGCCCATACTCCACCGATTGCTGTCCCTGCTAACTATCCCAACTTGGGATTTTACATTGGGACATAAAATTTTGTGTAGTTTAATTTATAGCCAGTTAGGACGGACTTTTCAGTTCCTCATTCAGGTACTGGGAAATGCCCCAGTTCACCACCTGCACTTTTGTGGCAGCAGGGTCTGCCCCTCCTCTCTTGCAGTGGGAGTTAGCACTGTGAAGAGTGGAGTGAAGAGAGAAGGTAAAGGCAGAGTTCCTGCTGAGTTCCTTACTGCAGCTGTGACTTCATGACTACTTTCAAATAGTCATATAAAAWGTTCATTCCAAAACCTGACACTGCGTAGATCTTTTTTTTTTTCCCTGGTCCACAATTCTCTGTTTGTCAAGAGAGTCAAAGACATTAATATATTTTCTGAATGAATACCTAATTTTGAATAAAATTTGATCTTTCTGCATGCTTATCCTTTAAAAGATCCTGAAGAGTTAGTTTTGGTCCAAAACCTGACAAATGCTTCTGTTTTAATTGTGCTCATTTTTCAAGATTCTTTTATACCTTAGGAGATAATGATCTACAAAGATCAGCAATAAAACAGAAATTCTGAATTACCTTCCCAAAGAAAGGCGAACATGGATCTCACTGGATTCTAAATAAAATTAACTTGGCCCTGTGCAGTCTCTCTCAAAAACAAGAAACTTGACTGGCAAATCAGCTGAAGACCTTGAGATCTACAAACCAACAAATGTCTAGGGATCTGTAATTCATAATTATACCAGATTAAATTTCACTTGTGTAGTACATCAATCTTCGTTTTTTTAGACATGTGGTTGAAGTTGATTCCAGACACTTCAGTAATTTCCTGTGATGCCTCTAAAACAGCATCTTGCAGTACTGTCTACTCAACCCCTGCCCTTGTCTTCTTCTCCTCTCAACTCAGAGGCAAAATCGCGGAGTACAGCATGTCGCAAAGATCACAGCYCTTCAGTTTGAAAATTGATGAGTTCATTTATTTATGAGCCAGACATTGTGTCTGTATCTTTGACACATATATATGCACATGGATTGGCATGAAGTGTAATGTGATAAGAAATGCCTGTGATAACCTGGTGAGGATGAAAACTAAATGCGGTGTAGAGCCATTTCAGCAAATGGGGATTTTGCATTTCTGCTCGCATATTATATGTAATTACTTTTTTCTATATGTAAAATAATATAAGTTTTCACTTACTAATCTCTCACTGACTTTCTAGCAATTACCCAAACAATGGTTAGCAGTATATTTTTTTTTCTTTTTTCTTGCTGTAATTATGCTATATTGAATCCCACCACTAAATACATCCTGTATAATTCAGTGCATCACCCTCTATCTCTCTAGCTCTGTCTTTCTCTCTTTTTTCCACTTCAAATCAACATCTAAGCAAGAAATCTGTGGGAATAAGGACAGCTGGACAAGTTTGTTAAGTATTTAATAACTTCTTTACCCTACAGGCATCATGATCCTCAAGAGAACTGAACTCAYGACCTTTTTCTCTACTGATTAAAGGAACATCTTTCTTAGAGGCTGTAATATCAGATAGGAAAGTGAAGGTATAAATTCTTAACAGAGAGAGATAATATCAGGTCTTACATTCACAGCAGGCTACATAAAGTTGACAGTGACATTAGTTACACATACTGGAACAGGTCTGCAGATCTACAGAAAAAAGGGTACTCATACTCGCTCCTCACTGAGCTCTCCACATATGTACCATTGTAACTGGAAATTACTGGTGGCTTTTCATTTGCAAACTCATATTTTGTAAGCTACTATATCTCTGACCCCTTTGAAAATTCAGGTAAACRTATACCTAAATTAGCACCTCAGTGTAATAGTTATTGAAATATGTTTGAACAGATTTTCACAAAGCTATATTTATTGAGTTTGAGAAATTATCAGAAAAGATGCTTTTCTCCTATCCAAATTTAAACTGGTTTCTAAAAATCTATTAAGATTCCATGGATGTGAAATACTAAACATGAAAATCAAATTTTAGAAATTAGTTGTTTAACCTGAAACAAAGCTTGACCTTGATTTGGTACTAAGAACTGTTTATTCTTTTAAGAAAGCCTTTCTCCTTGAAAGAGCCTTTTTTTAAAGAGATTTGATTCTGCTGGGAATGATAATGTTCTATTTCATTGTGATAACTGGACCAGAGCATAGGCCACTCATATGCTAATACATACAGAGCATTCCTACCCTGAAGTTTAATTATATTCATTAACATTATTTGATTTCAAGGAAAGCAAAATGATTTTTAAATGGAGGAGTAACTCTCCTATGCACATCTCTTGGACAGATTGGATTCTTTAGATTGTAAGGCTTTTAAGGAAGAACTAGTAAAAACTGATAGTGACACAAAAAGTAATGTTTGTATTCTGAATTCTCTATTTTGAAGCTTTCAGCCAGAGTTGAAACTCTGAAACTATTAAACCAGAATGTTTATACATTTATCCTGATATCAATGGAAAGATCAGAGGCACCATCCACAGTTTTTGAAAATCTCAGCTGGATACTATACAAATGAATATGTGAGAAAATGATGGATTATATTACATTACATTACCTATGTGGATATGCAGATAGCTGTATTCCTTCCTAAAGTCAAAAATCAGCTGTAGCAATATTGAAAGCGTAAGAGCCTTAARCCTGTGGTTCTCATTGCATGTTTCCTTAGTTTCTAAAGCCATAGGAACCAAACATTTCCATACTTCCACAACATTCTTCAGGATGTTTTTTTCTCCTACTTCAATGATTTTTTTTCTTTCTCCCAAAATAATTTAAAGGAAAGAAACTGCTATGAAAAGAAGTTGTTGAAATTATTTTCATACATGTTGAAAGGACTGTATCACTCACAAAATATGTAAGCTCCCAAACTTGTACTATAATTCCCAGTGAGAGTAGACTGTTGTGCTATAGAAAGGCTTTCTAGTTTCAGCTTTTACCATAATGGTAGATTTCTCTATTAGAATGCTTAATAAGAGGACTACTAAAGTTACGGATGCAGAAGGCATGCAAATCACAMAAAAAAAAGAATGAAACGGAGTCCAAATATCTGTAGTTTTCAAATATACTATTGTGATTTAGACTGTCTTAATAGTCTTAGAACTGTTCTTTCTAGGACAACCTAGATTATATCAAGGGTTAAATCAATCCCATGTCCTGTTTGAAAGAGATTTTCATGCTAATTTACATAGTTACCAGATATTCTTTCAGATGCCCAGATGCCAAGTTGCTAGGTGTCTGGRTAAGGAGTTACCAGACACCCACAAATGAACTGCAGATAAGCACTTGATTTGCTTGAAATGTTGGACTTCCTGCACCTATGCAGAGAAATCCTACATCACAACACTCTGAGTTTTACATTAAAAGTTTGGCATGTACAAGTTTTCTTGCCTTTTTTTTTTTTCTTTTTTTTTCCTGTTTGACACTAGCCTAGTTCTTCATATTTAAAATCTGACAAACCTAATCAAATAAGAGGACTTGCCATAAGGGAGAGAATCTTACATGGGGTATTTTATCACTTGTTTACTTGAAAGCCATCTATAAAGTATTAAGTATGCAAACATACTCCATTTTCAACTATGATAAGGTGAACCTCAATGGCTGCTTACATATTTCGGCTTATTCCTCCCATACAATTTTTCCTAGAATGCTTCTGTGCAACTTCCTTGTTTCCCAATAGAGTCCATAGTTCTGAACATCAMTTCTGACTATAGAAATGGTCCCTTTACAGTGCCTCACCTTTTGTCATTTCTGAGCACAGTCCAAATCATTACTTGGGTCACTAGTTTTACTGTGCTTAGAGTAGTGTCAGCGTGGGACTCAACTGTGTCACCATGAACCTGTTTACTGGGAATCTGACAGAGGCCTTGTTTCTTGCTTTAATAGCTGTTGCTTTACATCTTGCTGTCTCCTTGGCCTATGYGTGTATTTCTTTAGATATCTGTAATTTGCAGCTGTATAAATGGCATGTGGGATGAGCAGTAAGCTTTAAAAATACTGTGCCGTAGTTTTCCATGAATGCTGCAATTGTGTTCTGGAAATGGCAAAGCCTAAGATTAATAGACATTATATATTAAACTATCCCATTTGAAAAAAACAATCTTTGGTACAAGGATAAATTATTTTCTTAGTCACCACGCTCTTATATATAACAGCTCTTTTGCATCTGTTACAGAGCGTGGTGACTAAGAAAATAATTTATCCTTGTACCAAAGAAAGGTTAAGGAAAACAAAACAAAGGACAACAAAGATATCTGAAATAATAAAAATATTTACTATAAATGTCTAATCAGCAGTGCAGGTGTTTACAAGTCTTTTTCCAAGCCCTGGATAAATGTATTATCTCTTTCTGCTGAGTAAGTATTAGATGATTTTTTCTATCTTTTAGTGAAGACCATAATCTAGTGATCAGAGACAAACTCTGGCAGCTGGAAAGCCTCACTAGGATTGGCTCATCACATGTTATGATAAGTTTTAATTTGGATTACAAATTACAATGACAGATCATTGATAGGAATATAAGGAGATGCACACGGAGTGAGAAGACAGAAAGCTCTTTTTTCTTCTCTGAAAAGGCATTTCGCTCAGTGGATCTATATTAAAAAGAGAAGGAAAAATTATATCTTTATATACTACTCAGAATTTATGTGGCAYTTTATAAATGCTGTAATGTGATCTGCAGAATGAGCTTTCAAATTCTTGTGGAATTATTAAAGTCAATGTGATCCTACAAAGGTTTACGGGATTCAGACCAGGACTAGAGTAATGCATCCCATTTCAGGGCTCATWCCTTCCCCTAAATAGGTTTAACTTAATATACCCAGGCTATCACAGATAAACAACGCCCACTTCCTAAACTAGSTAAATCTCTATAGTTCAGCTGAAATCAGTACATCCACAGTAGTACAGTCAGTGCTCTACAATACATTAAATTAAATCCCTACTCCAAACTCTACAGATTAGATAATAATGCTAGACAAAGCAGTTACTTGGAAGTTAACGATGTGGTAAGGAACATGAGAGAGGGAACCTTGAAAATGTTGAATTTAAGACTGAATGTCAAATTAAAATATAGAGGGGATTGTTATAAGAATATCATAAATCTCTCTTACAGTGAAAGACAGGAGGCCAGAATCTAGAAAGTTTGCAAGAGGAGAAAGAGACAGTGGGAATAAACAGAAACACAAGAGGCACAGGAATGCATGGAAGAGCTTTAGAAAATTAGATAAAAACCTGTAAAAAAACCTATAAATTATGGTAGTTTGTTTTTCATCAGTAATAAAACCCAAGTATTATAAAGTGTTTGTGGTTTACTTTTTCTCTTTTGCAGACAGTATGTCGAAATTACTTTAAGTTACCCTATAAATATTTTCAAAGACAGGTTTTGACACAGACATTGTCTTTTGAAGTTATATGAAAGAGACAACTTTTTGTTATTTAAATTACTCTATTTTCTTATTTATGCTGATATATCATTTTTATTTCCAAGGTTTTGTGTCTGATAGGATTAAATAGAACTCCATATGGAAATTTGACCAGGAACAAACTCCCTCTTATACCTCAGAACTTTATATTTTGGTCAGATTTGGGCTGTAAACTACCTGATAAGATTTTGTTCCAGATCTGCAGCTCTTTGTGTTCCCAAATCTATTTATGTTCGGGGGTTAATTAGATACTCATTTGCATAATTAACCCAATTGCCTAATAAAATTCTGTCAATTTGATATCTCTRTAATAGCTTTACTGGCATTAAGCTATAGAATAAATCTGGCTAGAGGAATCTTACTGTAGTCTTTTTGCTATGAACATTTGAATCTGCAATATTTGTTACTTCAGTTTCCTTTCAGGATTTTTCTGGCAAGAGCCCACCTTTCCCTTATGTAGAGAGCCCTCTGTATACAAACGTAAGGACAAATTGTTCTCACAACTGAATTAACATGTCATCCACTGCCTTAAAAGAAAATTGTATAATCACATTAAAGACAAATTTTAAAATGAAATATACAGTATCACATTAACTTTTGCTATCACAGTTACACTAAACCTGTGGTGGCCGTGTTTGATACTGGACAAAAGCAGTTCAGAAAAAGATGCCTTCCTTAGAGCACTAGAAACTAACATAGACAACTGAAAGCACTTAGAATAATTTGTGACCATTGCATGGAAAAATATACATTCTTAGGGAAAAATACATTTACAGACTGAAGTCTGGGATGAAAAAGAAAAGAGAAAGGGAAAATTACATTTTTAAAAGAAAAGTAAAACACAGAACAAAACCATGAGCAAAATACTTAACCTGTGTTCTGAGTTAGTATCTATTACAAAGATATTCAGATGATCAAAACTTCACCCTACATTTTCAACATTTATATAACCATTATCTGTATCCTGGGTAGGTTGAAGTTCATGATTTTGCAAAGACACCTATGATACATGTACTAAATAATATATTTTTTCAACAATTTAATACATTAAGTCCCACCTACTGCTTGTAGATAGGCGCAAGCACTTTATGTTATTATTCCTTTTCAAAGATCTTTACCATAATGCTGTATGTCTTCAGTTTCACAAAGATAAATAACAAAAGCCAAAGCATATGGCTTGTTGCTAAGTAGTATTCATCATTTACCGAAAGCGAGAGCAGCTGAAATACAGTACCAAGTCTCWTATAAGATAGCTGCATCTTAAAACCGTTTCCTAGGATAGCTGGAATGTTACACATCTTATATATTATTTCTAAAATTGACAACAGCTCCTTTTCCTTAGTCCTTCAAATTCTAGCTACCTCATATGTTATAGAAATATCCCACAGAAAATGAAATTGTGAGAGTAGAATTGGAAATGCAACGGAAAATTGCAATAAGACCAATTTCMTTCCAGTGAAGTAAAGAAAAGAAAAGGGAGGGGTATTTCTCTCACAAACTAGGTGTCTAAAGTTCCTTTAGGGTTAAGCGTGTCCATATAGTTCATGAAACTTACTTCTTTTATACTCTCACTACCCACTCATGTCYTCAAACTGCGGGTGTAGCTAACAGTTGAAGAACATGTACTACACACACACTCCCCTGACAATTCAGGCTGCCAAAATACATCCAAGCTTCAATGTGATATAGCTCTTTCTTCCCAGATGTTTAACTTCACCTTTCATCAAATAACTTACTTACATAGGTATATCCAGACCAGTACTAGGCTATTTGGTAGTTTGAAAGCGAGGCTTCTAAATCAGCGGTCACCCTTAGTCTGACCACTAAGAATACCCTACACAAACTCCTTGATCCCTTAATCTTTGAGGACTATAGAAGCGGCGGAAGATAGAGTATATGTAGGAAGATAGGAGAAAGCGGACTGTTTTGAGACAGGACTTTTCTAACTGTTTTCCTGGGTCTCTTACCTTCCCCCTGGACTGCGCTTGTGCTTCTCTATTCCCTCATTTCATGCTCTTTTTTTTTCTCTCTTTCACCCCAAATTCCATTCTATTTTGTGCCTAGAGAAGTCTTACCAATAGCATAGATATGTTGATGTGTTTATACCTCTTTCCAAAAATAACATGATTTGGAGTCCTGATTTGGCGTATATAGAGAAGCAATTGATTTGTTTATTCTTGTACTTTTTCTAGGGCAGTGGTATTTGTGGAATAAAAGTTCCATCATTGTCTAAGACTTTGTCCAGGCCTTTCGTAAAATACTACTACTACTGAAACAGATACAAATGTAGAGAGTACCCTGCACGTATGAGGGTGATGATCCTATAGGTATCTGGTGTGAAGACCTTCAGTCTCTCTCATTGTGTACATAGTAGATTTTGGTACGCAAAATAGCTGCCTTGGGAGAGGCATCCTGGGATACCTAATTTGATATATATGAATAYAAATTTAGATGACAAATTTACCCTTTTATCCCAAGTTTCTATAGCATGGCATGATTTTTCTTTCAGAGAGCTAGACTTGTGGAGACAATATTTCGTTTTAAGAAAGGCTTTTTTTTTCACATTCTGAATTCAAAATGGTTGCATTTAGAGTAATTTGATATGTAAACTCTGTAACTGCCTCAATGATTGGTGATGGTCTCCTATGATTATATATAGGGTTCAAACTATCAAACCGAGAAGAGAAAAGAGTTAGAAAGATTCTAATTCTGCAAACAAAATACATACCCGTGTATAGGCAAGGAAAAGTGAAGCATAATCAAGCATTTGATTGAGCTYCTCGTGGAAGAGCTGCAAGTGAAGAAAATTCCTGAGGCAACTGAGGAGTTTCTTCATGTCCTGAACTGAAAAAAGGATTCATTTCCGCTTGCTTCCCCAATCTATCTGCTCAATGGCCCCTGTGTATCATGCCTCAGTGCTGCCATGAGGTTTTGTCTTTGTGTATTTTTTTCTATTTCTAAAAGTAGTAATAATAGATTCTTTTTAATGGATTGTGACAATCAGTAGTCTTTTGCTGTGAAAAGCCAGGCATGGTAAAGGCCTATGTTCTTTCTACTCCGGTTGCAAATCTCTGTGTATTGATTTGTTAAAAAATCTTAATCCCCCAAAGTTATTCCTATTTGGAGACATTTTCTTCCTGTCTTTGTTGATACATRAAATTTTCTCTGGATTCTTTTCATTATTGTATCTCTTTCACAGTTTAAGTTAATTATAAAGGAAGCTTAAATCTTTGAAAAAGCAGCAGGAAGGATTTCCAGTCAGCAAAGACACCTAATGAAAACCCAATTATCTCTTCGAATTCTCTCTGAACTTCAGATATGTGTCATTTTTACAGCTTTTTCACTGCTTCTTGCAGTCATTCACATGTCCTGTGGTTGATTTCTAAATTCACTAAAGAAAATGTCTACAGGATGCTAATTTTTGCTGTAGAATAGTTGCACTGTGTATGTATAGTACATCATTCCCTTGATCAAGTGCACAGCTGCGAGTGTGGCTTCTTGTCATCAGGAGTTCTGCTAAGCTGTTGTGCTGGTAACTACAGGTATGAAACCAAATTTATAGGTTATCTTTTCCTGGAAAGTTTCCAACTGAACACAATTCTGTTTCCCATTAATAACGCTTGTGTTCCCTCTTTTTATAAATAAGTCAATTGTAAATGGAAGCACAATGTCAGTGAGACAAACAGATATATCATAAAATCAGTTTTGAAAACAAATATCTTAAAGAAGGTAGGGACCAAAGATGAGTTAAGAACAGAATTCCAAATTAATGCACTCCTCAGCTTTAGAGATATGGGTATGAATTTTACAGAAAGTTAACTAGTCTTGAAAAGTTGTACCTACATATATGTCTGTTGATATCATTTCATTTCTACTCCCTAAATGGTAATAATCAATTAATAGTAATGGTAAAATGAGCACAATAGTAAATCTTCACAGTGGCTCTGCAATACATGCTGCAGTTGTATTAATTGTAGGGACTTAATATGTGTTGTATGTTACATACATAAGATCAACATTWTCTAGCTGTTATCAAAGAGAATAAGCTTACCATTTCAACAGACAAAAATTATAAAGGACATACTTGGAATAGTTTCAGTCTTTCAGGAATGCTGTCGAGGTAGAAAACAAGTAGATAAACTTCATTATTTCCTGTTGTGGCTTTTCACTCAGTGAAAAATTTCCTTCCCATCTTGTTCAATACACTTCATGCCAAAGTCAGCTGCTTGTCCAAAATATTAACACAACATCTTTGGTCATTGAAACCTTCTAGGTAAAAAGTTAATCTGGGGATTTTTTTTTTTTTTTTTTTTTTTTTTTTTTGATTTCAGGGCTACTGAAAATGACAACAATCTGTGGGATACAGTGTGAAAGGGTAGCAGATACTTCTTTGAAATTCAGTCTTTCCAATGAAAATGATTGATTGGGTAGAAAACTGTTTGCATATTTCTAAAAATTTCTGCAGGATTTTTCTCACAAGTAAGCTTTGTTTCAACAATATACTCGTGTACTTTTTAGAAAGAGGAAGCAATAAAGGTTTTGAAAGTTATTTACTAAATAATCCTCTATGGCAAGAATGATTTATGGCTTATTCAGACACCATTTTTCAGAAGCAGCTGTGTCAGCTGAAGACATTACCATCTCACCCACTGCCAGATGCTTGTTACTGCCTCCTGCCAAAGGACACTATGCTCTCAGATCTGTCTGGATTTTGCTGCTCTTGTCATTCTTTCCTACCCCATTTCAGTCAAAAGGAGATAGCAACAGGAGTTCACATTTTAAGCTGCCCATTATAACCAAACAGCAGGCTTTTAGTACTGAAAAATGCTRTGCAACATGACTTGAAGGAAATCACTGGCCTTAAACTGTGAGGAGATTCTTCAAGGTACTTACTGGTTACAGTGGGCAAATAAGACTGGTTCAAATAAGATCTTAGGAGTCTCTTCAAGCCTCATTTTCTGTCATTATGTCACTCTGTGATACAATAAAACAGCAAAAGCTTTGAGTGTTTAGTTAATAAATAGGTTCTATAAAGAAATATTGCTGATGACTTAAGGAAAAATTGTACTAAATTGTACTAAATGAAGTGTGGCTATTTTTTCTGCCTGAGCAGAAAATAAAGCAGGGTTTTCTGTAGTCGTTGGAAATTTCTGAAAATCCCCTTATGTACATTTTTCAAACTTTGTTGTTGCAGATAGCAGGCAAATAGGCATGTACAAGTGCATACTGTGTTTGCATGAATAATACTCTGTTTGTGTGTCAGTTGCACAGTTCTGTGAAGTAATAGTAATGTTTATTTGCACTTAGAAAGAACAAGTAGAAACGTAAAATGACCATAAATGTGGAAATGTGCTGAAATACTGGCTATATAGCTGAAAAATATGAAACAAAATCCTGCTTCATTCCTTATTGCTAGACAATTTTTTTATGAGAAAGGGACATTTTCCCCCCCTTTCATTTATATATAGTACTCTGAATGATCCGTGTTTGTAATGTGAGAACGTATGTATTATTTGGTTTGAAAAGACCAAATGGACAAAATAAATTAGAGAATAATTTGGTAATCTACTTTATTAATTGTCATTAATTAAGCAATATTAATTTGGAATATGAAATAGAATATTAAAATACACAATTTTCAGATGACATCAAAAATAGCTGCAAGCTCTTCGAATAATTGGATTAAAATTCAAAGTGATCCTGATAAGTGGAGAAAAGATCCATAATCAACACAAAGAATTCAATAAAGTACAAAGCACTATATCCAGGGAAATCAAATGCATATATACAAAATAGAGAGTATCTAGAAAGTCAGGTGTTCTACATAAAGGTGCAGATATTAGAGTGAATAAAGGTCAAGCACACAATACTACTGCAGATGAGGCAAGGATCTTGTTGGGATACCTTAAAAGAAGTACAGTATAAAAGATGTGGAGAAATCATTCTACTCTTCTCAGTCACATAATGTTTGTAAACTAAGCTCTTGCTCTTAATAATCTTTTAGTAAATATACTTTTTTCTGCCTTCTACTGTACAGGAAGGTTAGACAAATTAACTCCCTTGTTTTTTTATCTTAAATTTTGCCATTAAGACTGTTTGGAGACAAGGATGAAAAGCTAAAATAATTGTTTAATCTTGAAAAGAAAAGATTGAAAAAGAACTTGAAAGTTTTCAATTGCATATTGGACGAATATCTACTTTAGGCAATCCTAAACCACCCGGTAGTCCGCTATGTAGGTAGTTCCTGGTAGTTCTCTAGGTCTTTTTTTCATTCATGAATCTGATCATGAACTCAAAAAGTAACAGATGTAAATATTTTAAGGATTCTTCCAGGGTCAGTGAGATTTGCAAGATCGAAATGAGTTTACAAGAGTCATTGAGCACAACTGCAGAATTGCCCAAGTTTTAGTTTAGGTCATTGCAAACAGAACCCTTCTTTAATCTTAGAAATAAAAATTGTAAAAGTAAGGCTCTCGTGTGGAATTTTCAGTAATTTTCAAGTTGACTGATTCTCAGAAGAGGAAAGAAAATGATATGAAAGAAAATATGGTGTAGACAAACTGCTTAGGAACTCAAAGAGTTAAAAGAGGGACTTCTAACATACTTAAAATCCATGTATATAGTGCACATAATATGGATATAACAATTAGAATATGAGTGTCTGTTAAATAAATCCAGTAGTAAGTCCAAATAAATGTCAGAATTATGTATGTATTTTGCAAAGGGCATGATATATAAATTATGTACTATAATATARTGCTCTGGAATGATAAAACAAACCATATAGATCAAGGCAAAAAACAGGCCTTCTGCGCTTGCTATAAACAAGCCTTCGACCCAAATATAATAGTAATCTAGATGCTGGTACAAGATGCATACTGGTAAACTAATTCCTTACAGTTGTTTTTTCAGTTTTATGCCATACTCAGATAGAGTGTATGGGCCTTTAGCTATTTGTCAGTAACAAGATGTAAGTAGTACAAGAAGTATCTTCACTCAGTATGTTTAAAAAAACTGAATGTAACTCTTATGGCAAATGCATGAATGGAATGGGTTTACCAGGAAGTAAGAGGAAAATAAGAAAATTAGGGTAGTCCTTCCAGTGTTTTGTTTTTTTCCTGGTTCATTTTCTCCTCCTTCTACCTCGTAGGCTATATGTACTCCTGACGAAAGTAAGACTCCAATTATTGTTTGTACAGTAGTGATTATGACCTCTGTATTTAACAAATACCTCCTAAAGTGGTGAGTTTTCTTCCTCCTTTCAGAATTTCTCTTGTATTTTTGTCATATTGCAACAAAGCTAATATAGGCTTATTTAAGGAAGTGCCAGATAGATTTTCTGGGGGGAAAAAAAAAAAAGTATACACAAGCCAGATGAGGGTAGAACATAAAGTCTTCTTAAAAGGGGTTGGAGCGAAGAGATTATGCAAGGTTCCAAAATAGAGGACTTTCCCCACTCATCCGTCTCCTTCTGCCAGCCAACTACAAATGTATAGCACATGAGCTACTAGAAAACATACTTGTGAAGGGCTTCGTGATGGTTATGCAAAATTCATTCATCCCAAGGTACAGTTCTGCATCTGTTAGCTATAGTACTACAAACAGTGGTGTTATAATCTAGATGTCTGACAGTATTTCTATTATAAACAGATTTTATAAYTCAACTATAAAAAATCACTCCAGACTGAAATTTGGCAGACTGATGCAAAGCTACAGTTTTGTCTTCCAAACCCTGGCCAGACAACAGAGTGGGCCTGACCAGTTAACAGAACTGAACCCATCTGCTAGAGATTATCATGGGTCATCAGCAACAACACCAAGATAGCCAAGAAAGAGATGTGCTCCTCTGGCTGAACCATCACAGATCAGTTGGAAGTTCTTAGGTTTAACACAGCTGGATTTCTCTTTTTGGACAGAAGTAAAATTTGAAGTGCTTTGGTGTCAGCTGGTTTTGGAGACTGTATATTCTGAGTTTTTTATTTTATTTTTTCTCCTTCTAAGAATGATGGCTCCAGTTACTGAGAAACTGGTTAAGTCTAATTGCATTTAGTATTTAGAAAAATAAACACCAAAACTGAAGCCAGATGAGATCAYTGTTGATATTTAAAGTATTATTTACAATATGACTAAGCTTTTTTTCTAAGGAATTTTACCTCTTGTAGTACATTAGCTCCTATGTTTACCTTAACAAATTGCAAGTGGATTGTTTGATAAGTCAGCGTGTCTAYTGTTGAATCAAATTTGCTAGCTGCAGTTCACTTTTAGGAAGACACATTTATTAAGAGTTAYTAAATTTTGCAGTCTAGGATTTCATCTATGTGAGAGAAGGGTAGACAGATAATCTATTTTTACATTTTCTATCGCCTTCTCAATCTCTGTGATAATTGATGGTGAGGTCAGATTCTCTTCTAAAGAAAACTACAGTGTCAGATGATGATTGATTTTACTTTTTWAAAAAATAAAAGGACATTTTACAATAGCTACCTTAATAAACAAAGCAGTCACTAGTCAGTTGAACACCTGTCAGCCACCTTATAGTCAAAGGAATTTACTATATTCAGATAAAATTCTGTCTATCTTTTGTGTCTTTTAGAACTTTACACTGAGTTTACTAACCTGAGTTAGTCACTCAGTATGTAGAAGTACAAAAGCACACTTCTTTACTCAGTGAGGACTTAATTTCAGTCCATGCAACTGTTTAAGGGTTTACGCTATTTGAGAGCATAGTTCATTATCTTTTGGTGCCTAAAAATCCCAACTGAGATTTTTAGAGAGGTGGGAAGGCCTGTAAAGGATAATTACTTAATTTATTATGGAAAAGCAGTCAATCTTAGCATAGAATGTGGCAACATATGGCAGATCTACTATTTAAATAGTTTCTAGTTGAAAAATTGGAACATTATCACAAGCAGAGCTAACTATCACAAGCTGGAAATGGCAGGGGGACAAATGTGCCACACTCCTCCACAAATTGATCTTCAGTATTTACTGATCAATGAATATCATGGACTGYGATTTTACATTTAAACCAAAAAGCATTACCTAGGTTTTTCTGCATGTTTGTCCGTGATGGTAGAACTTATTGCATCCTCCCGTTATGTTCATTTAGGCTTTTCTTCATCTTATCTCTATGGTCAAATATTAGGGTTTTCATGATGAGATCTCAAAATTTCAGCTTTCCAAAACTTATTTTGTTGCTATCTACAGGTGTAATGCAATGACAAATTTTTAGTGCTTAAAACTGATACAGTTGATATTTGAGAAGGCTGTAAAAAATACAGTGGGGGAAGGTATCTATATCATCAGTGTGAAGTGTGTTAGAAAAGCATAATATGTTTTTGTATACACTAATACTATTAATACTTATGGATTTTTGTGGAAAGAGAGTCTACTGATTTCCATGTAACTTCTCAGAATCAGAAATCTGAAATCTCTATCCAATTATAAAAAAATCAAGGCCATAATACATATGCAATTATAGCAGGGAGACTACATGACAGTGTTGACTAAGAGACTGAATCTAGATTTATTTTATAGTTCCAGAGCCCATTCTTTTCAGCTGATTTGTGAACAGCAGGTAGAAAATCTGCGCTGCTGCTGACTGTACTCTGTGTCCTGTGGTTAAAGCATTTCAGTTTAAAGAGCTATCAGTTCATCATCTCTCACAAGTTATAAACCATATTGAAAATAATTTAAGTAAGCTAATTTTTCAAAATATTGAATTTGAGAAGGAGCAATGAAGCAGGGTGGGAGGTTTGGTGAAAAAAGGCAGATTAAACATCTTTCACAGCTAGCAAAATACTATGGCATGTAAACCTTCTCTTTCATACAATATTTCTAACACTAATGATAGCAGAGAAGATTTTCACAAGACTATTAGACTTTTTAGTGGCTATTGGTAGCCACTAAAGAGTATGGCATGCTAGATTTTGTCCCATGCTCTTTAGTGGCTACCAATGACTTTCTTGTTGTCTTTATACTGTTTAAGGTATTTGTAGCTAAAAGGAATAAAGTATTTACCCCTCCATTTGTTACATATATATATGTATGTATGTATGTGTATATATGTATGTATATATTTTATATATATATATATATATATTTTATATATATATAAAAAATTTTCTTACTAAGAGGAACAAAATGGCCCTAAAGGGAAGTCAAATGCAGAAAGCACGTGAATCATCTGTATGCAGTATGCTTGTGCTATTCTTCAGCCTAGAGTTCTTAGATGTATAGACAATGTCTTGAAAACATCCACTTCAGTTCCTTCTTAAAGGAACAAAAAATAGGCAATGAATCACAATTATTGCAGACATGAAAAAGGCTATATTTTATAGTAGGTTAGAGTATTTCACAGCAAGGAAGATGATTAACAGTATATTAGGTAATGATGTAAGTGCTATGAATGAGTTTACATTCTACAGTGTAAATACTCAGTAGAACTGATGTCTGAACAGGATTACAAATGAGTGTTTGAACCAAACCCAGTATGCCTCCAATCACTTGTTTTTGTTTTATTTTGAGGGGAAGGCCCAGAATTGTTTACATAAAGAAAAAAAATCCAGATGTCTCACTGTCCTTGAAAGTACATCTTTGAATAAAATTTACAATTTTTACCAGTTTTTACTTGAAAACCTTTACAATTAATTTTGGTTAAATCTATTAGGTTTGTCTTTATAGTTTGAAATCTTAAGAAGAAAAATCTGAGGCACTTATACACTTTTTGTTAATGCATGTTCATAAGTAACATTGAATGTAATGAAAAGGCCAAAGAAGAGTTTCCTTAAACAGTGTACAATTAATCTTTGGAATTCAGATTAACCTATTGGCCATATTGAAACCAAGGATTGAGATAAAGATTAAATATCTTCAGGAATAATGAGAATATTAACAGAAATAAAGAATTTGTAGGAAAAAGCATAAAATATATATTCTCAACAGTCTGCTCATAATCCACATACTATTTGATAAGTGTGAAGAGGATATTTCCATAATTGTTCACTTTGAGGTTTCCTGAATATTTTTTTCAGATGAGTGACTGTAAAGAACTGTCAGAAACTCTATTCAGAGCTAGATATAATTCTGATGTGAAATCCTGATGTTACATTTCTCTTCAGGTTTAGTCTTTGAACTCTACCTTTCAAAGTGTAACAGGTCTTTGTGCAATGGCAGAGTGTGCAAAGAACAATCTAATGTGAATCTTTTAAATATGCCACCAACCTGTGTGGATTTGGGAATATTTCTAATTATGACACTCTGCTTGATTAATTAAYTCTTTGATGTTGATCCTGAATTTCTTCTCAGTGATGTTTGTTAGTCTGCTGACTCTTCTGAAAGGGGCATGTTTTGCAAGAATATGAATGAGGACCACAAACCTATTTCAGTCTGGTTCACAAGAACTATTGGAAAGGAATGACCTTTCATCTGAGCAATTCTCAGACATATTGGCCTGAAAGGTTTCCAACTAATCTATAATTTCATGTCCCGGAATTTTATACTAAGATACTAAATTCTAGATATGAATATGTTAACATTCATTAAAGTATGGTTATTCTCCTGTGRTAAAGTTCTTGTAAATCTACTATCAGTCTCACACAAACGATCYTATCTTATAGTCTCTTGAAATGATCTGTTTCCAGAAGAATGTAAACTAGTTCTAATTCTTCAAATCTTGATCCTCCGAGAGAACAAAGGCTGTTGGAACTATAAATTCCCATATATCTAGGCAAGACCATAAACTGTTAATTTTAAGCAAAATAAATCATCCTGGTTACTTGAATGGATATTAAAAAATAAGGTTTATAGTTGTCCACGTATATGAAAGATAATCACAGTTATATGTRTATGTATATGYATTTCATGTCAATTCAACTGACATATGTTATGAAATTAATGAAATAATTTTTTTTAGTATACATCTTTTCATTGAAATATGTTGTTTTAGGAAAAACTATGGCATTGCTTCATATATTTTGTTTAGTCCTCTACATATACAGTAGCTCTTTTTGTAAAGCTTTTTAAGAAAAGATATAGAAAAATGAGACAGTTCTATACTTCTTGGCATAGATTTCTAGTCTACCTTTCAAACACAAAATATATGCAGAACCTATAAAATTTCACTGAAGATATAGGAATAGATTAAGCAAAGGTCGTTCAATAAAAAATATGACATTAATACTAACAGAACAAGAGAACTATGACAGGACAAGAAAACTAGCATTACAGTAAGAACAATTCAGATGCAAGGAGAAAGGAAAAGCCCAACTGGTACATGAGTACAAGGGCTGAATAGGTCAGCAGTGACCAAAACTGCTAATAGAAATAGAATCCTACCCACATATATAAACCTGAAAACTCTCAACATAACTATACTTTTTCCACCAAAGCTGAATTATCTGTATAACCCATCTATCTGCAAATTATCTAAGAAATGAGTTATCTCTGCTTTCAGCTATAGTGATTTTCAAACTAGAGCTGGTTTAGAACCAAGTACAGGCCCGAGAATCCCTCATTAGTTCAATTCAGAGATTTATCAGCTGCTGCAGTTCCGAAAAAGAGGTGAATGAGATTTTTCATGAAAATAGATCCCAAGAACAGTTATAGAAACAAATGAGAATAATCTTAAAATTCACTTGAATACAAATAGGAAACCAAGCATTCAGAGTAACTGAAGAAATCTAGTAATGTGTTTTTAYCAAAGTCAGTCCGAGATTTATTTTTTATGTCCTGGTGTTTCCAATAATTAGTATTTTTCAAATGAACTTTTTAAGGAATAAATTTATCTTTCTTACTCCTCCCCGGGAAGTACTCAGTACTGTTTCACTACCTTTTTTTCTTATTCTCTGTGCATTAATTAGATTTTTTTTCCAGTCAAAGAATTCTGTAGCATTGACTTCGATTAGTATTCCTTTCCTTAAACCCTATGCTCTTGTCTTTCTTGTACAACAAGAAATCATCCTTAAAAAGAGAGAAAAAATGAATAAACATTAAGACTGATTTGTTCCTTTTCTAYATGCGTATATGTTTTCCAAATCTTATTTTTAAATCTTTTAATTTAAAAATAAGTTTTTAAATTTTATTAATGCTCACACTTTTACCATTTTTTCATGCCTTCCATCTGAGGATACCAAGAATATTCCAAATATTCAGCTGCATGAGATATCATAAGTCCTCTTGTGAGTAAGTTGGTTGTTATGACCCTGAGTCAAAATGCACATATGTGCACATAATGATCAAATGAGTTGCCAAAAGCTTGAGCCAGAGCCAGGAATAAATAATTCATTTCTAGTAAGTAATTTATTACTGTTCTTAGTAATAAATARTAATAACAGCAACTAAAGGAAGAAACTTTCTGTCAATAAGACAAGTGCAGTTGTTAGACTGTAGCTAGGAGTATTTCAAAGTACACTGGCAATGTGAAATCACTTATTAACTGAAAAAAGAACACTCACAGATTTCTTTTCCTTATTGTAGTGTAAATTAGAGCATCAGTCCAAATCAATGGATTTACTCCTGCAAAATCAAATATAAACCTTGTTCAACCCATAGCTTGAACAAGGAAATCTCTATTTCTGTTGTAATCTTTCATGACCTGAAGACAATGTCATCCTTCAGTTGCCCTAATCATTTCCTCTGTTGCATTGTCAAGATTGGAAAGCTTTGATGATAATAAGTACAATGATTTTCAGAGATTCCTTTGATACAGTATATGCCATTTTATGCAGGTCACTGTCCACATATAACAAAAGCGCTCTTCAATTACAAGAAGGAACCTATTTGGTAACAGGATCCCTTTTTAATGAATTTACGTGGTTTCCATCTCAGAGTAGSTCCCTTAATTCTGAATTTCTCTTTCCCATAATCAGGAAATATCATGATACTGTATTTCCTTTTATATAGCTTTGATTTTTTTTATTTTGATATCATAATATATGTGATAAAAATTATTACAAAGAGAGCAAATTTTAATGCTATTGCATCTAAGGGCTAAATCATTCACCTTTGTACCATTAGCTGCCATGGAATGTCTATTTCTTTAGCTGGCTTTAGAAGGCTTTTTTTTTTATGAGTGTTTTATGATGTTTTTTGGATAGATTGTATTTTTACAACTGTTGCAAATAGACACAAATGCCATAAATTACAGGAAAAATCATCCCCAGCTCCCTCCAGGCTTAATAAGGAACAGTAACAGAAATAGGAAGTGTGCAAGTGCCGCTAAAGCCTTTTGATGAATTCCACATGTAGGTCCAAGTTCAAATCTCAGTGTCGGAGTCATTACAAAAATATAAAATTCCATGCCCCTTTCTTCATGTCCTATTAAAAAGAAGAAGAAGAAAAAGAAGAAGAAGAAGAAGAAGAAGAAGAAGAAGAAGAAACTATGCTTATATGAACAGATCAGAACATACCTTGATTAATTAATTCCCATTGTAATTTTCTTGGAAGATTTTGATACTAGCAAAATTCTGTGATTAGTGGGGATTAAAAAAAATGAAGGAGCAATGAACTACGCTTTTGAAGAAAGCAGAACATAGACCTCATACAGGTAGAAATACATTTCACATTCACTAATAGTAGTTAATACATTTATATCCAGTTAAGTGTTCATATGAACAATGATTCATGCATAAATGAAAAGAGAACAATCAAATAAATGCCACTAAGCCAGACTGCACTGAAGGAAGTAAAACTTCTAAAGAAGATAATGCAAGAGCATTGAAATGAGCTGATCTCAAATGAGTATTGCCCAGACACTGCTCAAAAAGTGAGAAAAAGAGATACTTCTCCAAGAGCAGGAGTCAATATTTTAAGTAATTAAACCTCAATGTCTTTAAAACTAATAATCACTTAATGTTTGCCCCAATAGCATAATAAAACACAAATTTACACAACAGTTCTAGCATTAATTTCGTTCTTCTATACAAGTTTCTATATGTTGAAAAATTCACACAGTATTTTCCTCTTTTTTTTTTCTTCAATACAATTGTTACAGTGTGCTTGACAAAATAACTCTCTGGAAATGCAAACTTTTAATCCTAAGATAAAAGCAGTGGTTGCTATCAAGCTGAGTTGAGTAGCTGAGTAGCCCAGCTTAGTTTCATAGACAATTTCAAACCAGAAGGTACTTTCTATTTCAATCACTCTCGCCTGAGAATCACAAAAATTTTTTAAACATATTTCTCTGTGGCATGTTTTCTGCCCCAAAGATACACTATCTACCAGCACTTAGCTAGTAAAACCTTTTCTAAAGTACAATTCACAGAATCACAGACTCAGTAGGGTTGGAAGGGACCTCTGGAGATCATACTAGTCCAACTCCTCTGCTCAAGCAGGGTCRCCTAGASMRTGTTAGACAGGGTTGCATCCAGGCGGGCCTTGAATATCTCCARAGAAGGAGACTCCACAACCTCTCTGGGCAACCTGTTCCARTGCTCTRTCACTCTCACAGGGAAGAAATTCCCCCTCACGTTCAGGTGGAACTTCGTGAGTTCAATTTTTGCCCATTTCCTCTTGTCCTGTCACATAGGACAACTGAAAAGAGTTTGTCCCCATTCCCTGACACCTCCCCCCCCTTAAGGTATTTGGATCCCCCCTCAGTCTTCTCTTCTAAGGCTAAACAGGCCCTACTCTCACAGCCATTCCTCATAGGGCAGACACTCCAGCCCTCTGATCATCTTTGTAGCCCTATGCTGGACTCTCTCCAGTAGTTCCGTGTCTCTCTCTGTACTGGGGAGCTGAGAACTGGACACAGGACTTGAGATGAGGCTTCCCTAGGGCTGAGGAGAGGGGCAGGATCACCTCCCTCGACCTGCTGGCAACACTCTTCCTAATGCACCCAAGGATACCATTGGCCTTCTTGGCCACAAGGGCACATTGTTGGCTCATGGTCAACTTGTCATCCACCAGCACTCCCAGGTCTTTGTCTGCAGAGCTGCTCTTCAGCAGGTTGGCCCCCAGCTTGTACTGGTACCTAGGGTTATTTCTCCCTAGGTGCAGGACTCTGCACCTGCCCTTGTTGAACCTCAGGAGGTTCCTCTCTGCCCAAGTCTCCAGCCTGTCCAGGTCTCTCTCAATGGCAGCACAGCCCTGTGGTATGTTAGCCACTCCTCCCAGGTTGGTATCATCAGCAAACTTGCTGARGAGGCACTCTGTCCCCTCATCCAGGTCACTGATGAAGAAGTTGAAGAGGGTGGGACCAAGTACTGTGCCGTGGGGGACACTGCTAACCACAGGCCTCCTACTGGACTCCATGCCGCTGATGACGACTCTCTGAACTCTGCCTTTCAGCCAGTTCTCAGTCCATCTCAGTTCTCAATCTACCTCACTGCCCTCAGGCGCCTCTCCAGTTTTCCATGTCTTTTCAAAGATGAAGGAGAGCGGCCTGGCAACAGCATCTGCCAGCTTTCTCAGTACCCRTGGGTGCATACTATCTGGGCCCACAGATTTGTGGATGTCAAGCTTGTCGAGAAGATCTCTAATCCTACCCTCCTCAACCAAAGGAAAGTCTTCCCCTCTCTGGGATTTATCCCTCATGTCCAGGCTGCAGGATTCCTGATGGTTGCCCTTAGCAGTGAAGACTGAAGCAAWGAAGGCATTYAGTAACTCCGCCTTCTCTGTATCCCTTGTCATCAGGGCCCCTACCGCATTCAGGAGTGGGCCCACATCTTCCCTAGTCCTCCTCTTGCTACTTATGTATTTGAAGAAGCCTTTCCTGTTGTCCTTAACATCCCTTGCAAGACTCAATTCCAAATGGGCCTTAGCCTTCCTTGCCRCATCTCTACGTACTCTGACTGCRTTCCTATAATTCTCCCAAGTAGCCGGTCCCCTATTCCACATTCTATGCACTTCTGTCTGAATTTGGCCAAGAGCTCCTTGCTCACCCATACAGGTCTCCTGCCCTTATGCTGCACTTCTTTCTCCTTGGGATGCACCGCTCTTGAGCTTGGAGGAAGTAATGCTTGAATACTAGCCAGCTCAATTCAACTCCAAATTATTCAGTCTCAGTGAATTACCACTTAAAGCTGAAATTTTACCACTAAAACCTCTTATGAGTAACAATCCTGTAGTTTAGGGTTAGAACACAGGGGCTGAGGGCAAAGGAGGTTTGTTCCACATAAAGATAAATCCCTATATTCAGTAGGAATTATATATGAAATTATGTTCCTCTTGTCTCCTCAGTAATCTCATACATTTCCTTATAAAGAATGCTACTACTGTCCCAGATAGGTTCGTGATCGAAGAGATGAGATTGTCTACACAAGAAATCTAATTTTAAGTAAATGTAAAGAACAGGATACAAGTTTAAAAATCACTGAGTGACATAGCCACAACTATATCAAAGAGCACTTTTCATACTTTCTCATTCATCTCATAACAGTCAACTCTAATTCATTTGTCAGTGAATCCTTTATTCTTATGAGCTGCAGCCTTCTTTTCTTTGATCTCTAACTATAGAAGAGCAAATTTTACAAAATAGATGCCCAGGATCAATTTTCAGTTTGCTAACAAATTCAACTATAAGTCTGCAGATAATTAATAGGTGAATTAACAAACACCAAACCTACCAATAAATCCTATGTATGTGTGTTTTCTCATCAATCCAAGATTTCTTTAAGTAAAGTCAGTTGGAAAGCAGTAATGCTCTGCTTATTGAGGATGTATTTTATTAACTTCAGAGTATGTGTGGGCTTTGACTTCTATTATTTATTGATCCTATTCCATATCTAGTCTAGAGAATTTGCAAACCGCAAATTAACATTATATGCCACATAGAGCATTGACTGAATTCCAGAAATAGGTCCTAGGTACCTCAGGAAACAGTGATTTTTAACACAGGTAAATTTTTTTTCCTCTTACTATTTACTTACTTCTAATCTAATAATCTTTAAGTTATTCAGGTGAAATTCTTCTTCTGATTTTTTTTCCCCGGTGCAATTCTTGCAGCTGTAGGTAAAAATTTCTTCAGTTCCTAAAAACATTTCCACATGAAACAGGCTTCTCTACTTTCTATTTCGTTCTGATAGAATAATACCTCTACACAATAGCCTATTGCAAATTCTCCATTAATATTTTACTATGGAAGAAACTAATTTAGATATTTGCATTGTTTRTGCATAGAGGAAGTCTGCAGAAAAAAACATACTCAGCTTTTGCAGAGAAGATGTGTCATATAATAAAATATCATAAATCCCATCTGACTGAGAGAAGACACTAATAATTCAGGAGAGTCACAACAAACTTCACTCATTCAGAAGACAGGCAGAGAGCAGATTCTGAATGTACAGAATGAAAAATGTTGAAGATTTAATAGCAAAGAGTAGTACTTAATTTTTCAAAACTAAGTATATGTTGGGCCAAGTGCATTTCTAGAATAGCAGTAATTAAGTTTCACAAGGCATTAAGCATGAGTAAGAAGATAGATGGGTTAACTATAAATAGAGGATTTTTCATACAAACTCTTTAAGGCTTTAAAACCTCATGCTTTATAACTGAATAACTTGAAAAGATACTGAATTATTAAAGCTTTCACATCATGACTGGCAAGCTCAAGCCTTCTACAATTTGGTAGCTGCTATAATGTTGCTCTTTCTTTGGTGGTTCACTGGTCTAGAATTGTTTAATTCAACCATGTATAGTTTAGATCCATCTCACAATGATGTGACTGTTTGCAGTTTCATCAAGGAGGTCTGAAAATTAATAGACAGAAGACCAACACATCTTCTCTTTTGAACTACCTATTCACACATTGTTGACAAGGCACTCTACAGCAAGTTACATTGTTAAAATCTCTGCCAAATATTGGCATTACAAAAAGCGGACTAGAAAATCCAGAATAAAATTTGGGCACTTTTGTTTAGAAGTGAATGAATATCTACTCTGAAAGGCATTTAAAGGACAACTTAAATGTGGAATCTCAGAAAAATTCTCATCGGTCTGACTGGAAACAAACAAACATACTCTTCCATTTAACTCTAACTTAGCTGAATGTGAGAGAACGCATTTAAATGCTGCAACACTTCTATCGCATAGATCATTATTTGTATAATACTTGCATCCACAGCTCCTGTAAATAATATACCAGATTTGCCTTCCTCTACTGTATTTAGTATATGTATATTAGTTTTCTTCCTAAAATGAGAAACATTTCTTTGCCTCAAACGTTTCAGCATATATTAAGTTTCAATACTCACATTTCTGACTACATACACCAGATACATCAGTAAATGATCCTGTATGGTAAAGAAAGACAGAGAAAGAAGAAATGTGTAAATAAGATCTCTGTCCATCAATGAAGCAAAGTCTGCACTTTGATTTGCTTACAGAAACTGAGTTTTGCCTAGAGGTAAAATGCACTTTGTGTATTCTCATTGTATAATTATGTTTTTCATTTATAACTATATGTATTACCATTATCAAACTACTGTGTGTTATATGGCTATGCAGAGGTCTCAGCTAATGCAAGGCTAAACAGCATCAGGACTGCATTAGAAATGGAATGTTTTATTTAAGGATTCAGCTGGTAACTTCCTACCATTTCCCTTTGCAATTTGCTTTCTCTAATTGTTAAAACATTTCCTGTTATTCCAAAAGTGCCTGTTATTCCAAAAATGCTACAAATGCCTACAGATGAGGCCCATGGGCCTTTCTAGTGACCATGATACTTCCATTGTCATCTCACTGATACTATTACAATACTTATGCATAATAAGATGTTGCATACTAGAGCATAGATGGTATTTCATCAGGGTCCTGATTTAAAGGAGGGGGCATGTACAGTGAATGAAAGGAAGGATGAATTTGAAGCTATACAGAAATTTCTAAAAAGATTTCCAAAGAGGGTAAAAATTTCTAAAAGATTTCCAGGTGGTATAAAAGTCTTCCTACAACATGTAAGCTGAACCTTGTTAACTGGGCGGCATATAGCTTGCTATGTATCATGATTTGTAGTGGTAAAATCTTAGAACATTCTTATATTTGCCTTTTGCATTCCAGAAGCTGATTATATGGCCTATGAATATGTCCAGCTGAACTAGTATATACTTGGAAAAACTGCTGTGTGACAGCCATGTAAAAAGTCAAATCATTGCTTGGAGCAAAAAACATCATGCTTTAGCATATACCACTTGAAATGAATCAGATGTTTAGAGTAATATAACTGCATGAATGCCACAGTATTAACTACATACAACCTTTAGATGGATTCTAAAACATGTACACTTCAGATATACATGTAGCTTCATCATGTTGGATAGTCTCTTGTGAAAGAGTTGGAATTGAGATTGAGTTGGTGAATTACATAGTGKTTATATTATCAAATTGAGCACACATAGTCAAAACTGTTATGTGAACGCAAAACTTCTGAACAGGTGAATGGTGTGAAAGCGCGCTTGTTTTGATGAAAGGTATGATCTTTGTAAGCAAATCTCTGCTTCTTCTTTGACACTGAATTTTGTTAAGAAAAAATGTGCATTTGTTAACTGAACATTCAAAGAACCATCACCATGTTTGCAGTTAAGTAGAATGAAATAATAGGAAACAAAAAAAAATCTACTATTCTTTCTGATTAAAACATCTCACCTTCATTTTTACTTCATCTTCTCAACTGTCACCAGTGTGAAACTTTAATATGCAGTGGAAGTCTGGCACTCTCAGATTACTACCAACCTTAAATGATCTTCTGCTGGAATATGCTGCTATGACACACCTTTAGAATCCATACCTGCCAGTAAGAATTTGCTGCACATTAAGTTAATAATCTACAGGTGTAAGCTGTACAGTATATACCAGGGTTTTCTATCAAAGACAGATTTGAACTCTACAATATACACTCTGTRTATTGTATATACAGTATATACTGTATATACTTGTCTATAAAGATGAGAGTCACTCACCTCCATAAAGCAAGGACACTTATTCAATTGGAAGAGTGTATAGATTACTTTCCTTATCCCAGACTATGTGATAATGATAATACATTATCTTTATTACTGTGTCTCATTTAATCCAACACAAAAAAGATAATATGTCATCTGAATTAAGAGATTAATGTATGACCTGAAGTCACAAAGAATATGGAGTATTTCAGCTAGTTATCTGCTTTCTATTTAACCAGTGACACATAAATCAGAGAAATACTAAGCAAAGTGATGTGGGCACTGAGGTCTTTACAGTAAATAATATTATAAGTACAAGTAAGTATGGCTTTTATCAAGTTTATAAGGCAAGAACAAAGCTGATGGAGAATCTCACCAGACTGAAGTTATACATCTATATGACTTTATAAAGGTATACATTATACGTGCTTACTATACTGCCACATGGATATGAGAAATGAATGATGTATAGCAGAAGAACCCTTCAGCTGGACAACTTTAAACAGATGTTCCTTATTCTAAGTGATACTGTAGTTAGTTTGGCTGACTGAGTTTCCATGGAGACAACGGGCCAGATACATATACCTTGAGAAATTATACAAATTCCTATGCAGCTCCTACCTATACAATGAACATGAGATTAAAAAAGAGTAAATACTGTTGTCAGAAAAGTACCTCAAGGATCCCCCTAAAGCATCCTTCAGCTGTCAGTGCAGATATGCAGCAACACAGTACCAAGTTGCATATAGACATAGGCTGCCTCAGATGTAAACATCATGGCTTTGAATAGGAAAACATGTGAGGTAAATATCAGATGGAAGTATTAGGAGCCCAAGACCAGGTCAGCAGTTGACTGACACTAAGAATTTTGCAATGATGTTACCATTCAGGTATAAGTATAGATTTTACCTCACCTGAAACTCAGAAATTTTGACTTATTTGTTCCTGCCACAGCATTGTCATCTTTGAATACAATGGACTCACAGTAAAAAGGACTGAACATCTGCGTGATTCATTTTTTTTTTGGACAGTTCAGGAATAAGAGAAGTGGAAGTAAAATGAGCAAAGGAAAACATTTAATAATAGACGTCATAAAAGTGGAAAAGTCTCCAACAAGAGAATGACAGTCCTATTGCCTAAGTTAGATTGTCATCTAAAAATTCAAAATAGGACTGTTCAAAAATTAACATTTTTTTCTTGTTTGAAAATATAGATTTATGAAAAAATATTTTATGAAAATGTGTGATTTTCAATAACATTGTGTCAGAATAGAAATTAAAATGAAGTATATAGTAAATGAAGCATATAGTTAAGGCTGCAAAATTCAGTTATGATTTTCCTCTGATTTTTGGTTTTAGTGTTTCACAATTATACAAGAGATTTAGATTTTAGATTTTTATTTTCTTTTGATTTAAAACAGGTTATAGTGGTTCCAAAATGAAGAAAAAAGATTTGATATAGTACCATTCTGCAGCTTGCATACTTTAAAGGATGTACAAAATAATTTCTATAGGCAATTCCAAGTTTATTTTCTCAAGTATCTCATACAATCTCATACATATATTTAAAATTCAAGTTGTGCTACTCATTATCATACTTTGTTTTCTAATACAATAGAAATAGTTTAGATACTTCTTTTTTTTTTTTTTTTTTTTTTTTCCTTTGGGCTACTTCACACTTTTTCCCAAGTTACTTCCAAAAGTTTTTATCCAATACCTGCAATTGTTGGATATTTTCTTGAATTTTTTTGCTGTGTAATCTTACTGACAAATATGTTGATAGTGATGAACACAAGGAGGGTGTGCGCACTAAAAAGAAAAAGAAATTAAGATAAGTCACTGTGTTTTCTGAGTAATAGGATTAGTTTCCTTATTTAGGTACCTCTTTCTTCTCTTGGTTTGTGCTTTAAAGAATCCGTATGAAGTACTTCTGAAATTTTGTTCAAAGAATAACTTAGTTCAAAAAATATGCATGTGTATGTATATATCTGCGTGTACACGTAAGAATAATATACATGCAATATAGTATAAGTCTCATGAACAGATTTCTTTGAAACTGCAAGTTTCAAAGGTTTGCACAGATGTTTCAAGGTTTACATCTGAAAATCTTGAAAGATACATGATTTATATATTTTCATTTTATAACCCTCTTTATGATGGGAGTAGAGGTGAACTGTTTTGTAAGTAATAAGTTATGAAATGTTGAAATATATGCTGAAAAGCTCAGTGTCTTGAGTTCCAAACTCAGCTGTTATGGTTTATACTTTACAGTTGGACATATTTAACTTCTATTTGATAATTTTTTTCATTATCAAATATTACTATTAATTTTTAAAGAAGATATTCAGGAACAAAATATACTCTTACACAGTTTCTTTACAAAAAAAAAAAAAAGAGAGAGAAAGCTGCATGAATTTTCTGAGAGACATTTCAAGAAACCTAGTGACTTAAGGAAATACTACTTGGTGATGATAAGCAATAAATATTTAAGAAATTCTTTTAGAGAAGTATGCAGAAGTTTGGATGCATCTAAACTCTTTAGAACTTTGAAGCCTTCATAGGATTAGACTTTGCATCACCCCGGGTGCCAGGCCAGGCAATTATAATGACAGAAGAGTTTCCAGTAGCATTAGAACATTTTCATTTACTAGTAGACCCAGAAGAAGTTGACGTAAGATAGCAAAATTAACAAGCCTATGTCATTATGTTGATGTAAAAATAAGGACAAAAAATATAACTTGTATCATTACAKTCCAATTGTTTTGGACTCCATTTCCTCACTTTTCTTTTTCTGTTTCTAACAAACCCCAAACAACCACATTGCTTGGGCAATGCCATTTAGACACTTTTCCCTGGAAATCAAGACTCACCCTTCATGATCTTTTTCATTTTTAACATTTTGTGTTAATGTCACAAATTTATTTTTCATATATTCATTGAAAAAACAATTATTGTTTCTCTCCAGTAGATTAATGCATGTACAATTTCTCCATTTATGGGCAGGGAAAAAAAAAAAAAAAAGCAACAGTGTAACCTAGAAAATCCTCTACGAAAATCTCTAGATGAGTCATTTTTAGCTAAGATTTGAAAATCTRTATTGAACAAACACTGTTAGCTAATTTTAATAAGAAATATTTTTAGGTGTGGACATGGTACACATTAAAACAGAGGAAAATGCCATAAAACAACAGTAGCAGCACTTGACTTGGGCATATTTTGCATATCAGGTGGTTCTAATGGACGGCCATTTCTTTTATCTCCTCTCTGTTACACCATGCAGATTTCATAAAGTTTATCAGCAAACAACAAAGGCCTTCACCACATGAAACCAAGTTCTTTGCATATATTCATCCTAATTCTCCAAATACACACAAAAATGCAAGTTATTACATTAATTTCCCACAGAAGAAATTGTATGGAGGTAAAGTATCAGGAATAATACCAGCAAATTGTAACTGTGCTGTTTCCCACAACATATCTCTAAATAAGTTTCAGTCCACACTCTATGGATGAGTGGATCTTTTAGACAGACTTAATCTTTTTAAAGAAAAGAATATTAAGGGAAGGTCTCAGGAATATAAAATATAGGTGGTCGCAGAGATGTTTTTGTAAGTGGATGATAAACATCAGAGAATAAATTCTAATAGGGAGGCTACTAAAAATGGGGCAAAGGCTGGAGTAAAGGAGAGTGGGTTCTGTTGGAAGCATAGAAAGAGCTTTGGAGCTTGAATTTGTTGTGGCAGAGGCAGGGATTTGGTGAAGAAATATAATGAGGGTGATGCGATCAGAACAATCAAGGAAGATGATCTTASTGCCACATCCCTCTAGGTTCCTGAGGAAAAGTGAATATAAAACAACAGGGATATGAGAAGGGATCTAGCAGAAAAAAATGAAAAATTATGGAGATTCTGAGGGAGAACAAATCACAGACACCAGAATGACTTTGATGAAGCAGTCAACAAAGCTATGAGGTGGAGATGTTGTGGGGGAAGCCTAAGCTAGAGATAGAAACAGTGATAAGAAAATTTCAAATAGCTATTTCTCATGTGCAAAAGTGTTTTGGGGATCATGTTCTAGGTGACAGTTATAAATATGATAAGCTAAAAATAAAAAAACTCTACAAAAGAAAAAGGAATTAAGTGATACTTTTGATCAGAAAGGCTCAGGATTATGGGTTATTATATTCCTCTTAGTGATAAAATAGCATAGCTGGAATCACAGTAATTTTTGAAGCTAATTCCTCAGCTAGTCATAACATTTAAGAAAAAAGGGGGGAAAAGGAGCATTAGTGGACTCAATGTCATAAAATGTAAAAGAAAATGGATTTTTCCTTGAGCAAAATTCCTGTCACAAKTTATCAGTGTCTAAAATTAAATTGCATATCCTTTGTAGAAGAGAGACTTTTTTATTTTGTACACGTCATATAAAGTGGAAAAGTGCCATATATATTGACCGTACTTTATAACTAAATTAATGTTAATAAAGACGTCGTTTATGATCCAAAGTTCATTTTCAAGTTGTTATAGATATAGTGACTTGATATATCCCCTCATTGTCAATCTAGCTACATTACTCTTTTTGAACAGTGAATGGATAACTAAATTATATGGTGGCTAGTGTCTTTATATCATAAATGGAAAACCAAGCTAGAGAGAAGTAAAAGTTTATCATAAAGATCTAGGTAATAGAGCTGAATATAGATGGGTCAAGTCCTTATACTCAATATGTTTAAGAAATATGCTTTAATGCTACTTCTGAAATTAGGTAGCTATGTTTTTTGACAAAATCTTCCCTTTGTTTATAGAAAGTCAGATTAGATATTTTTTTCAAATTCTATCTTGAACGACACTCAGTATACAGTTGAAAAATAACTGGTTGTTTATGGCAAAGATTATTTTATTTTAATGTTTATWTCACTTCATTTTTATAGATCTTTACACTCTAGATGTTCTCATCCAGGACTGCTTTTTTAAAAATTTACAATTAAATCTCACACTTTTTGAGGATATGAAAACCATTTTAGTCTAAGTGACAATTTACTGAGTCTGACTAATAATGATAATAATGTCTACTTTAGTGAAGAGGTTCAAAATCCTGAAATTTTCATGAAATGAAGTTTGAAGAAAAAATCAATTTATGTCAACCAAATAATTTATTTTCATTTCAGTAACACTTTTTTTTTACTTTAATTAGTTGGAATTTTGAAACAGAGTCATGTTGAATCAATTAATATGCTTCATTAGAAAAAAGTCAAAGCAACATGTTTTGATAATTGACTACTTCCAATTTTTACATGTGAAAGTKTATAAATCAAGTTGTTTCCCAGAAACGATTTTCTTGAAAAAGAAAATTATTTACCTACAAAGCATGTGAGGAAAAATACTCCACCTTCTGATTAACTACATGTCTTTAGACAAATGATTTTATGTCTTCTAGATCTATCATGCCATTATAAAAGATGGAGAAAACCTTATTTTACCAATAAAATTTCTAAGAAAATTTGATTATCGAGCTATCTGTTCATGCAGGCTACTGTCTTTATTCTGTTAATTACAGAAAGATTGATAAATCCTGCAAAACATTAAGTTTTGGCTATTTCTAGAAGGTGGAATTTTGCTGAAGGATTAAAGTGTGTGAAAGCAAATAATTCTGGTGTACAAACTTATCTACATGGATATTATGAACTAAGACCAAAGTATTCTAACTTCACCTAGTAACCATTCACCAGTATGTGTCTGGGAAGCTAAACAACATTGAAACTTTCTTGATGACACTGGGGGATAATCTAAAACAGCTTCTTGCATTTTTAGTAATGAAAACAATAGAAGCTCCATGACTGCTGGCTCTGAAAGAGTTAAATGGAAAAGGTGTTTATTGTTTTTTTTTCCTAAGAAGACAACCCTGTGTGTTTATGTGTTTGTATATACACATGTAGTATGTGCCCATATCACCAAAACAGAAATGTGATCTACCTTTTCTATGCCAAATCCAAGCTAGGAAATGAAAAGAGAGGAGAAAAGTGCTCTGAAGTCACAGGTCTTTAAACCAGCACAGCTGTTTTCATTCAAGCAATATACCCTTTACTTTCTAATCCATCCCAAATCCAGGATGAACTCCTTGAGTTGAATTTTCATTTAATTTGGTTCACTTAATTGAGGCAAGGACCCAATTTAATAGCAAAGTGAGAGAAGATGTTTTATTTTTAAAAATAGCTAATTTAGGAGTGTTTCACAGGTGACAGAACACGCCTGAGGCTTCAGCTGCCCTCTGTCGCATACCAAGGTTCAGTCATACCATCTCATCATTTATTCCTATTATGAAAAAACAAAAATCTCATAGTGCATCAGCTGGGTCTGACAAGTGGCGATCTAGTTTAACTACCTGACAATACAATTTCAGACTTAGCAATATACCTGGAGGGGCAAAGAACTTCCTATTAAGCCACTTAAGAAAATGAACTCTAATAATGGAGGTATAATATCTTCATAGATAAACTGATGAAATATGGACTAGATAAATGGGCAGTGAGGTGGACTGAAAACTGGCCGAACTGCTGGACTTAGAGTGCTGTGATCAGGGTTGTGATGGAGGCCAATCAGTAATGATGTCACCCAGGAGCTGATAATGTGGCCAATACTGTTTAACATTTTCATTAATGACCTGAATGATGGGACAGAGTGCATTCTCAGCAAGTTAACGACCAATGCAAAACTGAGAATAGTGGTTGACAGACCTGACAATTTTTTCTACCATTCAGAGGGACATCTACAGGTTGGAGAAATGGAAAGAGAGGAAACTCTAGAAATCCAAAACAACCTTAAACGAAAGTATAAGGTCTCACATCTGTGGAGAAATACCCCATACACCAGTACAGGCTGAGGATCAACTAGCTGGAGAGCAGCTCTGCAAAGGACTGGGAGTCCTGGTGACCTGACCTTGAGCCAACAACACGCCCTTGCAGCAAAGAAGGTGAAAGCATCCTGAGTAGCATTAGCAAGAACATCAAGAGGTGRTCCTTCCCCCATTCTCAGTGCTGGTGGGAACACATCTGGAATGCTGTATCCAGTGGTGAGCTCCCAAATAAAAGGAGAAGTGGACATAGAGGAGTGAGTCCAGGCTACAAAGATGATGAAGGGACTGGAACATCTCTCATATGAAGAGAGGCTGAGAGAGCTGGGACTGTTTAAGGCTCAGGAGGCTGTTATCAATGAGTATAAATACCTGGAAGCAAGGAGTAAAGAAGATGGATCCAGACTCTTCTCAGTAGTACTCAGTGACAGGACAAGAAGCAAAAAACTTTTTTACTGTGAGGGTGATTGAACACTACAACAGGTTGCCAGGAGAGGTTGTAAAGTATCCATCCTCGGACATATTCAAAACCTGTTTGGCCCTCAGCCCTGAGCAACCTATTGTATCTGACTGTGTTATGAATAGAATTGTTGGACTATCATTCTGTGACTCTGTGTAAGCATACACGAACACATTCCTATCTTACAGTAAAACTCATGCTAGATTGTCCTTTTTCTGGGATATTTCTTAGTTATGTCTAATAATTAGAATATGTAAACCCCTAGAGCACTCCTGGAAGAAGCAGAGCTTTTTTGCAGAGCATACTAGGAATTGTAGGACCTGGTGAGGAAATAAATGAGACATCTGTAAACAGACCACAGAAGTCACTATGCCATTCAGAATAATCATATAATTAGGACTTAGACATTATTGCAATATAGAGAGGTCTTTTAAAAGTAATAAATAACTAAATGTCTTTGAAACTCAGAATAATTTGGTTCTGATTCTGTTGGAGTGCAATTTTAGTTCTTTTTTTTTTTTTTTTTTTAACTTTTTTCTATCTTGCCTGGTTCACTCTTTGGTAATAAACCCCTCAATGGTATTCTAATAGACAACCTCTGACTCAACAACCTATATTCATTGTACTAGAGTTTGATGATTTTTAGTTCTAAAGTCAGTTGAAATTTTGAATTTCATCACCTTTAACTTGTCAGTGTGTATCTTTTTTAAACCTCATGCTTCATGAATCACTTCATATCTACACAAAGTTTGTCCTTTCACAACATGTTGAYGGGAAACCACAGATTCTAAGACTGTTTAATGAGGTCACACTCAAAGACAGAGAAAGGTGCATGGGAAGAATTGTATGGGATCTTGCACTCRAAACAACCTGGAAGTAAGGAATATTTTACATTGGTAGAGCTGTGCAAACAGATCTGGAGACAGATCTGGGTATGCATGTGAGTGGGAAATATATAGTGTAGTTGACAGCACTAAAGCTGTCTTTGATAAGAATCATTATTCTTTCACCTTTGTAATTGTTATATTCATCTAAGTGCACTTAGCTCTGACAGCACTCATCTTCCTTACAAGAAACTTGCATTCAGAAAGGAAAGGTGTTTGTAATACATGCTAAGTATAAAATGATAAAATAGTCTCTGCAGTTCAGAGTTCTTGAGTCACTCAGCCATTTAATTGATCATTAATGCCAAGATGAAATGCAGGACAATGAACAGCAAAGCAGCAGCATTAACCTTATTTAAATGTACAATCTCTGCTTCTGTCACTACTCTTATATTTAATTTCTGTGCTGTGCACAATCATAGCATTACATAAACATTCTGAACATCACAGACTCATCCAACCACACTATGAGACTATTTGAAATGTGTGATTGCTCTAGGATCTCCTAGAAAGTCAACCTTATAAGTTAAGTGTGGGAAGTATGCTTGTTCTATAATGCTGGGAAGTTTAATGTGAAACAGAAAGAAAAATTAAAGTAACTTTAGAGCTATATAAATAAAAAAAATGTACAATTTTGGAATGATGCCTATTTCGGTTTAATGATATGAAATAATAATATCCTGTTATTTAATTTTTTTATTTCTTAATTACATCAGATACTTCCCTCTGAGAAAAAAAATGAATAATAATATCTAATTTATCTGCTTTATATCAACCATTATATTATTGTTATTCTTTTCTTAAACTAATGAGAAAAAGTTTTATCCTAAGTTGATTAGTTCAATAATTTTAGACTATAAGCTTCTTTCTTAATCCAGAAGACTGCCTTGACCCTATGCTGATACAAATCTATCCTAAGCACAGTACACCTGAACAGAATCTTTGTTTCAAAATAAGATACAGAGAAATATTTATTGTAAAATTTCAGTTATAATTTTGATTATTTCTTTGCTCATGTGCTCTTGTTTTTCTTGAGGGGTGAAAGGAGAGACTTGCCTACAGATCAACTTTTATATCTCTTCTAAGTCATAACATCATCCTAAAGATCAATTTCCTTTTAAAATAAGAATTTGCTTATTTTCAGAGATCCCATCACCTTTGATCAGCAAGGCACTAATGGACCTCAGAGCATTCTCTGTTCACTGACACTGTTATTTTTGTATTAAGATTCATCTTATGATTGATGAATTTGACATAACCAGAGCAGGCTCCGTCCAAGAGAGAACTACAGACTGAGCCAGGGATGGACATGGCTGATCAAATGCTCCCCTGCTGAAAAGAGAAATGTCGGGAAGAATTCAGGGTCTTGTTTGTTCAGGACTACGGATGACATGTTCTTGAAGATTTGAGATTAGGAGAACGGGGAAACACAGCAGCTCCTGTTAAGGTTATCGGCAGGGTTTCTTATTCTGTAYTCTGCCTTTCCTCACCTTCTGGTAGCCTAGTTGAGGGCAAAACAGCATTGGTAGAATATTCCCTACTGATTTGTTAAACCTGATTGTGTTTGACTGGCTGGCCAAGTGTACTGAAAAAAAACATTATTTGTCTGAAGTAAAATGTATCTTACTTATTTCTTACTCTAAAGGACCCATCTTAGTTATATTGTCATGGAAACCCATTTTGAACTCATTCAGTAAGGTTTCAATAGTTCTGTACATTTTTAGCCTGTACGCTAATACAAATCTAAGCATCCATCATATGAAAACAAGAAGATTTGGTAAGTAGACCACAAAAATGACTGGACTACAAAACAGTATGTAAGTTCAGAGAGAAGAAATTCAGAGAGAACCCTATAGCAGCTGGGATGCTTGAGAATAAGCAGATATTTTGGGATACAAAGATAAACAACCACAAATTGGACCTGATATACTAAATAAAGCCTGAGCAAAGATGCTAAATGAAAGACAAATGTAGTATCCATAGCATCATATCAATATGGCCCTGTTTCACTCTTCGCAGTCTGTAACTGCCTTGGCTAGCAGCAAACTCTTATTGAAAAGCATTCGGGAGTCAGTGTAACTGGTAAATGACTCTAGTTTCTGATAGCAGCTGAATGACTAGTACTGAATGATCTGCATTGGTACTGATGAACTTGTTCTTGGATCACTTTTAAACCAGAGGTTTAGGTTAGGGGAAGTAGTGGCTGGCCCTTCATCCCGTGTCTCTAGAGCCAGCTGCAAAATGCAGACCCAGAGTGCAGTCCTCCCACAGAATACAGCTGTACAAACACAGACATTCAGGTCAGACTCAGCTTAGAGTAAAATGATGGGTTTTTTTCTTCAGGAGTTTTGGGGATCCTCTTTCCTATGTCTGAACTGCCTTTCTTGTAATCTTCTCCTGTATAGAAGAGAATTGCTGGAATTATAGTATTTTTTACCATCTGGTGTAGTCTGAGTGGAGAAGAACAACACTCCTTCAGGGAACAATGTTTATTATTTGCGCATTTATTTCCATAAGACCACACTGGATTGAGTCCAAAGGCTTTTGGCTGTGAAATATCAGCCTCAATCTTACATGCAAAAAGCATTTCGGCCAGAATTTTATTGTTTTATTATAAATTATGTTCACTTCTATTGCAATAATGCAAAAGGATGAAACTGGGCTTYATTCTACTTGGGAAAAAGTATAAAAATATAAACACATATTTAATCATAATCTCACTAATGACCTACAGTTTCTTGCATGTGACCAGATGTCTTTCATAAAAGATTTCTTTCTAAATCATTTGGGCAAATTACAATGTCCTCATTGAGTCCCAAGTTTAGTTGAGCTTTATTCAGGTAAGAACCTTACTTTTTAATATTTATCAAGGAAATCTTCAGTGGATTTCCTTCTTAATGAGAGAGAATATTTCCTACTGGTAGTACATATTTAGAGATTAAGTACTGTGCATATTTATAAATAGTAGGTATATATAGGTATATATATTATTATGCTCATGAGTGTTTCCTAAGCTTCCTAATTTTTTTTTCTCCTTTTTTCTTATTTGTATGACGAGGACAAGGAATACTGGTGGGAAAAAAAAACTAATATTAATATTGTATTGCGTTAAGAAAAAAAAAAGAGCAAGCTGAATCAACTCATCATTAGCATCTGCTATGTCTCAACATACAACAGACAGGGAAAGTGATTTCAGACATTGTTACAAACAGTTCAGTTATTATGTTGCTAAAATTCTAAAAAAAAAAAACAAACAAAAAAAACCAGTTGTCGAGACTCAAAATAAGATAGAGTTGGAAATATTTCTCCAACATTTCTTTTCTTTTTTCTTTTTTTCTTTTTTTTTCCTTCCTAAAATGGAAAATGTGGATATCTGTATTTGGTGTATTTGTGAGTAGTTGATTTTTCAATCGTGATCAGATTGGTTCACAAAAAACAAACAAAACAAAACAATCCAAGCAGTCAATGGACACAGATATGTATTGATGAACAGTTATTCATCCCAATTGCATGAGGATAAGAAAAATTACTCAGTTAAGGTTTGTCTCTCTCTTTAATTGATTATATAATTGATTCTAGGTGAAATAGGCACGTACTTTTTAGTCTCATAAAATTGAATGAAAGGAATGCTGCCTTTAGTATTCCAGCTATCATAAGAGATTGTCCCATTATAATAATGAGATTTCTTGCATATAATATATTTGAAATTTGGAAAATAAGTGATTGCTATATAATTAGACATTAAAAAAAGGAGGAGGAAGAGAGAAAAGATCAAGAGATTTCCTTTAGAAAAGATGCAGATTAAAAGTAAAATGTATCATATCTAAACACTAGAAGTAAAAAAGGATCCTTGACCTGCAAAAAAAGCTCAGTATCTGATCAGATAGAAATGTTATAATTGGTGCTAGAACCAATTAAAAAAAAAATACAAAATACATTATTGCCTAAAAGTCTCATTCACAATCTTTTTTTATTATTCTTTTGAATGTTTATCTTGACTTTTTACTGAAATTTGTTAATTCAGAATATAAAAGGTAGCAAAATTTCTTAGCTATTCAGCTTTATTTGAAAGTGTTTTTCCTCAACAAGAACAACAACACAATATGCTCTAGCTGACACTTTTCACTTTGAGTTGAAAACAGAAAAGGTGAAAGTAACCATCTAAGTGTTGGAAAAGTTTTGATGCAAATATGAATTTGAAGAGAAAAGTAGTCATTTGACTGAAAGAATGTCTTAAACACATGAGATGGTGTGAGGGACAGAAATGCTTTCATGTGGATTGTTGCCAAAATAAGAATGAAAAGGTCAACATTTGAAGAGAGAGGAGAGCACATGGGATGAAACAGGCTCATTTTACTAATCCACATGAGCAGAGCAAGACCAGGGGAGAAGTCATTCATCTCCAGATCATATGGGACTTTGCTGTAACTCCTTCACATCCATGCTTTTCATAGTTGCTCCAAAGGGTGAAGAAGAAAAAGTAACAACTTGATTTCCAACCAGCATTCTCAAAACAGGCCCTCTCTCATTTCCATGAAATTTCTATATAATTGTCAATACTTCTCATTCCCAAATGATCAAGCAGCTGTCTTTGTAACAGAATAATGTTTGCATTAGATTTTAGGACAACTCATTATGATCTTACAAATAATACTCTTAATTGCACTTAGCCAACTTTCAAGTTTTGGTCCAATATCTTCATACATTCTTAAGTTACTATTCTAAATGAGGGTAGCTGTTTATATTTTTCCAGCAGAAGGATTAAAAGGAAGGGAGATGAATTTTAGTATTAGTTTTTCTGATGCCTTTTTTTATACAAACAGGTGTGAAGAGAACTTTCTTTCTGTACAAGATAAGCCTGAAGAGAAATTTTAGACACATGGAAAATATTCACAGACCTAGAGAAATGACAGTGAAAAATCAAAGTGCAACAGCTGCAAAGTCATACAAATGACTAGCTGGAGAAAGAGCATTAACAAGCTGCCCTAATGCAGAGTGGAAACCGTTCATGCTTCTTGCTGAGTCTAATGTAAATCCTTCCAATCTGACCAGTCTGACTACTTTAAGAAACTAATTTCCTGCTGCCAAAGAAACATGATTAAAGAGACTAAAACATAAATAAATAGTGACGCCTTGTGGACCTCCCCTAAAGGAGAGCCTCAGGGGAAGAAAGGAGCTCAGTGAAGTGTGGAACAGATTGGTACAGAATATTCTGACTTCATTCTGGAATTTGACAAGGGCATTGACCACTCTACTGCAGTGTTTCATACCAACAGTGTCACTTTAATTTAAACCATCTAATGGCATTTCAAGTTTTATTTTCCTGCTAAACTAAAAAGAAAGGCAATTTTCTAACTCTGGAGCTAAAAATGTATGCAGGCTAAGAACATTCTTATCATGCATTGCAGAACATCTTGAATCTTAAATGCAAAATATAAAATTCAAATTCTGATTCTATCTGTTGCCTGAAATGGTCCTATTATCATTTGAAACTCTACCACTTGAGTAGGGAAAGGAATGTGATTTTTTTAAACAGAAGAATTATTGAGTCATTCACCAAAATGGCTCCTTTATGATTGGAGTCAAAATGGAAAAAAAAAAAAAATCACCTCTTTTTGACACAGTTTCTTTCTACTATACAACATCCCCATAGTGCTTCAAGAACATTAAAATTTACAACAGCGGCTTTGCTTTTCAAGCTACTAACTCTAATTATCCCATTTTTCAGATGATAAATCTGAAAACTAGACAGATTCCAACCCACAAGAAAATCCACTGGAGTGTTTCTATTGGCTGGAATTTAAGATAGGTAGCACCGGGATAATTTTAAGAGAGAGGAACAGAAATTAAGGAAAATAAGCTTTCTACTGAGCAACTTAATTCTTCTAGGTCAATCCTTTCTCTTAAGACTCATGTAGAACTGGTCTGGCTATGTCTGTATGTGGACAACACACTATATATCAGGTAGGAGATTTATGTAGAGACATAGATATGTATGAGACAGTGTATAAACACTAAGTCTAAATTTATCAAGCTTATAGTTTACCAAATATTCTTAGGATGTGGAATATGCTATTATCATACAATACCATAATATTACATATCCAAACAACGTCCTTGTTAGACTTAAAACTAAGGTTGGTAAAATAAAGTTAAAGAGTAAAAAAAATCATGGAATGCGTAATGTAAGGCAAACTTTACTTCTTTCCTTCAATTCAAGCACAGGCTAAACTGCTTTTCCTTATTTGTTTGTTTAAAGAAAAAAGGGTGACTATTCAGCAGCCCTGGATCAGTTAGCACATTCCCTTATCTTTTCTGAATTTTCTGTGAGGTGCCAAAAAAAAGGAAGGTAAAATGGACTTAATAGTGTTAATTTTGGCAAAAGCAGATTCTGAAGACTGGGGGGTTAATTTTTATCCAGAATTTTTTAGTTAAATAAGTCACTAAGCAACCAGAATTTCAGAGGCTGACTGCTTGACAAATATAGAAGAAATACTTCACTTCTGAAGTATTGGAAAATATTGAAAATATTTTTTGCAGGAGTACAAAAAAGAGGAGCTGAAGAGACATGAACTTTTGTGATAAACCTAAAGTCTATCTCAGATTGCTAGGGGAGGGGAGAGAGGAAATGTTTAGCTTCTAGATAAGAAAATAAATAGTCGATTTCTGTGGTATCTGGGAGAAAAAAAGACACAGGGGCCTCTGGAGACCCCAAATCTACTTTCCCAAACTAATCATTGATGAAACCATATATGTTTTCTGAGTCTACACTGAATGTAATGGAAAGCTGGCACTTGTCTGTCCGTGTATATACACTGAAGAATCCAAACACTTAAAAGCAAAGTGACCTGAACAGAACATCATTGTAAACTAGCTCTGGATCCTCTCAGCCAGGACAGTAAAGGCCACAGCAACAACAGGTAAAACATGTCTTGACAAGTCCTGAACTCCAGTCTCACAAAATAAGACTATGCTATTTGAATAGACAATAATATAGCTTGCCCTGCTGAAAGGTAGTATACAAAAAAAAAATAATAATAACAATAATAGCTAGGTGACACTTTAGTCTGAGGAAGAACATCAGTAAGAATTTGTCTGAAGTGCCAAAAGGCTATGGGAAAAGGGAAAACCAATCAAAAAAGAGTATCTAAACTGATTTAAAAAAATCACTGCAATGAAAATAATGTATCAGTGAAGTATAGCTTACAGTTTGCTGAGATATTCTGTGATGCAATGACCAACATAGGTTGCAATCATTGTTAGGGTTACTAGAAGAATAAGGGCCTTAAAACTAGGAGTAAAATAATTTAAACAATAGTAACTTACGTTTATACAGCTTTTTTTTTCTTCATTGCAAAAGACATTAAGTACTCTAAATACCATGTCTGTATAGGCAAACATATATTTAAGAGTAATTTAAGAGTAATTCTGTACACCAGTTAATTGCAGCTACCATGGGACAGTAAGCAAAGTGCTGAATTTCACATAGCATTTCTGAAAGGATATGAAAAATATTCTTTACAGTCTTCTCACTTAAAGAAAAGTAGTTTTTAAAATATCTTGCATCCTGTCCACATAAATTTCAGTCCAAATCTCTGAGATCCCTAAGATCCAACAAATGAAAACACATCAGGGGAAAAAAAAAAGAAAGAAAGAAAAAAAGATTTACAGTGAGATTTGGAAGAAACTTTTCTAGTAACAAACTAAGGAGAGCTGAAATATCGTATTACAGACGTTCTTTAGGAAACTAAATGATTGATTCGGGTTTTACTGTGGCTTCATCTAGCAAAGCATTTTTAGGTACCTTTACCACCTTGATTTTCAAGGTCCATTGAAATCAGCTATGATTCAACTATGGAGATAATGTTTGCTAGAAACTGGCAGTCAACTAAATTACATATATCTGCTAGGCATTTCAGTATGGATTAAATGCTCTGAAAGATAAACCATTTGATGTCTGTAGTTTTTTCCCCCAACTAACTCTTGGGATTCATGAACAGAGAAAGATCTCCAAACACTCATGTAATTCCTATTTACGTCAAAGGAAGCAATGTACATTTAGACCCTATGGTATACACAACATTGCATGCAACTCTTGCTAAATACGCATTTGCCTTAAGAGGTACCACGTCTGAAATAAAACCTTGACAAAAYATGAAATGTTGCTTTGAATGTCCTTCAGTGCTAGAAATGAGTGTTAAAGTGAGAATTTCCATGACTGTATTAACCACAATGTAGTTAGCAAAACAAAGCTAATAATGAACCACTTAGTTCAGGTTTAGATACTATAAACATCAAGATAATACTATAGAACATAATTTTCGTCTGTTAATTCATTACAGCAGATTGAATTTATGAACTATCTAACTATCCAGTTGCCCCATAAAGAATCAAGAAGTATGGCATCCCAAACTTGATCATATACAAATACAATGCAAAAATAAAAAAATTATATATATCTCATTTTTTCTAACTTTAGAGTAAAGCGTTTTCAAAATCTCTTTGATATGACTAAATTAGCTGAAGAATAATTTCTGTGGAACTCTGCACTACCAATTAACAGAAAACAAATTGCTGAGGATTATCACCCACTAACAACTTATTTCTAATTTAAGGTGTGATTGTCAATGTGAAGAGGTGTTTTTTTTGTTGTTGTCGGGCTTTTTTTTGTTTTTTTTTTTTTTTTAAAGAAGTGTTCCTTGGGAGTACTAAGGAACAATGAGGTGAAATTAAACATACAGATATCAAGAAACACACCAAACAGCAAGGTTTGTTAGGACAAAAATTGTATTTTCAAAGAAAGATAGAAACTTTAGTTATATGAAAACAGAAATAAATCTGTAGAATAAACATAAATTGAGAGAGATAAACTCTGCCATTATATCTTTGTTATCCTTTCATTTAAATTGCTTTAAATGMAACATTGATAAAAATATTGCTGAAGCTGAAGAAGTAATTAAATAAAAATAGTTTAATCATCTTTAGGTATTTCTAAAGCAACAATCACCTTGTAGTCTAAGCATCATTGACTTTTGCAAGTATTTCTATTTTTGTATTTCTATTTTTTTCTTTTTTGACACAATTTCTACAACTAGACATTTTTAATCTTGCTAAATAATTGGTGACAACAAGTATTTTCAGAAGGGAACGTGATCATGCACTTGAGTATTTAAAGAAAAAGAGAAAAAAATATAGACTAATATTTGCTTCTGAGTGTAAATAAATATTCAAATCAAAATTTTTGGATCATCCATCTGCTCTAATTTTACAGGATAGACTTGTTTCAATTTACAGATCACACTACAAACTTTAAGTAGGATTGTAGATAAATTTATAGAAAATAAATATTTGAACCAACAGAAAGCACACAGTAATATCCTTGAGAAAGATAATAATAAAAAGTATAAAGCTTTGCTTTATTGTAAGAGGATTCAGATCTCTTTGAAAACATAAGCCTGATGGAGCTAGTTTTTCAAGCTGTCTCATTATATACTAGAAACTGAAATATTCCTTAAAAACCCACAACACGTTAAAAAAAATCAGAGGCTTCTGCAGTTGTCATTTAACATATTGAGTGTTAAATGATTTGCTGTCATCTCCTGTCTTATGTTCCAACTTTCATGTTCACTGTACCCATACTTACAGAAATCAGTAAGATCTTTTTCAATACATTTTACAAACAATTTGTCTATATGTTTTGCCCCTAGGACTTTAAATTGGAAATAAATGGAATAGCTTGCATTCTAAGCTAAGGTGATACAATCAGCTCTTTGTCATGATTACTTTAAATGATTGTTACAAGAGTTAAGGATTATGGAGGTAAGAGTCTACAAATTCAGAATTTATACTAAAGAGTAGGTCATACAAAAACCTGTTTTTGTATGGGTTTGTTTCATGTAATGTGAAGAGTCTCCTAAATCATTAGTAAGGTAGTTTCAAACTGGGTTTGTGGTAGATCAAAACAGCTTTGGCAGTCTAAGCTTAAGCTATTCCATTGAGGTGTAGTTGACTAAAGGATCAGACTCAAAGCTGGAGAAATTATGCTGCTTGTATTGCCTTGAATAGAGGTTCCTGAAAACAATTTTCTCATTCAAGCYGAGAAACTTAATTAAGGTAGGTCAGAAGTCAAATCTGAAGACAGAGCTTGGATTTCAGTGTGGACTAAGAAGCAGAATTTGTGCAGAGATTTATCACAGGTTTTCATTAGCAACTCCTCTARCGTATTCAGATTCTAGTTAGCATCCACCTCACTAAAGGCCAACTGTTTTTGGCCAAAGCTATTCTGGAAATACAAAAGATCAATACAGGAAATTTGCATTCAGCCCAAGCATGCTACTCAATGCTGAGGTTTTACAGTGTGAGGGGTTCATACTAGGAATGCCACGCTGGGCTGATTATATTATGACACAATACTGAGTTTAGCTCAATAGGGCTTGCAGAACTGCMGTGACTATAAAAGGACTCAAGCAGGCCTGGAACAAAGGAGCCACAAATTTCCATTTAGACCCATTCATACAACTGTATTTCAATCCAAAGAAAGTGTAAGCAGAGAACTGAGTGTGTTCTGAGTAGAGTGTATTTGACATTTAACAGGAACCTTGTCTGGCTAGTAGAAATCTTGTTTGCTAAAGCCATTATCACCTCCTCTTATTCCTATCTCTAAGCTTTCTGCCATTCTTTCTGTTAAGCCTGGAATACATGCCTTAACCTAGCATGCCAAGTTCCTTTTTCCTTTCAAATCCCTTATATTTGGATATAGTTATCTAGATTGTACATACTTTGGGGATGAAAACCATGGAAAATTAAAGTCTTGGACACATGAAAATCGCATATTAACTTTCTCCACTGATCCCTGCAATCAGTCTTTTTAATGTTATAGTGCAATATCCCAGTACTAACAATATAGCCTTCACCACACTGATTTTATTTAAAAGTGAAAGCAACAGCGAGGTATAATAAAAAATGCAAACTCACATTTTCTCCAAGGGTACTCACATTTTCTCCAAGGGTAACTGTGCTTGTACTCAAAGCTAATGCATTCTATATGGACAAAAGTAATCTGTTATTTCCTAACTTGGATCATTTTTAGGCCTATTTTTTTGGTGCTATTTATTGTGTTTYAGTCAAGAGCTTATTTGTATTACAAAAGTATTAGGGAAAAAAGGGGAAAAAATTTGTCAAAGCTAAAGAAAATATTGCCTAGTAAATGAACCCCATTCAATCAACATGTAGGAAAGAAAACCTCCTTGAAGAGGTGGGCATTTTCATAGTTTAACTGCTCTCACAGCAGCAGAAACCTGTAAACTGCTCTTCTAACTCAACACCTCAGTACAAGTACAAATCAGACAGAGCACTACATATGCAACTTGCTCCGTTCTGTGGCAGGAGATTTCAAAAACTCTTTGAAATCTCGTAGTGCGAAAAACCTTGTTAGAAATTTTCCATTAAATTCCTGGCTAGTAGACTGCAAAATGGCAAGTACCTAATTAGGAGTAGCAATACCTTGCTTCATAACAGGCTGTTTGTTCCTACTAGCCATTTATGTTGTAAAGCTTAGGCGATAGGCAATTCATTTTGTTTCAGAAAGGTCTAGTCAGCTTTCATATTGAAGGATATGCAAATAGACTTCTCTATGAACCTTAGTAGCGAATGGCTTCTGCCTTATTAGTTACAATAATGTGATTGTAGCTGTTGTCTGGAATTGCCATTATATCTGCAAGACTAGGTTTTCAAATGATTAATGATGTCCTCTGTGTTAGAGGAAGAAAAAAATCTAATTATTTATTATGATGTTTGGATAAAAAAGATGGGAAAAACCACAAGCAAATCTAGAACAAATAATAACATAATACAGACATATTCAGGAGGTTTTAGGAACCCTGCTGATAAAGTGTAAGATGCCTTTAACATAAAATAATTATTAATAACACAGCTGTCTTCTGCATTTCCCTTTGCAAGTGGCTTTTGTGAACTAATCTTAGTAAGCCTCTTCCCGAGAGGAAGAAAAAAAGTAATAATTTAATACTTTGCCTTGATCTACCAATTCATGTTAATATTATCAATAATCAATATTGCTAAACAATCCCTTTTCAGTTAAATAAATAAAGTACGACCAAGGCAACTGACATTTTGTAAGAAATGTCATAAAATTACTTATGTGTGAGGATAAAGGATGCAAATGGATGCACTTAAAAAAAATGATGATGACTCTCAGACCCTTTTATTATTCTGTTCAGGGTGTCAGCTGCTTAATCTTAAAGGAAAACAAGACCTTTCTATAGGTAGACTAAAATATCAGTGTTTATATCCACAAGGATGTTGAGGTTTCAAATATCAGCTGAAATCAACAAGACTGAAGTATTTTTTAAAAAAAGTGAGCTATTTAGGTATTTCTGGTCTAGAGTCTAGATTTTGAGATGACTTTTTTCCACATTTTTATCCATATTCTATCACCTTGTACATAGACCAAGAACGGTTGTTATGACAGTTTTTTTTAGTTTTTGAAGAATAAATTTTTTTCATTATGAATTGACTTCACAAATATTGAAAATATTTATTTTGGGGATATAAATGACTCCATGCCTTTAATTTTAAATGTTGGCTTACCAGTGAGTTAAATACATGCAAAAATGTCACAGATATCTCTGTTTTCAGTCAATTGTGATTTCAAGAGCAGTAAAGGATGCAAATGGATATACTTTAAAAAAAAATCTCATAATGTGACAGCTGATCATCTAGAGATTTACCTAYGTAAGCCAGAGAGACCTATTTTGTAAATGAGTAAATATATCAGTATTACTTGTGAATTTTGAAATCATCTGGCCATAGCTGAATTATCTGATGGCTAGAGGTCAAATGAATTCAGATTTTATATAATATCATACTGGATAACCAAAAAAGTAACTACAACCAAATGTTCCTGAGTTCAGTTCTTCCAGGCAGCAAAGGAGGTATATCGATCTTTTATATGTGTAAAAATCCATAAAGAGTCTTTGATTTTAAGGTAGTCATGCAATTATATTTTACAYATTTCAGTCTAAATGCAGCTCATGGCCAAAAGATGTCTGTCCTATTGCCCTCTCTCACATTCTCCTGATGTTTCATGCTGGTGATACAGCCACCTGATTGCAGGATGATTCATCTCAATTTTCTGATCTGTTAGCTCATGTAATTTCCCAATCACCCAAAAGATTAACTTTCTGTTAGATCACAAAGATCAACTAACTCATCTAGTGGGAGCAATGTCATTAGATCCAACACAGAAGAGGCACTAGCAGTAAAAAGCCTAAGGAGTAAAAGTTTTGGGGACACAGGTACTACTTTTGACAGTAGCTAGAGAGCTTTTGGCAATAACTTCTAACTTCTAGCTGGGGAAATTTGGAGGAATCTGATCAAAATGAAAAAAAAAAAGAAGAAGAAGAAGAAAGAGGAGCGGGAATAAAATGTAAATTAAAAGGCCAATCAGCACACAATCAAGACAAATAATTCACTTATTGTTGAAACTAAAGAATAAATAATTTTCCTAAACTTTTCAGTGAAATTTTCCACATAACAAGGACATTCATAAAACCAGCAATGGCTGGCAATTAGTTCTACAAAAATATAATTCTTACAGAGGAATCATCCATATTACTGCTACATCAAGTAATACCAGTACTTTGACAATCCATTGGTGGTAAAGTTTATGACATCCCATTATCCTACCAACTTCATTTTTTTTATGTACTTTGCTAGTATTTAATTAGGAATTACATTTAATTTCTCTCTCTCTCCAAAACATAGTATAGTTGTCCTTTCTAGAGATATGAATAGCTTAGGAGAAGCACTAAATTGTGGCCTAAAGTGTAGAAAGAAAGCCATACATCACCTCTACCCACCAGGGTGTTTACAGTGCCTTCTCAGTTACAGAAGGGATTTTTTTTTTCCACTTTCAAAAGCCTATAGTAATCAGTAGGAGCACTTAAGCCTTGGTGGATCTATTGAGTGTCATAGAGTATACTTCCTATGTCTGATTGTAGCATGTTTCAGAAGTTACTCTAATGAGTAGTGAAGTTACTTTGGGCACTCCYGTCAACTTATATTTGCAGAGCATGTCTACCAAAGACAACACAGGAAAAACTAGGAAAGGAAAACAGGGTGGATGTTGTGGCAGTAACACATTTTGAAGCTTGCTTCTGGACCAGAAATAGCTGACGAATGTTAAAGACAAACTTTGGTCACTTGGTGAAATAGGAAAAAGATGGGACATTTGTAACAGAGTAAAATCTGTTTGGTACCATTGTCTTACTCTTTTCCTTTAAGCAGAGCAAAAGAAAAATGCTTGATATTTTACTGACGATTAACTATATCCTCAAGTCAAAAGGCAGACAGAAATATGGAATGAACTGTGCCATGGTGCATACACTTGTGCATTCTGCTTTACCAATGTGTCATTAGAGGCAAAAAACAAACCAATGAAACTCCAACTTTTGACAGTTTTCTGATGTTGCAGAAAAAGAGGAATATAGTAAAGTAATTTTTATATTTCTGTTGTTGAAGCTTTAGTCAAGATACGTAGACTGAGAAAGGGATGTGGATCCAGCTCACGGGTTAAAGATCTAGCAAAATCAACCTCTCACTTTTACCAAATATAGGTTAGGTCCTACGCAGAGCTGTGTTTTGGGAAAGACATAAAAACATAGTATTAGAGTTGAGGCTGGGCCTGACATTTCTATAGCTCTTTTCAGATTTCCATAGAATAAYGCAGCTTCATATCATCTTTATCTCCCTTAGTTCTAAACATTGATTTTACATTGAAATACATAAACATTTTCTCCAGAGCTGATGTATTCCTGGACATCACTGGTTCCCAGACTGTTCCTTAGGAACAGAGTGAAGTGAGAGTGCTGAAGACCAAATCCAGAAAGACCAACATTACTACTAACACTCAGTCCTATTGTGTGTCAAAGTACTCTTGAATCAAGTTTTCTTTGTTGAACGGAGGACATGTTTCACTGCTACAGGGGAAAACTATTACTTGGATTATTAAGAAAACATTTCCATCCACAGCACAATTTTTGCTGTTTCAGAGCTGAATTTAKCTGGTGTTTCATCATCCATAGGCATACAAAATAATGATTAGTTGGCAAATTTTTCTCTTGATCCATAATCACGGTGATGAATAAAGCTGTGTATGTGGYTTGGAGTGGCCAGGTTGCAACCTCTGGTGCTGAGGGGTTCGTTGATGCTGCCAGYGCACAACTCTGCTCTGCAGCATCAAGCTCTGCAAACTGTCCCGGCCCCTTCTACGGTCTCGTTACTCTTGTTTCTTGAGCTCAGCACAGGGTGGGGATGTCCCTGTGCAAAACCAAGGATGAAGGCCAGAAGATAGAAGAGGTCATCCTCAAAATTCCTCTAGGATCCTAAGCTGTTCAAACAGTTCCTTCTCCCATAYCTTACGTTCCTTAATCCTGTTTAGGATTAAACCTGGGAGTACCCAAATGAACTGACTATGTATGGGTCTGGTGGAGTGACCAGATCGTTTGTGGCTGTGTGTGGAAGGATTTATACTGTTCTTTTTCCTTACGTCATTATGTACATGGAATCATACAATAGAATTAATTTTTCAAATTACTCTGAAAATCCTTGTGTAAAAACATGCTATATATATAAYAATTTCTTATTAATTGTATTCCTATTTTAAAATAACAATGGAGTAATAAAATAGTTGCTAAAATTACTCGTAATGTGGACAGAGAGTTCCTCTCTATGAAAAGGTTACTGATTCATTCATATTCAGCATGTCCATTCATCTGATTTTGACAGTGAGTTTTCTTAGTAGCATTCAGCATAGAAACCCTCACTTTACAGCAAAATTAAGTATCCACTTGACACTAAATTGCTTGGCTGTTATTGGAACATGTTCATGCTTAATGCTTTTAAAATCCATTAGCTTTAATGCATCTTATCTCAGATTGACAGCATGGTGTACAGAATGAACAGTTACCATTAAGTCAGCTGTAAAACAAATCAAAACAAAAAAGTTAGCTGTGAAAATCTGTGAGTTTATATACATTAATCAGGAAGTGTCTGCAATAAATGCTATGAAGTAAATGTAAAACAACACACACACAGACACAAAAAAAAAAAAAAAAAAAAAAAAAAAAAAAAGTCGGAACATCAATGTATTCCCTGGGGTCAAATGATGAAGACTTGTGCCAGGGTTCTCTAGGTTCCTCAGAATTACGTTTTGTGTTTTCACAGAGAATTGAAGGAAGAGATTGATGCCTAGTCTAATTGATTAGATATTAACATTAGCCATAGATGGCATGAAGGGATAATGATGATATACATGATTTATTATAGCTATATATTCTTCATAATACTACATAAATCAAACAATTACTACTAGTTGTATTAGTTCTCTGCATTGAAGCTGATCTGATGTTTGATATACAGGAATTTATTCCTCTTGCAAAAATTCAACAAAGCAGACTAATCTATTCCATGCAATTTAAACAAAATGTTTGCATTTTATTAAAAACTATAGTGTAATACAGAAGAAACCTGTGAATTGTCCTTATGATATTAGTCTCTTTGGTTTGGGAGATAGACAGAAAAAATTTTTAAATCTTAGAATAAAAGAAGTACATAAATATTTTGACTTCAAAAGATTAAGCAGGTATTCCTTCTCAGAAAATCTCTATTTTCTATAGAATTCTAAGGGTGCTATGAAAAATATCCAAATAAAAAAGAATAGCTGTAATATCCTACTTTCAAAGTATTTGGATTTTGAATAGGCCTGTCTCCAAAATATGCCCCAGAGACTGAGCCCATAGGCTGGTCTGTCTCATGGATATTCAAACCTGGTTCCAGATCCAGGCTCTTTAACTTACCAGAATCTCTGTAACAGGCTCAGCCAAAGACATGATCTGAACACTTCTGAATTTTGAAATCCTTTGGGAAGTTCAGATTTCAAGCYGAGCATCATCATTTTACAGTGATCTCTAATTCTTAAGACTTATGCTAAGAAATATTTACAGGTGAATGCAACCATATATTCTAAGAAAACCTACATTTAAAATATTATCTCTGTAAGACAACATGATAAAATCTACTGCAGTGTCCATGTTAAAAGACCTAAAGTCTTGCTTTGTTATTGCTCTGGATCACCATTAGGTGTCATATTGCAGCCCTGTTTACTGGCAGCAATTGTTAAGAATTCAGAATCTCCATCAGTACAAATTGGCTATAAATTGATTTGTAGGTCCCGATCCAAAATTCCACTGCTTCCAACATTATATATTTACAAGTCCTAATACTATGCCTTGCAGAAGAATGAGTGCATCTGGAGAAAAGATGTGTGATACAGCAACAGTGATAGACATTTGAGCAACGGGATTGAAGCCTTGCTTGCAGGGTGATGGTGTTTGCTAAGAAGATACAGAAGGAATGACTTGGTTCAGGCACAGGCTTGCGTAAGGCAGGAGAGAAACAGTTCCACCAAGTGCAGAGCTTGCTACCAAGAGAAATCAGCTTCCACAACAACACTGTATTCCAAACWGTTTATCAGCAAGGCCCTTAGTACACAAATTTGTGTGTGTTAGTCAGCTAGTTTTTACAGTTGGTTTCCTTTTCTTTCACATATGCATATATATTTTATTAAATGTTACCTATAGGAAAAAAGATGCAAATAAGAGCTCACATATTTTATTCAAAAATCCACAAGACCAGCAAAATCCTAACTAAAATATTTTCAATCCTTGTTGTAGTTCTCCATGTGGAAGTGAGGAATTACTAATTGTCTGAGTAGTTTATTTGCATAAAAAGGCTAAGCAGTAGTTAAACAATAGGTTGATAAAACTTAACAGGAAAAGACTGTTAAGCTCCCAAAGAGCAAGTTCAAATTGAGCTCAGGGGTACTTCATAAAACAACTACCCTGATGATTCCCTTTATACTGTAAATGTTATTTATTTATTTTTTAAATTTGAATCTCAAGATTTTATATATTTTTCTTAATAATTTTCCCCCTAGGAAGGGGAGTGTTCTTCTGACATCAATTTTGGATCATCTGGGTCGTGAAGAGAAGATACTGATTTCATATATATCCATAGCCACACTAGGTAACATGGGTTTGAACTGGGAGCTTGTGGATTATTTCTTTACAGTAGAAGGCAAGTAACTAACCCATGTCTCTAGATAGTTTAAGAGATATTGTCTGTAGTTGAAGACAAACAGATAAATCACTTCAGCTTGGAATGGTTGCACTTGTCTGTCTCTGCTAATAAAATTAATAAAGGTAGTCTGTAATATCCAGATATCAAAAAGAACATGCATCTAAATTGTAATTCATTCTCTCCCTGATTGAACTGGACTAGAAGCCATTGAATAGGACCAAAAGTGAATGCATGCATCACTGTTCTTTGAATACACACTTCTCACGGCAAATTTCGCACTAACTGTATCATAACTTTATGGTTTGTGAAAATATACATATTATTTCTTACAAGTTAAGTATAAGCAAAGCATCTTGTAAAGGTGCATACTAAGGGAGAGTTTTGAAAGATTCCCAGAAAAGCTTAACTACAAAGTATAGCAAGTCAAAGTCATATCATCCGAGACTTCAGCTTTCTCTATCTACACAAGGCATTTGCATTGACATAACTATGCTAATAACTGGCTTTTTTTTTGCATTAACTAGAACAAATCTCCTGAAAATAAAATCCTTGCATATATGAAGCTGCTTTCATAGCATTTTCTGTGATTGGTAAGTTTTCCCAACTCATCTTTTTTTCCCCTCAACTTTCATTCTTTTCACTGAGCATCTGTTTGCTAAAATGAAGTCTATAATAAACATTTATGTCCCTCTTCATGCTGATTGTTGTTTACACCTATGTGGCAGAGCTGTAGRAATTTATCGAATATTTATGTAGCAAGAAACTGCACCTCCAACCTATTAAGCACTGAGTGGAGCAGCTGGGATTCTCTAAATGCATTCAGGCCACTAGCTGCATCCATTATTTATCTAAATTACCAACTGCATTTGCAAAGATTGTTCACTCTTCCTCCTCTGACACCTGAAAACAGCTGAATGGGGGCATATCCTTTTTAACCCTCTCAATATCCCCATCTTTTCTGAATTATGTTCTGTTTTGCATTCTCATTATCATGAAGTAGCAATTTGAGAAAGTCAAAAGTCACTACGTACTTTTAAAGTGAAAGACACTATTATGGAATTTACTGGCTACTTTTACTAACTATCTACATAGTAAAAGCACCAGAGGACCTACATCAGTGAACCTTTTGGTATATRTTATTCTAATCATTGTATGATATAGGCCTTATACCAAGAAAATCACAATCTAATTTAAGACAGAGGTTAGAAGCATAGGATCAAAGAGAAGGAGGAGAATGAAAAAATGTAAGATCTATTGGTTACACAGATTTACTGAGAAACGACCTATGACCCCATTGCCTGGCAGTTGTATTGAAATGACTGCAATTAGGAATGTTATTTTCATTCACTTCAAAACTTCATATTTTTGCAAAACTATTTAAACTATTTAACTTTTTTTTTTTTCCCTGTTAGCACTTTAATTTGTTTCCATCTGGGCTAAACCTGGTATTCTATCCGAGTGAAAGTACTGAACATAGAAAAAAAATGCATGAAGGAAAAGGATAGAATCTTTGTAAGTGCATAAGATTAGATCCCAGGTCCTCTTGTGAGATGATGAGTAGGTTCGAAAGTCTGCTGCAACTCCTTGATTCTGGTATTTTCCAGCCACATTGCAACCAACAAAAAATCTAAAATACCAGATCATACTTCTTAGGAAGAAATAATATTAGAAAATTTGATTACAGACTCATACTGTTGTAAGGTGAGTTACTGTTTTAGGGGAAGAAGATAACCGTGGAGGTTAAAGGCAAGGACGCTAGAAATCTCTGCTAGTGAATCTATGTTGTGTACTCATACAGAAAAGATAATAACCTATAACCAATGTGAATTTGATATTTTACATCAATAATTAATGCACCTGTTTGCTAATTTGCCAAATTGAACAAAATACTGGTTTTCTTTAGGAAAATAGATGAGATTTTTGTCAGATAGATCTTTATCTCCAGTTAAAGGCTGCTGTCTGGTGTAGCACTATTGCTGTTCTAGTGATGTGTTATTATGTCCTGCTAGCTTGCACACTTATTTGTCTAATGCATGGTGGGCCTTCTCATGATATATATATTTGGCAATATAGTGAAAATATCCTCATTTTAGTTCACCTTTGAACTTTTGTATCAAAGTTTTCATATCTAGAGCAGTTTCCTTCTAACAAGGGAATAATACCCCCTACAAATCTATGTATCAGCAAAAGATTCTCCAGAGCTGAAACTATCAGCAAYCCCAAAATTTAAAAGTTTACATAACCCACAAAGAAAGTGTATGAACTGGTCTATGCTAATGTTAATCCATGTTATCTTAAGGCCTGTCATAAGGCTTTGGCACTGTTATATCCACTTTAGCAGAGCTCCCAACTGGAATATCAATATAGCATTCTCATCCCAGCCCAATTTTYCCAGGCCTCACGAATGCAGAGCTCTGTATGCACTTCAGGATGAAGCATCATCTTAGTCAAGGCTTGGTTTATGATAAGCACAGCAGTCTGGTTAAGCAGTGTCCTTGAACTTTTAACCAATTGTGCAGACCTGCCCTAGGTGACTCCAAAAATGTTTGATTTCCTGCTGTTTCTATGGAGTATCTGAACAGCAGCAGAAGCAGCAAGAACCTGACTTGTTTTGATACCTCTTGTCCTAAGGACTAAAAAACTGTTCATATTTCCTCTATTTCCTTCTGTTGTTCCTCATTTAATGATTCTCCAGCTTGTGTACTTAAAAGGTTCCATTGGTGGTGCTAAAAGATCTTTCTCTGCTGCAAAGCAGATATCTAGGTTTGGCGGTGTAATTTTCCACTCTGTTAATTAATTATTATTGAATCTGCTATCCAATCAAATTCAGTCCTCTTCCATACACTCACTTATATTTATTGCTAACCACAGTCATGTTAGTTCACATTTATACTTTTAGGGCTGCTCTTGCAGTTTCTTTCGGTGTTCCCAACAACACCAGGTGAGCTACTAGAAGGTAACAGAACAATTGTTCTTTCTTCTAGAGATCCTCAAATCCTTTACAGACACCAAGTAAACATTTCAAATCCCAGTCACATACTTCACTAAGTATGACTCTTCACTGAAAGCTACTTACTGCTTCAACAGAAATGCTGATCAAGAAATATTCAGTTCTTTGGATCAAGAAAGAGAAGAACAAAGGAATGAAGAGTACAGTCTTAAATGTGTCTATAAAGCACCTCTTATTGTCTCTGACAAGGAAATACACCACCATCCAATTCACACACACACACCCACCAAAAAAAAAAAAAAAAAAAAGAAAAATTTTAAGGGTATCTTGAAGTAATCTAAGTCCTAGATATGTGAGAAATTAAATAAAGCATTTAGAAAAAAAAAAAAAAAAAAGAAAAAAAGAAAAGAAAAAAAGGGGGGGAAGAAAAAAAATAAAAGAAAAAGAAAGAGGCTAAGAAACAAAGGTTGAGCAGTTTGGTGAGGTTGGAAAACATGCCAGTAATAGAAGCAGGAGCATAAAATATGCTCAGGAGATATCCTATCAGTCTGCTTTATTCAACAGCTCGTTCCAGTAGTCGAATTTCACACTGTCACCCCACACTTTCTAGGCATGAATTATGTTGCATTGCTATTACTAAAAGTTGTATATAATGGTAGCTGTTTCTATTGGCATTCAATTTTCTGCCTCTTGCTTTTTCTCTTATGAAATCAATATGAACAGTGTTTTCAGCTTTTATTTTTTAATGAACACTATTTAAAATAAGAAATGGCATTTTTGTCTTCAACAAAACACCTAGTTTCTAGAGCAGATAGTTTGAAAACATGTGCCTGCACTTCTGAACAGAGAATGATCCATAACGTGATTAGATCCTGTACATTATTATGGGAATTTAATGAAATTTTATGATTGACTGCAGTATGATTCTGCCAGCTCTTTCCTCCGAGCAAAGTCAAAGGAACATCACGAATCAAGGACGAGGAAAGAATCTACTTTGCAGATACCTCTGAAATGTTAAACTTTCTGATGTACCAAATAAGATCTTTAATAACAAGTGTGTTCTTATTAAAGTACCAAAAACACTGTCCTAGTATTTTCTCTTTTGTTTGATTCCTTGCATCAGGGAATAATTCATAGATTCCTTCTGATTACTCCACACTCATTTACACGTTTATAATCTAAAATGTCACTAAAAACCTTTCCATTTTACCAGAAACTGTCATCCAAAGGTTTCAAGTGCACTAGATAAAATCTTGACAGGAGTTTAGCCACTGTCAACAGTAGATCTGAAATTTCACTGCATCAGTGGGGCACCACTCTCTGGTCAAAAGTTCAAAACTAGATCAAATCTAAAAAAGATCATATTAAAATGATGACTTTTCTCACATTTTACTCAAATCTCAATTTGTTTTCATTTCATAACAGAGGAGATCCAGAAGGAAGTTCAGAGTGTTATCTAGTCTATTCCTTTTTCTCAATTACATGCATGCCAACAGCTATGTATTCTAAGTAGAAGGTAATGTGTAAGTCTACATGGGATGCTATTCAGATGTGTTTATACAGAGATTTATTCTAAAGGTCTGAGATTATTAATAGATACTGTGAGCAAGGGTAATAAACTGTAAAAGGTAAATAAACTGTAAAGGGTAATAAACTAGTTATAGCATTGATATCAAATAAAACACTACACATAGTTTCTGTTCAAACTGAACTTTTCTTTATTGGCTCAAAACAATTCCTGGTAGAGTCAACATCCACTTCACAAGTACATATTGATGTATAGATATGAAGACTTTAAATCCAAGTTAAATTACCTGATATAAGGCACAAAGATTTTATTGTATGAATTTAGGGGGATAATTTTTTTAAGAACAGTCTATCTCACACTATCATTATAGTTTGGAAGGATATTATTAGAAATTATATTAAATGTAGTCCATTTTTGTTTCATCCCTATTAATCTATAAAGTCCTAGAACATTATAAACTTACTCATTTCTTTCTCATTTTAAGTTCATTACTAAAGGTTTGATTTCCAACATGTATTCGTTTTTATTCTTATTTTTTTCATTGTATCTCTTATGTAATAATAACTAGCAAATATAAATTTTAGGTAATATCTAACTTTTTCTATTAAAAAATTGTTACTGAAATGATTTGGACCATACAGTGATTGCTCATCTTTAATTTACTTTGGGAATTCGAGGAAATGTACTTGTGCTAGTTCAAATTTAATAATGTGTCAGTTTAGCTTAACAAGAGATCTTTTCTGTTTAGTATCCAGTTTCTATTCTTTGCTGGTAATAGTTACATTTGGTTAGCACAACCTAAGCATGCTGTTATTGTGAAAGTTTGATACAAATGCATCTAACTACCTTCACTAACTCTATGCAGGTTTAAAATAGGAAGCCAACCTGTTTTGCAAAGTGTTGTTTTTACTGCTTTTAGTCAATATGATCTTAATCATACTAGAGGAGGAACAGACCCTTGTGATAGCATACTCTGGGAAGCTATTTCAAAAAGACATGCCAAATTCTGCTTGGGATTTTGCCAGATGCCTAGTTTTTGAGTTCACCCACAGAGAAGAAGTGTAATTCAAGACATTTATATTATGCATAGCTCTYTCTTGTTTACAGAAAATGAGTGATCAGAATGGAGTAGTCTTCTGAATCATAAGATAAGTGTCCACAGATCAGGATAGAGCCTCTAACAGAAAGAGAGATTTGATATATGTAGATTAGCCTTCTAGGTATACAAACACTACCTTCTGATAACTACTCCTGTATCATTTTTTAAATCCACGGTGATTACAGGGATTTTTAGTTGAATGAGCCCAAACAAGCATTTGAGCAGGCACTTGTTCTGATCTGACAGAGTCTTAGGGTATGTTTGTGCTTGGTTTATCCTGAGGTGATTTTAACTTTTTAGCTTTTACTTATGTGTAGTCACTGCTAGGCAGGGAATAGCCCTTTAAGTTAATTGAGACTGAGGAGATGCCTATTGTGCAACTTCCAGATTTTAACTGGGAATCAATGAGAAGATATTAGACTGTGATAAATGAACATATAGAAATAACTCTACTGGATACCAAGACTGAAAGAATATCCATTACCACCATCAAACTCCTCTTCATGAAGTACTTGGGATGCTGATGATACCCCACCAACTCTGAGCTCAAGGAATACTGGAATTGTCAACCTAAGGAACCATAGGGATTTTAGAAAAGGCATAGATATTAGTAAATTTTCTTGTATAACAGTATTAAAGATATTATTAAGGAGGTACTTGAGTATTAATTTGGACTATAAACATTAGTACTATTGTACTATTACTGGATTAGCTGGATTGAATTACTGGATTAGCTGTTTGTTGTATTTTAATTAGATTATTGAGATTTTAATTGGGTTGAAAATAAGTTTTTAGTTCTACAGATAAGGTGTGCTCTGTTTCTGAGTGCAAYAATAGATGTATATATTCAAATAGATTTGCAAGCTTTAAATAATTATTTATTTGCAGTTGAATGTCTGTGCATAAATACAACCTTGCAGTGCATTCTACTCTTCTGAGAAATAATTCTGAGAATAAGTAACATGTATGCAGAAAAGTGTTGGTAAGGTTTTTCAATGCAATCGTGTTTTTCATTAGGAGTCTGAAATTCCTCCAAATCAAGAAACTTAACAGAAATAGTTAGTTTCAAAATGTTTTTACTAGAACAAAGGAGAGAGATATAATTATTTAAAGATTCTATTAGAATACTTTCAGCATTTTTTTTCCCACATCAACATGATTCAAAGGTAATTTCTCATGTTATAAAGCATACTTTTTCTCAGGAAAAAAGCTCAATTGAATTAGATTTCAGAGCAGCCATCTCTCAGAACTTTTTCATGAGTTTTATGATACTGAAAGTTTCCTTAAAACCTGAATTGCTGAAATTATTTTGTTTCATGAGAATCACAGATTTTTTCCCACTGTCAGGCTCTTTTCTACAAACATGATGTTTAAAATGTACTCAGAGATGAAACAGAGTATTAAATATTCTACACAGAGCTGGGCACATATATGTGCAAGCGTGTGAGTTTGCTCCAAGTAGAGCCTTTGCTCAACAGTCGCTGAAACTTTTTAATCTTGCCTTGGTAGTGACCTCAGAGATGTGATGAAACTATATAGACATATCCACATTACCGATGTATCCTGTGAGCTTTCATCCATCTGTCCTTAATATCTTTATGAATACAGCAATATCTTTATGAGTACAGCAATACTCCTTACTCATAAATTTTAAACATATGAAAACAAAAACAGCAAAGAAATGCTTTTGACTACTATAATACAGGGTATCTGTTACAGAGCTCTGACTCAAAAGGTACTCTATGGGATTTTCTTTATGGGTAGCCAGAATGAAAATTAGGATAGAAGTCATAATATTATTTTTGCACTTATTCATGTTTTGATACTGCCCAGAACGCAATTAAAATCAGGCCCATTATACCGAGCACAATCAAAATTGTGTATCAGAGGAAATTTTGTGTCATAGAAATGAAAACATCATTAATTGTGCTCTTCAATGCTGTATATACAGTCTTGCAATCATTTCTACTGAGATTATTTTTGTTCATAAGTGATCAGGCCAGTAACATTTTTAGAATGGAAAGTTTTACCATGGAAGAATAAATGTCATTCTCTTACCTACAAAAAAGCAGCCCAACAAGCCAGACTGGGCAACCACCCTAGTTCTGAGAATTGTCATTCTAATATGATTACTTTGATTATCTGTAATCAAAAAAAAATCTTCAATTATCTGTAATCAGAGCTTTTGTTCTGATCTGACAGAGTCTTAGGGCTTCTATGAGCTTGGCAAAATGTTTGTAATGAAGTCTTAAGCTCCACTGGAACTGTGAGCATTTTAGTACTTCAGAAAAATCAAGCTTTCCCTGTCCTGGTGACTTTGGGGACCCGATGATGCAAATGATGTAGCACTGTAGATTGTCAGTACATAGAGTGTGCATTACCTCATGTACATAATTTTAGTTTTCATTCATTAGTTTTCTGACATATGCTCCTCCTTTTCGACAAATCTGCCCAGCTCCTTCCTAAATCTCTTCCTCTTCTATCTTCACAGGGCTTCTGAATTTCCCTCTGTCATGCTTATGCCATTCTCTTTTGGGTTTCCACCAACTTCTGAGTTCTGTCTCTATTCCTCACAGCCAACATTCAAATATCCTTTTTAGTTCACCTGATCCAGTTTCTCTCTGCTTAGTTTGGCTCTCCCCCATGTCTATGACTACTGAAGATCTGAGGAAATCCAGACTGAAGCTCTTACACGGTAAAGCTTCTAAACCAAGTGTCACTGAGCTCTGGAATTTGCTTCAAGAGATCAGAACAAACATTTCTGAATGTTAAAAAATACAAATGTGCAATCGATGAAAAGAAACTGATAACATCAAGTAGTAAAGAGTTTTTCATGTGCTGCTGTTTATGTGGACAATAAGCTCTTTGAACTAAGGAATGTGTGTCTGTGTGTACCTGGGTGACATCTATCTCTTGGGTGGTTTTATAGGGGAAAGAGGAGGATTAGAAAGGCTCATTATGAAGCATGTAGTGCAGTACACAGTTCATGAACATGACCAAGGAACCTCTGTACATCTCCTCTGTCTTCTGTCACCAGCATACTTACACACAGTTCTACCTGTCACAATGCTCTACTTGGACATTACTAGAGATGAAATAAAGTAATTATGTCATTCCAGTGCAAAGCAACAAATGCGAGTATTTTAGGAAATCCTCTGTAGCCATGATTATAGTTACAATGAATCAGAGAAAATTTTCTTCAAAGAGGGAGAAGAAAAGAAAATAGAATGAAAAATCTTTCTTTTTTTGAAGGAAGGGAAAATTATCGTAATCAAATGTAGATTGTAGATTGTAGATGCAGATTATAGATGTAGATTCCTCAGCTAATTATGTTTTTTTTCAGCTTTCAACATAGTCTCATAGGAACAAATGCATTAAACCACATTGATTAGAGAGTTCTATAAAACTGTAGTTATCCTAAAAATCAACTGCAAATCCATAACCTTTTCACGCTGGAAACGATCATGCATTCATTCCATGCTCTCAGAAATTCAAATATTTCCAATACAATTAATTCCCATTTTCATTCTTCTAATCTTCAATCTGAAGCTATCTGAAATAAAATTAGTTATGTGCAGCATGATTTCTCCATCAGCTATTAACAATGCTCATTACTTAATTCATCTCTCAAATTGTATTTAATAGAGACTTAAAGCAATGGTTACAACTGTCACCAGGGTGCCCATTCATTACTTATATCGCATGCAGAGAGAATTGTGTTTAATCACCACAATTTTTCTCTATCTGTTCAATTTGCATAAGGGCTGGGTAAATGGGCATGATGAAAAATTGAATCCAGCTAATGTTATTGATTAGGAAGATCTGACCCCCAAACTGAGCTTCATTAATTATCCTGGCTTCCACTTCAGAAAGCAGAAWTTTGAAAGTTTTGATTATACTATTTCACTGCATGAAGCATCAATATCATTTATGATGCTTCACAGACTCATTAACTACATGCTATCTTTAATGTGACAGGCACTGTGTCATCAGCTTATACATGATGATACAGTTTTGGAGTAAATACCATCCTGTAAGTGCCTAGGGTTTTGATATAGTGATGCCTGCAGTATTAATCCAAAAGGGGAAGAAAAATTATTAAGGTTTCTTTTGTATTTACACACTGATTTTCAGAAAAGCCCACAAATTGAACTGATTTCATATGAGAGTCACAGGTACCTAGGACACCAGCTCACTAATTTCCAATGGATTTTCCACACTGGTTGAATTTGCTGGATGTTTGGTGAAAAGTTTTAAACATAAGCATGAAAGTTTTTTTTTTATTATTTTTTTTACTTGACACAAGAAGACAAAAGCTTGAATATTTGACTGACAATTGAGAAATTTGAAGCCAAAACATAAGCAACAAAAACAAAAAGTAGCTCTTTCTACTTTAAATATCTTAAATTTGGAATATATATATATTCCCCATTAATTGTAGGAGGTAAGGAACATTGACAAATGACTTTTAGGGCAACAGTGCAGCCAGTTCCAGGATATACAGTTTTACTTTCCACTGTCTCTAAGTGTATTCACGGTAAACTGCTTACCTTCTGTTATTTTACTTTTTAGACATTTAGGATATAACTGACTCTTAAGGATTCTTACATCCTATTTCTGAAATGTCAAATAGTCCCAAAATATATTTCTGGCTCTGAACATAGATTTTTCTGTCTTTGCTTCTCATATATGCTGACTCCAGCACTTTCATTGCTATTAACATGAAATTATATGAGATGATTACATAATATCTGTCTTCTTCAGAGAACGGGGCAACTGTGCATGCAAACACATTTTTTKGGACTTTTCTTGGTGGATATAAAATGAAAAAAAGAGAGAGAAATGCACGGCAGACCAAATAGGGACATTTGCTCTCRGAAGCAAACATAAATATTGATAGCCTTTAAGGGAAGTGTATGTGATTTTGCTGACTGAGATGAGATRGAAAATGGCTCTTAGGGACTGACTGCACTCAAATAATCCATGGATGGGCAAAGGCAGCCTAACATTAGTCCTTCTGCTTCTCTTTCAAATATTCTTCTTCTAAAGTGCATTATTCTAGAGGATTTCCCTGTTCCTTGTCTGTCACTCAAGAAAGTAGGACTATTATATAGAAAGCTAAGGAGTTAAGTATCTTTACATTTTTGAACTTTAAGTATACTAACACATAACTAACTATGCTTAAATACTACTGAGCCACTCACTAGGTTAACTCAACTAACAGATCATATTTCAGTCTATCTAAAAAGATATCAATGTCTCTGTTCTTAAAATAAGATGAACAGTCCTTTGAGCTACTGTTTTATTGACCATTCTGATTGTGGCATGGACAATACAGAGATTAAGAGCTATTAATGATATTAAGGAAATCAAAYCAGGCACATACAGAATATAAATAATTCTTTTGAGCTCTTGCAAGTTTTTTTTTTTTTTTGGTCCTGACTGATATATTCATTCATCCAGCAGGACAAAATGGCCATCATATTCCAAGGACTCTTCTCTCAGTAAGAAATATGCTTCTTACTTTAAGGAACGCATAATCAGAAAGTAGAAAGTTTAACCTGACCTATGTTAGACAAGACAGACATAACTGTTAGAAGGTTCAGAGGGAATGAAGTTCTCTATTACCTTTAGGGTAGAGAGGTCAGCTCCACCTATTCTTGTCCTTTAGACTAACAATGCCCACAATTTCACATCCTGCAATTCTGCTTCAATAGCAGTTTGTCTCTCCTGCGTAGGTGATTGATAGATTGCTAAGGAATGTCACAGGCAGAAGAGCCATACTAGGTATGCTGTGGAGAGAAGGGATCTCAGTGACAAGATGTGGATTCCTGTCATATTGAAATTCGTAGAATCATAGAATCAGTAAGGTTGGAAGRGACCTCTGGAGATCTTCTAGTTCAACCTCCCTGCTCAGGCAGGGTCACCTACAGCATGTTAGACAGAGTTGCATCCAGACGGGCCTTGAAGATCTCCAGAGAAGGAGACTCTATAACCTCTCTGGGCAACCTGTGCCAGTGCTCTGTCACTCTCACAGTGAAGAAATTCCTCCTCATGTTCAGGTGGAACTTCCTGTGGTTTGGTTTCTGCCCATTGCCTCTTGTCCTGTCACACGGGACAATTGAAAAGAGTTTGTCCCCATCCCCTTGACACCTTCCCTTCAGGTACAGGTATAGACAGGTATACCCTTCAGGTATAGACATCGATAACGTTGATAAGACTCTCTCCAGTAGCTCAATGTTTCTCTTGTACTGGGGAGCCCAGAACTGGACACAGGACTCAAGATGTGGCCTCACCAGGGCTGAGCAGAGGGGCAGGATCATGTCCCTCGACCTGTTGGCAACACTCTTCCTAATGCACCCAAGGATACCATTGGCCTTCTTGGACACAAGGGCWCCTTGCTGACTCATAGTCAACTTGTCATCCGCCATTACTCCTAGGTCCTTCTCTGCAGAGCTGCTCTCCAGAAGGTCAGSCCCCAGCTTGTACTGGTGCTTAATGTTATTTCTCCCTAAATGCATTCCGGTTGTTCTCTCACATAAAGAGCAACTCCACCACCTCGCCTCCCTGGCCTGTCTTTCCTAAAAAGCACATAGCCATCCATGACAGTGTTCCAGTCATGTGAGTTATCCCACCATGTCTCTGTGATTGCAATGAGATCATGGACCTGCACACATATCTCCAGTTCCTCCTGTTTTTTTCTCATGCTGTGCGCATTAGTGTATAGGCATTTCAAAGAAGTAGTCATACATGCAGGTTTCCCAGGAAGGGTGTAAGGGGGTCCCCCATAGCCATGTCCCAAACACACATCCCCAGCTGCATGCACCCATTGGAGGCCCCCCAACCCGAGCTGTGAGAAGACTCTCCCCGTCCTCCCTTCCTTCCAAGTTTAAAGCACTTTTTGCCAGGCTGGCCAACCTGTTGGTGAGGTGAATCCCATCTTTCCCCATCAGCTGCTGATCTTCAGACAAAGTTCCATGGTCATAGAAACCAGTTTAATGAGAGAGATTGAAAAGCTCTATGTTAAAATAGAGTAGCTCTTCCCTAGGGAGCAGGAGTATCGGTAAATGATTTTGTTTTGCTCTGATTCTCTCCAGCACAGACTGAGCCCAAGGGAGYAGGAATCAGATTGAATCAATTTGAATTTCTCATATCAATAGAGAAACATTCTGAGGTCTTGCTGCAAATTCATTATCAGTCTAATAGGCCAGACTTGACACTAGCTCAGACAGAGCAAACTGATGTCACGGCAGTAGACAAATTAACTTTGCACTGGAACAGTGGCTTGTATTTTAGATTTCACTAAACTGGAGCAGACGTGATCCAATTTCTCTATCAGATCATAATTTTAGATTCAATAATGTCTGATTTTGACTAACACCTCGATAAGCCAGAGAGTTGTATTTGGTCTTTGAAGACAGCCAAACAGAGCCCTCGAGCTCTGTTTMCATTTTGTTCTTTTTCACAATATGCAACCACACATGTAGTTATCTCATTTGTTTTGATTGTTTCTCTCTCTCCTTYTATTTATTTTCTCTCTTGAATAAAAGGTGTCTGTATGCCCAAAAGTTTCTTAGTGGCTATATCTGAGGAAGAGTCACCTGCAGAGGTAACTAAAGAGGTTATTATTTAATCTCTATTATGAGAAGTAGGAGTACAGCTTTAAATAAGGACTTGAACCACAGATTGTGTTTATTTTTTGAAAAAAAAGATCTTAACAGGGATTGATTGCAGCTGTGTAATGACTACTGGCACCTGGCAGGAAAGTTGTGTGTATTATCAAATCCTGTGTGGAAACTGAATGGAATAACACTGACTATTTACATTAGAGTGCCTTTACTATTCCTTCTAGAAGAAAAAAAAAATCTGCTATTTTTTTTCCTGTTTGAATCATTTTGGAAACAATATTATATAACAAGAAGAAAAAAATTCCCAGAAAAGGAGAGAATATTTTTGTGAGCATACATATGTGTTTCTGAYATAAATTATAGCATTTGAAGAATAAACAGTTACTGATTGCTTATACAAAACATAGGACAATTAAAGAGCATAATATACAGAAATCAAAATTCAACAAGTTTAAGTTTGATTTGACTACAGCATGTAGGAAATCCTGATTCTTTTCTCTGTAGATAAAAGTTATGGGACCTCATTCACTACTGGTTATGGATTTATCTGTCCTTATAGATAAACATGTTCAAAAATGAACATGATTTCTCATTCTAGCCTCTAAAAGACAGTATCTACAACACAATTGCTGGCAAAGCAGGAGATAACCATTTCTTCAAAGGATATATGGCCTGGAATTTCAGATGGATAGTTTGGAGGGAAGGAGTTGCTGGAAAATGTTACTGCAAACTCCACTGTGATGGCAGAGCTCTAGAGGGAAGTGCCGGAAGCAAAACAGCCAGAGGTACTAGATTCAGGACTGACTCGAAGACTGGAAAAGCAGACTATGTTGTAACTCAAGAGTGAGATCAATTTGACCAGAGCCAGCCTCCCCCTAACACTGTCAATTGCTTACTTCAGAAGCATTTTGGAAAATGGAAGGGGAAAGTCTTAGAGCACATGTGTTGAACTCAATGTACAGTAAGGTTTGATCACAAGTTTGAGCCTCAGGAGAAGTCAGACTTCTCTGAAACCCCAGAGAACATCTTTGTTTGCCTCAAGTTTCATTTGCCAAGAGTCAACAAATGCTCAGYTAAAAAGAACCAGCCAAATGTCTGTGTGTGACTGAGAGGTGAGGAGTTTTGTGCTTTGAATAATAATAAGCTACAGACTCAGTTCTTAACTGAGGGCTTCAGTTCCTCCCCAGACGGATTTTTTGCTCATTAAGCAGCAAAGAACCTTCTCTGCACCTTTATGTTATGGTGTTTCAGAAGATGGAGAGACCAGTCAAGACAAAGTAGATATAAGATATGTATTTTCTCCTAAAGAGCTTTTAAAGTCATTCAAATATTTCCTGTTTAGTCTATCTTCTGATGAATCTGAGATTATGTTAATCCTGACGCATTAGCAATGCTGTTGATTAAAGCAACARGATTATTGACAATAACATTTAACACGAGCAGCATTTGTAAATTCCAAAATTCCAGTCAGAMCAGCTTCCTACTAAGCCAATTAGATCCACAGGGCCAAATTTGTATCGGATGTCTTCAGTACAGTTTCTCTCAGGTGGCATTTGCTCAGATGGTAGATAGTAGCGTCAAATTTTGATTTGGTCTGCAATAAATTAGTTCCAGGYTCCTTCCACTCCTGAAATTTGTCCCAGCCTTTCCCCTGTTAAACAGTGATGGAAAAGGTCATGTCAAGTATAACTGTATTTCCTTTGATGGATGGATATCTGTAATGCACTTTGGCTCACAGTCTAACCAAGACCAACATTCTGCTTTTGCACTGCAGTAGCTGTAATAAATGAGATTCATACTATAGGCAGTCCTGTTGAAAATTTTACAAAAAGGATATTGCCCCTCTTATTAATTCAAAGAATGATTAAAATCAGTAATTATAAAGAATGGTATTACACTTAAAGAGGCCATCAAGAGAAATGCTAGACCAGATCCCTTTAGGTATATCTTTAATTTATAAATTAGACATTAGGCCTCTTTGTGCAAAATATGCACCCAAGGCACCATTTTGTCCTGATCTTGAAACTTATATGTAAAAAAAAAATCCCTCTCATCCTATTGGAGCTGGTGACTTTATTCACTGACCTTAATAAACTGTAACAATCTGATAAAACAACAGAGGATTGWTCTGTCAGGAGGAGTTTGTAAGATCAACTCATCCTCTTCCTGCCATGGCAACAGAAAGGTTGTTCTGCTTCCATATTCCCACAAATTAAACTAGTTAGTCTCAGTCTGTATCTTTTGTAGTTTATTCTATGGTAGGATTGAGTTTAAGATACAAATGCATAAATTTAGATGTTTGTATGAAAGTTTTTTCATGTGCTTTAAGTATCTTAGGTCACATTATTGTCAGYTGATACCTACTCAGTTTAGTCAATGGAATCTAAAGAGTGATCTTGATTGCTTTGAAGATATTCATTTAATTAATGACTAAATCATCTTTACCCTAAAAACACACTTCTACTTTGGATTTGTTGATCTGGTGAATACTGCTGCRTCCAAATTAAATACAAACCTGTAAACAAACTAAAGGCTAGATGCCTCTTTTTAAGTACAGACAATAGCAGCCACTGGACCTCTAGAGAACTTGGAGAAGGAAAATACGATTGAAACATTTTTAAGAGGTTTGCAAATGTCAGCCTTGTACAGGCAATGCTGCTACATTCATCAGTATTTTCATAAAGAAAAGTTTCCATTTCCACTGGTTTTCTATACATTTATCTCAAGAGCAGGTTCATGATAGCTCCATTTACTTTACATCTTTTTTTTAAATCCACATAATACATCTACCCATAGCAACACTGATTACACTTTTTATCATTCAAATATTTAATTTGTAAGCTATTTYCAGGAGTGTCCTTTGAAGGTTAGTTACAGCCACAAAGCTTGGTTTCTCCAGACCAATTTAAAAATGTATTTCCACAGATTGCTCCTTGTATCTTATATTGATTTTTTGCTGCTTAAGTTATAGGGCTGGTTATACTGGATTTTTATGACAAAATTCAAATACAGAGAAACTAGTGCCTGAATTGAATGCKTTCCAAATGTTACTATTTCTTTAATTTCTGTTCCAGTTCATTTTTGAGGAAGAAGAGCTAGTCAGAATACAACTACATCATTCCAGCTGCACTGAATATAGTAAAAAAAATGGACTTCTCTGATAGTTTGTAATTTTCATTTTTATTTTCAGTCAAAAAGTATCAGCATTTCAGTCCTTCTTAGACACACTAATGAAAGTTCAAAGGAATACAGTGTTGGAAGCTTCATCTAGTGTCACTGGAAATAAAAGAAAGCATTTGCTAAATAACAAGTAAGAATTTCTTGCAGTTGGGTGCGATGAAATGCCACTAGAATTATTTCATTACTTMATTCATTAATGGATAAATTTTGTTTCCTGCCTAAAGAGAGATTATTCCATGTGCAAATTTCTGAAAGAGCTTCAGACTTACCTCTAAATTTTATGCTGTCATTACTTGTCATCGTATTTGACTATTCAATTTGTGAATGCAACTCAATGTAGACATGACGATGAGACTACTTTTCTTTTACTGCAGAATAAGGAGGAGTTAGAGAAGAAAACATAACTAAAAGCAACTCAAGAATTGGTATAATAAATTATGTTTTCATTTGGGTACCATTACTGTAAGAACAAAGAGAAGATTAAGACCATTTATAGAACTCAGCCATTTCGCCTGCAAATATGTACATCTAAACCTGTAAACTCTGCTGAGATGGAAGCCCCTGTATAAGAGACTTATTTATAAAGGCCTCTTACAAAGCTTTGGGTAGCTGAGCCCACCACAGTTAGGAAAACACAAGGAGCCCATGCATTGCCAACAGTCTAAACAAATGTCCTTCAAATCTGCTTGGGTAACTTAGCTGTTAGTTGGGCATAAGAATCTCTAGTTGAGGGCAATAATGACCTTGTGTTAAATTTCACTTCAGCCTTCCTATAATAGGGCCAAAGAAAATAGTTCTTTCTCACATTAAGAAATTTTCCCACTATCCAATTTCCAATAAACTAAATCAACAGTCTGACTTTTSTTTTTAATACTATACTGTAAATCAGAAATGATCATTTCAATCACTAGTACAATGCTAAGTAAGYACACTCAGGACTCAGCCCAGAACCATGAATCATCTGTGTTTAGTTATAGATCTCTTTCCATTTTGATCCATGATCTGGATCCTGTATGATGGATAGTGGAACTGTTAACTCTTGAGCTGCTGAGCACAAATCTCAGACTGTTTCAGGTGATGTGAAGCTAAGATGAGGCAGAGGCAGCAAACCACTCCATCAGCAGTCTATTAAATGTCTGATGATCCTCTGGCTCCTTTTAAGACCTCTTTTAATCACACATTTTAATAACAGAGAAGATACAAATGTGCTGTTCTCTTTCTTCCTCTTTCCCTATATTTTTAAACACAGTGGTATTGCTGTGAAAGCATCAAGCATTCTCACTACTTCTGGACTTCCTTTTTAACCCCTGTAAATGTCATGTGAGATATTAAAGTAGGTCATGTTTCCTGTTCTTCATAATAAAATACGGTTAGAGGTAGTTCTGACTGAAACTTCTTCTGCTTCTGATTTCATAGAAGAGAAAGGCCACTTTCCAGAGTAGCCACTTTGGGCTCTTTAGTGGTTCCTGTTATATCTTGAAAAAAAAGTCATTCTCCTCAGTAGACTTTAGAGCCTCACAGCTACTTGTGCTTTCTCTGCGGTGTTAGCAACGCCCTCTAACTGCATCTATACCTTAAAAAAAAAAAAGGAAAGAAAAGAAAAAAAAAACATTTCTCCTCTCTATATCTAGTAAAGTCTGCTGTTAGTATTACTAAAAACTCTACCTGCAATTTTGGGATTCATATCACAAGTGAAATGAGAGATTGGCTGTTTATTTCCTCTTTCTCATGAAGACTCATTCTTTGCAATTTTTATAGAGCATGTATTATTTTCCTGTGTATGAAATAAAAATCATTCAGTTGAACCTTTCCATGCTTGATGTTTTGGGATAAAGTAAGTTATATTTCTCTGTGAGAAAACCAATAATAGATAATAAAGATACAAGACTGGTCTAATATTGTGCTGTCAAGAGGAGGTGATATTTGGTAATTTTRTAGATCCTCTCTGTGTAAGTCAATACTGTACAAACGCTCTAAAAAGAGTTGTGCAAATAATTCCTGATAAATTATTCTTTGACCTCTATTCCTTTCATTCTTTCCCCAAATAAATATGAATAGATCACAATTTTCCTAAATATATCTGTTATTTGAAATAAGGTCTACAATAATTTCTGTAGATGTTTGTTGTTCTATAGAACATACACCTTTCTGGACTAAGTGGACACAAACTCACAATTTGGTTTAGTGACTCTGTTCTAGTGTAGAGAATATGTATCATTTAAATGAATTTGAATACCAGAGGGTTTTCAGAAAATAGAAACACATCAAGATGTATACCACCTTCAGAGTAAAATTGTTTTCAGTTATGAAAAGCATTTGATCTATTTTTAACATCATCAGTATATTTCAGTTTTAAATAACACTGAAAGATCATGAGCTGTCATAGAAATTAAAGGCATTCTCTTTCTCTCTTTCTGTCTGTCTTTAAGGGAGTGAGTGTTGCCTCTATGTTCCAATCACATTCTAGCTTGAGAAATTATACATTTCTTACTTAATTTTCCATTGTTTTTACAAGATAATATTTTTCTAGCACTCCTGTACTRACTTGCTAAAGATCTTTGCTGTTGCTCCACAGTGATGGCTGTATTTCAGAAAAATTATTCAGAGATATTATTTTGGAACTRTTTTGAAATATTTCAYGAGCAAATAGAAGTGTAAACATAACATATTATTATTAAAACTGAAAGAAAGTCTTCTTCATCAGTTGATGTCCAAAAATACTCAGTCAAAAAACACAACTGTTAATTTTAAAATCATAGAATCATAGCATCAGTAAGGTTGGAAGGGACCTCTGGAGATCATACTAGTCCAACTCCTCTGCTCAAGCAGGGTCGCCTAGACAATGTTAGACAGGGTTGCATCCAAGCGGGCCTTGAATATCTCCAGAGAAGGAGACTCCACAACCTCTCTGGGCAACCTGTKCCAGTGCTCTGTCACTCTCACAGGGAAGAAATTCCCCCTCACGTTCAGGTGGAACTTCCTGAGTTCAATTTTTGCCCATTTCCTCTTGTCCTGTCACATGGGACAACTGAAAAGAGTTTGTCCCCATTCCCTGACACCTCCCCCCCCCCCTTAAGGTATTTGGATCCCCCTTCAGTCTTCTCTTCTAAGGCTAAACAGGCCATGCTCTCACAGCCATTCCTCATAGGGCAGATGCTCCAGCCCTCTGATCATCTTCGTAGCCCTATGCTGGACTCTCTCCAGTAGCTCCATGTCTCCCTCATACTGGGGAGCTGAGAACTGGACACAGGACTCGAGATGAGGCGTCACCAGGGCTGARYAGAGGGGCAGGATCACGTCCCTCGACCTGTTGGCAACACTCTTCCTAATGCACCCAAGGATACCATTGGCCTTCTTGGACACAAGGGCTCCTTGCTGACTCATGGTCAACTTGTCATCCACCATTACTCCTAGGTCCTTCTCTGCAGAGCTGCTCTCCAGAAGGTCAGCCCCCAGCTTGTACTGGTGCTTAAGGTTATTTTTCYGTAGGTGCAGGCCTCTGCAGCTGCCCTTGTTGAACCTCAGGAGGTTCCTCTCTGCCCAGCTCTCCAGCCTGCCCAGGTCTCTCTGAATGACTGAACAGCCCTGTGGTGTGTCAGCCACCCCTCCCAGRTTGATATCACCAGCAAACCTGCTGAGGTGGCACTCCATCCCCTCATTCAGGTCGTTGAWGAAAAAGTTGAACAGGATGGGACCCAGTACTGAGCCCTGGGGGACACCACTAGCCACAGGCYTCCAACTGGACTCCATGCCACTGATGACAATCCTCTGAGCCCTGCCTTTCAGCCAGTTCTCAAGCCACCTCACTGTCCACTCGTCTAACCCACACTTCCTGAGCTTACCTAGGAGGATGTTATGGGAGACAGTGTCAAAAGCCTTGCTGAAGTCTAGGTACACAACGCCCACTGCTCTGCCCTCATCTCCCCAGCCAGTCATTACATCATAGAAGGCTATCAGAATCAGCTTTCAAGTTAAAATAAAATAAAATAAAATAAAATAAAATAACCCCCAATTTTACATGTTAGTTACTATTTTGCTATAAGTTTCTTCATATTGATAAAATTCACTATAAACAGATCAAAGATTGTTGAATAGCAACTGAAGGAAAACAAGTATATCAGTGAATGAAATGGTCAAACAGAGCAGCTAACATTAAGAAAAATTCAAACCATTTCTATCTCATTTAAAGCAGATCAGACTACTTTCTAGGATTTTGACAGCAGTATATTAGAACAGGTTCCCATCTAATAGAATGACTGCTTTGTAAACTAGCCATCAAAGATATCTCTGCTTGCAAAACAAATAAATCTCATTATTTTCAAACCACTTATCAGTAACTCTGCATTTATAAGGATCATTTCTTAGACTGTGACTCGTTGTCCCCTCTACTCATACATCTTAAATGTACTATTTAATGAGTTAATATTTACTTTGTTTTCTTTCAAAGTAGGCAGGAACAAGTGATCATGGAGGAATAAAGCATATCTATCATTTTGAAAACAGAAATACAAAGAGTTTTCATGTTACATGCATTTTGGACACTTCCAGGTTGTATCTTCTTTAACTTTWAAATATAATATTTGGGAAGAATCAGGCATTGTTACTTCTTAGAAATGGAGCTAAGATTAATATGATGTGATTCACAAGGGATACTCAGGGGAAAAACATTAGCTCTGAAATCAAATAGTAGCTTTCTGCGGTGTAGTTGCAGGAAGTCTGCTGTGCTGAACTCATCCTTTTCCAGGCAACTTATCTTCTTGTAACATTCCAAAGGGATTCTTGCTTTATATATCAATAGTGCATTTGGGTTGTCTTGGTAGATTCTTTTCAGACTGAAGCACAAAGACCCAGGGCCCAGGGGCAGCCCAGCTTTAATGTTTTAGGCCGCTCCTTGGAATGATTTGCTTAAGAGCAAACATAGTTTGAGGTCTATTCTGATTCTGCTTGTGGACAGACACACACAAAAAGTGAAAGTGGAAACAGAAAAGGTTAACGGGAAGCAGCAGGGCCAAATTAATTTCTTAATGTGTTCTAATTGTTTTCAGTTGGACCCAAATCTGCTCACAGAAGACTTTTATTCTATATTTCAAAAAATAAAGGACAGAAAAGACCCATTAAAGGTATCGTATATGAAAAGGGCTTGAAGACTAACAAACTATTAAAGAATAAGTCTAAAGAGCTTTTAAACCAGTATATGCAAGAATATAATTTCCCATCAAGTTCATCAAGTTCTACCTGTTGATTTGAACCTTCTGTAGTAGTGTTCATAGAGTTCATAGGTATYAGGGTCTACTATTGTCCACTAATTGCCATCATTATCGTATCAACCTTATGAAGTAAGGTCAAGTCACACATTGCACATCACATGTGTGCATTGTAAACACAGTGTACTGCTTAATTACTGTGCAGATGAGCACCATTCCCTGTCATAACAATAGGTCACTAGCTGTGTCTTGTCCTACCGCACACTGCAAGTAGTCTGGAGTAGGGTYTGTGGGAACAGAAAGCTTGATGATTCCTTCGTTCTCAAACTGCCTTCAGCAAGGGTAGGTGCAGCAGTGCACCTTTTCTTAGGGAAGTGGAGAGAAAAATAAAACAAAAGCACAGAAGAAGAAGAAAATTCACCTTCAGTGTGAATATATACTATGATTGTGAAAGCTGATCTTTGTCTGGTTTAGACATTCAGTACAGAGGGTTGTGCTGCTGTGTATGTCTGCATCTTTGTAAACACGTACACRTGAATCAAGCTACCTTGCTTTGCTGTGCCCTGTCAGCTGATGTCCATACAGACAGATATGGCTTGATGTGATCATGTGTGTGCTTATACACATCCCWACCTATTACTTATATTCTGGCCAGCTGATGGGTTCACCTGTGTGATTTATTTATGTGCTGTTGAAACCTGCAAGAGTAATTAAGGGAGAAGTACCAAAGCAAAAGCTCTAATCACAGCTGGACTGAGTGGCTGCTGCTGCCACCCTTTCATGTACTGAGGGATTGTCAAGAAGTCAGTAATGATTTAGCAAAGATAGAAGGGAACCATATAAAGAAAGAGAAATATTGCAGGACCTGATTACATACTGCTCAAGCTTGGAGGCAGCTGAGGTTGCAAAGTATAAGTGATGAATGACTATCTTCCGCTGGTGATGGACTGATGGAAGACCCTATGGCAACTGCTTATTCTCTCTCTGTCCATCATGAAGGATGGTGTTGCAATGCCCTGGTTTGGATGGGTTACACACATCTTACTCTGTAGATAGGTTTGATGTATTTTAGAAAAATGACCTACCTGTTTTCACAGAAGACAGAAGTAATAGTATCAGCTAATCCTTTCTAAGTGAAAATATAATTCAGGACAAAGTTTTCAGTTTAATTTCAGAAAATACGTCTGTGATTTTCCTTGAAGGTGGACATTTTGTATCTGAGCTCTGAATCATCAGCTTTCTCAGCAGCAAAAATGCTTTTAAAAGCTAATACAGTARCAATGTCAAATACCTATGGTTTTGTGAAGATGAACTATAAACTTTCTGCTTAGCTCACTACACTGGCCTTCCTTGCCTTTGTTCACATTCAGATCTTGGAATATCCTTCTCAGAGGTGGAGGATCAGATTAAGATGTAAAGAACTGGTTTTACTTCTCATAGTCTCGGAATGATGTTTGAGACTGTGAGCTCCAATCATACATATAAAACCAATGTTTTGATCAAAGACGATATCTTGTATTGTGAGATACTTCGGCAGTTCACCAGAAAAGTTTCAGATTGTTCAGGCACCAGAAGCTCCAGGATATCATATTGAAGAGTTTAAGTACAGAGTGAAATTATTCAAGGTCAAAGAATAGAGTTCTTCTGACGATATGTTACAAAGCTATCTCTAGATTTTGTGGCAGATTATATTCTACTTTATGGGCTAGGAAGATATGGAACCCATCCCCCTTTCAAGCATGTGGTGAAGTGAAGTCACATATACAAAGGAGACTTTGTAAAGCAGTGAGCAGAAGAGGAAATAAGAAAAGAGATCTCATATTATACCATGGTACAATAGCATCTTTCACTTCAAGATCTCAAAGCTCTTCAGAAGCACTGTAATTAAGCTTTTATCTCTCCATGCAGTACAAAAAACTTTTAACACTTTTAAATAAGAGAACAGAAAGAGAGAAACAGACAGACAGACAGACAGACTGAGAGATATGTGTATACACATGTTAGAGCAAGAGATAAACTGGTGTTTCCTCATTTAACAAATAAGGAGAAGTAAAATATGTACAGTATAATAAGATTTTTWTATATATATATAATCTTTCTCCTTTCCACCCTAATTATGGGGCAGATACACGTCAAGACATGAGAAGCTAGAGAGCCTGGGATCACCCACAGCATAGCAGGTTAATTCTATAAATGTTTCCTTCCCCACATCTTCCAGCATTTTATAGAAGATCTTATGTTCTCTTTCATTCACTGTTGTCCCCTGATTTAGTGCTTCTATTTACCTTCCTTGGAACACTTTCGCTCTCTCAAGTGTGTGTTGATTACTTTTTCATTATGACTGTGTGAACTGATCACAGTAGAGAGAGGAGAAAAAGAGAGAGAGAGAGAGAGAGAGAGAGAAGATATGTTGTATCAATTGAAGAGTACGGAATATAATGTGAGAGGCACTTTATGCCAGACAAAACATCATCAGTGAACAGGATGAAAGGAAGCTGAGAAATAATAGCCACTTCACATGGTTATAAAGTTACTTGAAATTAGAGCATAAAGTGAAATGATTTTGTTGTCTTAAAGAATAGTTTGTCCTTTCCTTTCCTCTATTATCTAAACAGCCCACTATGAAATCTCCTCAGCAGGAAATGTTATGCTATGTTTTTAGTCAATTGATTGGTTCTTTACCAGGGCAAAAGGCTCAGCCCATTTCAAACGAGAAGAGACATTTGGAGCCAATAACGAGAGTTTCTACATTTATACTAGRGATGACAGAAGTGACAACATCTGTCTTTGTGCTCTGCAAATTCAATGAGTGTCAGCAGAGGTCAGGAAGTAAAACCTCCCACCGAGCAGCTCACAAGGAATTTAGTTCAAGATTCTTCYATAGTCTTTCGAGGAATGTTTGAAACCCCCTTTTTTTCTCTAACTCTATTCCTACAACGTCTCAAGTCTTGTTTGACTGGTTCCTTTTTTTATTTTTTTTAATGTGTTGTCCATTTAAGCTGTGAGATGCAAGAAGAGGAACTCTGTCTATGCTATRTGTTCATACACACAATGAGGGCATAATGTACTCCTCAATCGAGTCCTGTTGTTGTCGGAATGCAAAAAAATACTATTTTGAAATAGTAAGAACAGTAACAATATAAAATTATCTTAATTGGCTTCAACATTTTAAACTTCCCTCAGAAAAGTGTCTTGTCTGCAGCTGTTGTATACTGGCCTTTGTCCTCAATATAATACCAATCTCTGTTTCTCTCATTGATGCAGGAAGATTCTGAACCTCTTAAGAAGAAACATCTCCTCTCTCAGCCAGATCACTCTTCTTATGCTGTATATTGCAACTACCTTTCCTGTGAATAAACCCAAAAAGCTTATGGAAGACAATTCATTTTACACTTTGATGAACTACAAGATATATTGATATTAGTGARAATGGAAAAAATAGCATATTATACACTGGTTGAAGATAGAATCAGGCAGCTGCAGAACATAAAATATACAACATACARAACTGCTGGCTTCCTTAAGCTTTTWAGGGTTATTCCCAGGAAAGGTAGCTGTAATATGAAGCATATCTTGTAATTCATCACTGTTATAATGAATTTATTCAGACATGACCAGTGTCAATGAGGTCATTAGCAAAAGTAGCTCTCCCTCAATAGGAAAAGACATAGCCTCTGGAGCACCTCTTGGCTCTGTGTTGCAATGAAARGAGTCAGGAGCTCATCCATCCTCTATTTCAGACACCTCCATGAGGTTCACACAACACTGATGGCATGTCCACAGCATCTGATCACTTCTCTTCACTTATTCCTATTTATAGATAGGTTAGCTACTACTCAACTYGAGACTTCATCCCCTGAGAATCTCTCTAGGGGACTGTTACTTTAAGGGCTATTTAGATGGCATCAGAGAGTAAGGATATGCATGCYCTTAAATTCAGCAGAGTTCCATTTTTGATGTATGGCAGCTGTAGGCTTTATGATGCAATTTTTCTCAAGGATTATATTTCATTCATGTAGAAACATGTATTGTTTAGCATTTTACATGTTTCATCTATCAGTACATTTAAAACACAATCATTAGAGTGAGTTATAATAATTGTATTAGATATATTTTATGCGTTACTTATGAAATAAAAGAGAGGTTCTTGAAGCAATTGCTGAAAGACTGAGTGGCTTAACCAACTTCAGAACATAACCTTTCTGYAAGTTATAGTGCCTTTGAACATGCAATGTGCTGGTTACAGTTTCCTCTGCAAAGTCAGTCCTTCCCCTGAAAGGAATGAGAGATAGACAACGGAAGACTTTTACTCTGTCAACTCAAGCAAAGGACCAGTTCCGCAAATACTGGTTTCTCCTGAGCAGATGCATCCCTCCAAATCTCCTGATGAAGAAATCTAGCACCTACTCCACCTCTTACTGACTTTATGGTAAACTATGAGTCACCAGTGAAGTCTTCAGTTCTCAGTTTGCAGAGAGCACACAGTCCCCCAGTCCCTAGTTCTATTCTCATTTTGACAGCTTTTATGTTAGTGAGTGCAACTACCAAGTTCAATGAACTTTATCCCAATTTCCATTCATGTTACTGAGATCCCTATCTTGCCTTTAGCGTAATGTGTCAAAATAATGTATCTCCCCTGGCTAATAGAGATATCCTTGTGGATAGGAAAGACAAGRTTGTTATATTGTCAAGCTATTTGGACTGTCTTGCTTTTTTTTTGTTTGCTTGTTTGAGTCAACTCCTCATTTGTAACACAGTCATCACCTCAACATCCTAATGCTTTCTCTGCAAATAGAGACAAAAACTAACATTTCAGTATTGCAGAAATGTTAATTTGCATGAAGAATGACAATCTTCTCAAGCTCTTAAAAGTCCTATCTGATCCATTCAAATACAGTCTCTGCATCTGAAGTAGCATCCCGGTGCCTGGAGAGAGGTAGATCTGAAACTGCCAAACCATTTACTGCAGTAAAAAAAAAAAAAAAAAAAAAAAAAAAAAAAAAAAAAAAAGTGAAAAACAAAACGAAACACAGTTGCTTGCTAAATTTAGCTGAGTCTAAATGCAGTTGGGTTGTGAATGAAGGCCAGAAATGACAAGGGGAATGGGAGCAATTGTATCACCTCCCATTGAGAATGCAATTAACAGAGGGATTTGCAGCACAAAACCTAAAAATCTACACTTGCTTCTAGTATGATGCAATCTGAGAAAACTTCTCTCTGGATTCTACACTACTTTTTTTTTGCTCTTAAAATAGATTCATGTCCATACTGCACATAATTGCATATAGAAACAATCACTAAGACAATGCTGAAGGCTCAGCATTCTTCTATTTTCAGGTCGGGAGCAGGTTTACTCAAAGTTGGACAACAGTAGAAACTTTCTGTCCCTCAGCTTCCTTCAAGATGTAAATACAAAGATACATCCATATTATGTCTTTGTTATATTCATGAAAAATGTGAATGCAGGAGATTCTTTGTCTGACAGAGGTCACAATCTTACTTCGATTAATGATGACTTTGTCATATTATATCTAAAGTACTGTGCAAAGTACCTGCATGTTTCATAAAAAACAATGTACATACTGATCCTCACAAATAAGCTGTTGTTTTCTCTCCCTACTTACTGTTAGCAGCAGTGAACTGCTCAAGTTTTAGGTCAGATTCTGCAGATAGATTCATTTTGCAAAAGTGTCAAAGATGTGGGATTWTTAAATCACTTAAAAGGAAAATAAAGCAGAATCATAGGATGAAGAACTCTAACTTACATTTTTCAAAGGTTTTATATTCTTAAATTATATTTTTTAAAAAGGTTACGCTGTTCTGTTCATAAAATTCTGTTGTTTTAGAAAGAAATGGCTTGTCAAGTACATATGTTGTTTTATTCTTTTTATCTCCTGTAGCATATTAAGAATCAAACCAAGAGTAAGCCCTTTCTTAAAAGTAAATGAAACAAGTAGCAGCAAGGTTAGCTTCCGGGAAGCCTACAAGGCAAAATCTCAAAACTGATATGCTACTGAATCAGAAGAGAAAGCAAAGTATTAGCAGAAGTGCAGCTCACTAACTTACTTGTGTAAACTCAGTGCCATAGGAAATAGAGAAGCAAAAAACACAAAAACAAAAGGATAAAATATATCTATACTCTGTCACAGTTATTTTAAAAAGCATCATATAGAAGAGGTCCTTTAGATTGCTTCATTAAAGAAATACACAAATATACGCACATATGTATGCATCTCTGTGTGAAGAAAGAACACAAACATTCACAAGTATATGTGTATTTCTGTGCATGAAGAAAGAACGAGCAAGGTAATGAGAAGAAGGCTTATGACTGCTGTACCTGGAGGTATGAAATCCAAACTGTCTGGCTGTGGGTGACAAGCCCAGCACTGATAGCAGGGATGCTCCCACAGCAGGAAGCTGCCAGTGATGCTTTTCTTGCTGGATATGGCTCTGAAGAGCTGCAGCATGCTGTGCAACAGCAAGGAGGGAGCCTGTGCTTGCCACGGACCTGCTGTAAACCAGCTGGAGTTTCACTGATGCCTTTACCCTATTATTATTGACCACTATAGGTCATACAAAGCATAAAAGGGGAAAAAGATGAGGCTGGAAAGAAAAATGGGAAAAGCTAGTGATTTTCTGTGTTTCGTGTCGATTTTTCACATAGGCATGAATATTTCAAATGAGTGAGAAAGGGACCTTCACAGTCTATCAAGGGAAGTGCAGTGTAAGATAAGTATAATATGTATTATTATTGATGCAGAAGATCTGTCATCACTCAGAGGAGTTATCCATAATTTTGTTGGTGGGTACAATCAGTAAATACCTGAATTAATCTTCTTGTTGCAGTCATGTTATACTGCTTGACAGTCTTCTACAGATATCCTACTACTTTTCTAGGGCATGATAGATTGGTCCATTTCCTGTTCTAGTCTGCATTGCACTGATCGTGCCTCTTACCTTCATTTTCCCTCTCCTTGCCCCACCACAAAGCCATTTCCATTTGGCTTTATGGAATCCATTCATTGTATCAGCAGCTCCCTTTTAATCAGAGCACTACTTCCATCTGAACTAGCTGGTTAAATGACTGAGGGTCCATTAAGTGAATTATTTCAAGCTCTCACCCCTTTCACAAATTTACCCCTAAAGCAACACATCAAGTAATAAATTTGAAGCACCTCTCAGTATGGTGAGAGAAGCAGACTGCACTTTACAACTAGCAATTAGCCTTAGGGCTTCAGGTATTTTTCTTTTCTCACTGCAACTGAACTTGCAGAAAGTGCTGGAAAAACAGTTTGGAGAAAGGAAAACACAGCCTTGTCCAGAATGTGCTGTTCTATGCCTGACTCTGCTAGCTTGTCTTTATTCTCTATCCCTTTATTTATGATATCCTAACATATCGTAATATTCAGTGACATTTCCTATTGCCTCAGTAATGGGGCATTCTGGGAAATTATGGTCTAACAAGAACAACTATAAGATACCCTCATTACCATCTCCACAAACCTGCTATCTCTTTCTACTCACTAAGGGTCATGTAGAGCTTTGGAAGACAGAGGACATAGGAYAGGGATGTACAAAGTGCATTTTGAGAACTAAATTACCCTGTAATTTTATCTTAATAAATAACATGATTTCTATGTTATGGCTATGCAGCATAGTGACAGCAGTCAGAACAACACCTAGAAGTGTGTGAAATAAAAACCTTTTTAKCTGTATCATGTCCTGTTAAGCAGTCTGATTTCAAACAATAGGATTCAGACAGAATTATAGACCAGTTTCTTACCTATTCGATAGTTACATGCTGTGAGTAAAATGTAGGTTACTACACTGCCTTCTTTCTCTTTAGTTCATCATTGTAATTGCCATTTTTTTTTCTTTTTTATGAAAATGTCTTCATTTTTTTAGTTCTTATTATCCAAACTTTATTACATCAACCTTCTCCCTCTCTCTTCCCACCTTTTATTTTCTTTTCTCCTCCACCCCAGAATTATGCAGGTGAAAAGAGTTGCCTTGTCTCTCTTTGATTACATCCTACTTTGTCCTTCTCTGTTTCTTTTTCCAGCTCAGTTCATATGCTTTGTGATACAGCTTTTATCAGCCTCACACGTACTGTTCCTATTGCTTGTTCCCGATCATCTGTTATATGTCATCAAGTACGGCATGTGCTCTTGGCAGAACATCTGCAATTACTAGATAGTTTCTCATCTGAAAATATAGGGTGTTACCAACACTGATATAACAGAACTGAGCTTCTATGGTCTTTCCCCTGTGACAGAGACTATAAGGAACAACATGAAGAATGGCCCTGTACAGTGTGATGAAAGAATAGGTGATAATTTCTTAGCAAGGCTTAACCAAGTATAGACTGGACATAACATGTTACAGTCATTTAGCTTTGCTGTCACTAGAGAAAAAGAGACTACCCATATAAAAAAGAAGGAGAGGAGTTTGACTGGGCACTGTAATTGATAGTTTGTTATGGAAAAAAAGGATACTTAAGAAAAGTGAGTGGTATTTTTCTCGGTTGCCAATGATTTACTTTTTGCCAATGATTTACTTTGAGGGATATTGTTCAGATGACTTTCAGTCTCAGATTAAATTGTTAACGTGCAAATGCTTCCCTACTCACACTGGAAGTTGCTAGTAATGATCACTTCTATTTTTAAATGAGACTATTAACTATTGACATCCTTTTCAGATTGTCRCTTATTACAGAGTGGGCAGTAGGATTCAGTAATTTGTGAATATCTGGTAGCTGAGAGCTGTAGATACCATGTTGTTTTACAAACATTAAAGATAGAAATATATATCAGCTGTGCAAAGGCAGTCCATTCCAATATAAGGTGCTCAGCACTAAAGCAGTTTCACATTTCAGACTATTCTCATTTTCTCAAGTCATCTTTGCAACTGAAAGAGATGAGGAGACCAACATGTGACCAGAAATGTTTCAAGCTTTGAAATGCTGTTGACCAATAACACAGACTCAGGGAGGCTGGAGCTGTCATTGTGAATTTCAGTGCATGTAGGAATAGTTCATATCTAATTATATGTGTATGTACTTAAAAAGCATGAATCGTTGCTTTGACTAAGTAAAGTGACTGTATTGAACGATGAAGTCCTTGGTTTGTTTGACAGTAAAGCACATGTGCTTGGTGTATTTTTACCCTTCTGAACATCTGTATCAAGAACCGAAAAGAATCACAAGACAAGAGTGGTAACTCTGAAGCAACTTTTGAGAAAAAAAAACATTGTATTCCTTTTCATCAGCTATAATGAGACATTTTTGAAAGGAGTTTTCTCATCGCCTGCCCTACCAGTAGGTCATTTAAATTGGGGGAATTCCTAGCTGTGATTGTTGCTACAGCTATAGATTTCATATGGGACTATATCATTCAAAAATACCAGATAATGCAGAGCTGTTAAAGAGCCTTCATTTGTGAGAYAGAGGAGTTGAGCTGAGAGAAAAGTGGCAGTAGCTTGCATATAGAACYACAGAGGGAATTGTTTCAATTTGAATTGTGTTTTGTCATCCTTGTTTGAGCATAGTAGTGGCAGTGGGGCACACAAGTGGTGGTCTGARAATGTTATATTTTTATGGTGCGTTGATTCATAGGTCAGGTGATCTGCAGCAGACTTTTCTAAGATCTGCTCAGTTGCCAGTATTACGTTTTAGGCTGATTCAGCCCATAGGTCTGCAGCAAGATTTCTTCCATTGCAATCTAGATAGAGGTTCTCTTTTACTGATGCTTATAGGACTGAGAGAGAGCTCCCTTTAATGTGGCATTAAAGCTTTTATATCTCCCTATCATTAATTGTAATTGATTAGCTTTCTTCTTCTGACACATTCCTGATCAGCTCCAGTACATCTTTCTTTCCTCTTATGTCATGACWTTTTCCCCTTATCACTGTTAGAAATCACAAGTGGCAGGTGTGGGAGTAAAGAGTTTCCTCAATGAACTCAAGATTTTCCATTACTACCTAAATCTCTTGACCTTAAAGAGACCTTGGATTTTATATCTGTCTTTCCATCTCCTTTTTCACTGACCTTCTGCTCCTTAGAACTCCAATAGAGTTCAAATATTTATCATCACCTACCCTCATTCTTCTCTTCACCAGCACCCTCTGCTTTCTGCATTCACAGTGGTTGCAAGTCTGTCTAGCTTTACACATTTCTAGCTGCCTGCAGTTTCATTCTCTCAAGGGAAGATGCATTTTTCCACCTCTATAACTCTTATGCATATATTCCTTTTTTTTCTCAATAGCTGTATTTTCTTTTTGAGCATTCTTTTTGTCTGTTAATTTATTTTATTAATTTCTAGCCAAGACAAAACATTTTTTCAGCTCACATTTGTTCTTATCACTCCATTCTCTTCCTCTTCTTTCACCCATTTGATTTACCCTTCTCTCTTAGCAATTACACCTCTAACTAGATTCAAGAAACACTGTTGACTGCACAAACAAGACTGCTGCAGCTACATATGTATAAACGTGTGTGTGTGTCAGTGTCTGTGTATCTGTGTGTGTACATATATATATGTATGTATGTAAATATGTATGTATGTACATATACACCCCTGGCTACCTCATCATTCGCAATTGTTTTCAGGGCAATGATTTGGTAATCTTCCAATCACCCAATGTATCACCTRGAAGGTAGTTCTATAATCCTTTCCCTTCCTTGGTAGGAGGATATTTTTATTACCACACAAAATTTCAATTTATAAGTATTATAAATTGAGTGTTAGAAGAGCTGGCTTCTACTCAAGTTGCAGTCATTATCTTCCAATTACATAAAAGTACACCTTTGGATCCCCACTAGGTAAAGTAAATCCTCATCYCTTGTTCTGAAACATGGACTTAATAATCAACCTATACAAAATAACTACTCACTTAGAAAAATGTTGAAAATCTGGAACGTTTTATTGTAGCTGTATATTCCTCAGTAAAGGCTAATTTCAAGCCCAATAGAGACTGTAATTCACTGAGAAATGAACTGTTGCTCATCATCCACACACTATAAACCAGTTACATTGTAACTGTCTTCCCGCTTCTGCTTTTACTCATGAAGTAGTCCCAGTGGGGCTACTCACAAGAGAAGYGTTTCCCAGTAGTAGAAGGGATGGCAGGGTCAGGCTTTTAGTTAGGTAGTATGGTAGATCTACCTAGTATAGCTTCTCAAGATGAAAAGTTCTAGACAGACATCAATAATAGCAGCAGTAATAATAATAATAATAATGACATTGATGACAAATAAGCTGCTAATGCTAGCAGTATGTGTGGCAGTGAATGCCAATTATTGCCAGCCTTTGAAATAACAATAACAAAATCGCAGAGCAGATTTCCTTGTTCTCTGCGTCTTTTTTATTTTAAATGCTATTCAAGAGATGCAGAAATGGCTTTTTTAAAGGCAAAAAAGTTTAAAGTGTACAAAGCAGGTACAAGGAGCTCTGGTCTGCCCAGGCTTTTTACTTTAAACTTACTCAAGCAAAACACTAAAGTAAAAGAGAGTTTAATATTATGACTCTGCAGTTTGACACCTCAGTGTCCAAGTCTACTTGGATCCCCAGTCCATAGCATACCTAGAATTACAGTCACTAAGAGCTCTCACTCTCTGTAAATCATCTGAACTTGAGTGTTACCTTGCTCTACAGCTATACCTCTGTGCAGACCATTAGATGAAGCTTATCTTTTAAGTTAGAATAACAAATCCTAGATTTTTAACCCCTGAAGCCCAAATGAGCAGTGTGAATATGAGGAAGCCATCCACCAGACAGCCTGAAACTCCCCACCGTTACTATTCCTGGGAGATCCTGCTAGACTAATCAAATTCAGGAAGGACTAATACACAGTTGATCACCTTCATAAAATAGTTTTACTCAGCATGAACATTAACAATAGATAAACATAGTTACAAGAAAGTTATTGCTTGATTTAGAGTCATAGGATAACAAAGATAGTTGCTATTCACAGGACAAAAGAATGTGATATGAGGATGAAGACCTCACTACAAGTCCTTCACTTGAGAGCATTTCTGATTCATGCCAGATCCTTGCTCTCTAAATTGTTACAGAAATTAAGATCTTAATTTCTTCTGCTATTCCACATATGCTTCCTCTCATCCAGAGTACTTACTTTTTAATAAAAAAATTCTTCAGCCTTGTCCCCTGTAAAAGAAAGAAGGAAATAAAAAAGAAATGGATCCCTTGTCCCCCCAAAGGAGCTGTATCTTTGTTAACAYGACCTTACATTGTCCCCCTGAATAATGTAAAATTTGTTTTGTTGTGCCCTGCAGGGCTTCTGTGTCCCCAGAATCCTAAGGCAATGGCAGTGCAGAGCTGGCACACAGTAGCAGAAATGTCATTTTTTAATTATGTGGTTCTGAGGGGAATCTATTATCTACTGCTGAGATGTTGAAATCAGACGATTTATCTCCAAGGCAGCTCTGTCTACAATCTAGAATATATATCTCTTGTCACTGCAGGAAAGAGAATGAAAGGATGTTTTTATTTCTGTTGCCTTATGTTTATAAATTTATTCTTTTAAAATTTCAAGTGAATTCGGGGGGGAGGAGAGGGCAGGCAGAAAAAAAGAATGGAGAGTAGGGAAAAGTCAAGTTCTAATGCTTCTCCAGGTTCTCTTTTCCCTTGATCTCCTTTGAAAGTCACCGAAGGACAGAAGGGATCTAGCTGCCCTTCATTCATTTACATCCWCAAGAGTCCATGTGCTAACAGTAACTAGCTTAGATATTAGTCACTGTGCTGGGGACTCAAAGCATCAAAGTGTAAGAACACTGTACAAGTGAACAGTATCAAAAAAATTGGTCAGGCAATTTATTTACTTTAATTAACATAAATACTAACTGCTGCCTGACATTTCAGGCTAGATGTCTACAATAATTTGGAAACATTTTTATTTCTCACACATTAGGTGTTATGTAAACTAATATACCTACCAGCTTATTCAAAATGATTCTGAATTATTGCTGTTTTCCCCCTAAGGTATCAAAGCAAATGAAAGAGTTTAGTTCATGTTCTTTTTTTTATTTGCAAAATTCATTACAAATCACTTTGTGAAGCAGGATTGGAGTTGCCAGGAATTCATATCTGTTAACAAAAAGATAYGCTCCAAATGCTTTTAAAACAATCCCGTTCAAGTATATTTTAAATAATTATATGTTTTCTGTGTCTTATAAAAGTTTACAAAAAGGTGGGGAAGGGGAGCCTACAGAAGGAAAAGAAATGTTGGCATATCCCCAACCAAAATTGTAGTAGTTGCATTGCCCTCTAGTGCCTACATGGCAACATAACACCTTAAAAAAAATCACTGTAAATTATTAAAATGAAACCTTTAATGTCATTTGATGGTTTACTGCATTTAATTTAGAGAGAAACATTATAGACAGTTTGTTGTTTGCAATATATGACAAATCCTTGCATCTCCCAGTCTCTTCTGGCAAATCTGAGAAATATCAATTTACTTTGAGTTGCTGGCAGAAATGCTATGCATGTCCTCTAAAAACAAATAAAGAATAATATTCAGAACAGCCTCATCCCCAGAACGTCAGTCCTTGAAATCCACCTGAAATACATGCTGTTTAAATCAGAGTGTACCTATGTTCCTTACTATTGACAAAGATAAGTAAGTAAGTATTCACGAGTATATCATTAGTCTACACGCTGTGAAGTACTTCACTGCCTCTCCCATATACAGAGAGATTAGCATATAGAAAAACACAGGGTTAGGCAGAGTAAAGTTAAGGTGGGCTTAAGATATGCATATCAAGATGAAAATTATTGTAAAACACTGTAGACACAAACATTTGGTAGGCTATGGATATATTGTGATAGAAAAAAATAAGAATTTCTACTAAGCTGTAAGAGCCCTTTAGTTTCTGTTCAGTCACTGCTGGTTAACTATCTAGTTCTAACTATTATATGTAGTTCTACTAGTTACAACATATGTGTTTTTATCTAGTAGAACTAAATTAATCACCCATTTACACTGATATCACATTAAACATGAAAAAAACACTTCTATTTGTAATAAGAGTTCAAGCAAAATAAAATATTTTACAATTCATTTAAGAAGAAAAATGTAACATGTTACAGTGAGGAATGTTTTAGAAGTGCATTTGTACCTTTGTACACCTGCAAAATATGCTACTATTATATTTTATTTACTAAAGAATAGAGAGTGTTTTTTATTTGAGGGATTAGATGATCTGATAACATCACCTTTTCTCCACACAGTCCTTCAAATCATAACATTTTTAGAAGCTTTTATGTTCTGATCCATAAGATGCCATCAAGCTACTTGCCAGCCCTCCACAAAGAAWGTGGAGTAAAATTACATTACCTCCCATTGCCAGAATTTCATGACTTTCATTTTCGAAACCAAAGCTACACAATAAACATAATCATATTTGTCATCATTTTTCAGATGGGGAACTGCAGCTTATACTCTTGGGTAAGCAAGATAGCCATGTACTTGAGCAGCTATGCTATTCTCCCATGTGACCAGAATATACACGAGCACATACAGGAAATGTATTTGTATCTGTACAAACCAATACTATTCCTAGGATCACTTGCAGAACCCTAGAGCCTGAATAGGATGAAGATTTGAACAGCAGAGGGAGAGGAAGGGAGTAGTATAAAGATGCATAGCTGTAATTGCATCATGCAAGTAGGAAAGCATCTACCATGCTTGTCATGTTAGTGAAAGCACAGCTGCTGAGGGAACTCGTTAAGAAAATCTATGCCTGGCCTTATCCAGCATGTAATGCAGTTTTGCCACTACTAAAACCAAGAAAAGAATGTATTGTGTTTTAATAATCCCCAGCTACATTCTTGGAGTCCTATGTGTTGTGGACAATCTACATTTGTACAATAGGCTGAAGAGTTACTCCTTTTTGTGAAGGGATGCTTAGTTTCATATCCCACTTATGTGGTTTCACCTGTTGTTTGTGTGAAACGTAGCCAGAAGCAGCACGACTGTCACTGAGGCAGGAACTAGTCACTGTTCTCATTATCTTGCTCAGCAATATTTCCCGTCTGCTTGGAAGGACCACACATTGCACTATCACTGGGGAGAATCCAGTCTTGATCCCCCCCCCTTTTTTTTTTCTGGATAATTACAGAAATTCAGTCTTCTGAACTCAGTCTATTCACACCTTGTAGCTTTACTAAATTCCTTTAAAGCAGAGAGAGCTTATATCATTGAAGTAGAAAATCAATGYAGTTAGGAGACCTGACGAAAAGTGCTCTGAGAAGCTGATTAAAATATATAATTTCATAGTTTAATATCTTGAAATGAATACATTTTGTCTACAGAGCATCCTGAATGTTTTCAAGCCTTAGATGACTGAATAAGCATATGTTCACAATTAAACTCCCAGGAAATGCGGSTGGCTTTTGATTTTTCTTTCTTCTGTCCTGCAGGTCTTCAAAATATTAGGGGTCCTTTCCCATTCATCCCAAGCTTGGACAAATACTTGAAATAAGTCAACAGCAAAAATTCAGCCATGTCAACGGAAAATACTGTGTCTAATTCAGGCATTTAACTCTTACCTAAGTTAGACGTCTGGGCTCCCCATTTGGAAAAGATATGCACTTTCACTGATCAAGTCAGATCTTCTATATGTTGAAGTAACTTTAAGAGAAGCATCAAGTTTTCTCTACCGCTTCTTGATTTCTTTTGCTGCTAGTTGTTTCTTTCCCTAGCTGATTTCAATTTAGGTATTTATAGGCCTTAATCCAGGCTTGTAGACTTTATCTCTGTAAAACGTTTTGAAGATCTTTTGTTGTCTACCTGAAATCCATATTCCTTATTTTTCCTCCCATGAAAGTAAAACATGGACCTAACAGTAATGATGACAATGATGATAACGGAAGTTTATTGTAACCAGTACATTTTCCATTAAAAYTTTGGTTTTTCTCCACTGATATTTCCCATTGGTGCATATTTTTCCAACATAAACTTTTGACTAACTCTGCTTATGCTAATATGCCTCACATTAGTGTCAAAATGTACTTTTCTATGGCAGTGGGTCAAGACTGTTTTTCRTTATTCTTTTCTTTGAAGGAGCTGACTTTAATTTGAAAATGCAATGTGTCTATAAGAAAAGCTATTGGCTAAAAGGGTTAAAAATACTCACCCATTCCCACCACTTTGTCGCTGAAAGTAAACCTTAAGCTAAGGACATGAAATGATGAGGAGTTTTCAGTYTTCACCAACTTGGAACGTCTGCCATGAGAGTCTGCATTTTCTCCACAAGCATCTGAAGTACAGTCCCTTGTACCACTTGTCATACCTCAGCCACTTTCCTACAAGGACCTGACAACAAAGAATTTCTTGCAGCTCTGGGAACACCCTCAAATTAAGTCACAGGACTGTTTGAAGATGTAGATTAACAGTCATGCATGATCCATGGATCATGCTAAGTCACTAGCTGTTTAAAAATATTATTAAAAGAGAAACAAAAAAGAAAAGGAAGGCAAGATACTTTTTATTTGTCTCAGCATTAGTATGAATGATGATAAAGTGATGCTTTGATAAATCCGTTTGGTTATTTGTCCATTCCTAGACTGTACTCTATGCAAAATTTGCGTTCAAAGCAGGATCATATACTGTAAGATTAAAGTCTGTCCTTGAACTATGTATGAAGTGGAGTAACATGGCRTTGATTAATGTGTTATTCCATGTAATACTGATAGGGAACACTGTCAGCTCTCCCAGTAAATCCACACTTGTGGCAGTTATCCTCACTAGGGTGAATTTCACTCTAAATTCTGCTTAATTGGCTTTTTTTTTCAGTAGTGATTTAGATGGTAAGTTCCGTTAGGTGCTATCACATGTAAGACAGAATGAAGGTTTATGTAATATGGACAGTTAGGAAAAAAAAATAAGAGGGGGGGGGGGAAAGTGGTAGATTTTGCCCATGGCTCAACACTGTTTCTTCTTCATGAAATGCTGCTCTGTAGTAAATGTACAGTCAAGTCAGTAGTAAATGGAACAGTAGAGAAAAGGAAAATGTAAACTGAAAGTTTTATTGCAGTGATTGATTCTAGCTTTGCTAACCAAAATCAAAAGGGCTTGGTATGAGATTGGCCTTAGATTAGGATTTTCTTTTTATCCTGTTGAATAAAAACCAGTCTTGGAATTCATCAAAGATTCCTGAAATGCTCAATTGAAYTCATGTTACAAAATATGTTCCTGGTGAGATCATGCTTGACAAAAGCTAATGAAAAGGTTAAAAAAAAATGTAGATATAGTGCACAGCAGGTCACACAATAAAAAAGACCTACAAACATTAGATGTTTTTATATCTCCTAGGTGCTAGCACCTTACTCTAAAGTAAAAAGGAGAATGTCTAACCATAACTGGATTAATATTCCCAATCAAGTGCTGTATGCTGTTTTTACAGTGATAGTTAGGTCCTCACAAATATTCTGGAGGAGCCATGTGGCTTTATATTAGCTGAAAATCTGATCCTAATCTGATTTTAGGTATTTACACATCAGACCCAGTTGATATAAAGATGATACTCAAAAAATAAATAAATAAACACCAGTCAGTCCACTTCTGCTCATGATTTGCACTGGAGAAAGGAAAGCAGGAAATTTCCACAGAAGTGCATTAGATTGCAGTATACACTTTGTGTCCGTGTGCGTGTGCGTGCTAGAACCGGTCCCAGTTTTACTCTTAGTCTTGGACAAACTAACCTTCTCAAAATAAGATATTTCATCTGTCAAACTCCTACTCACTGCCAGTGACATCTAATTATTCCAATCTTACAAAGATGATGGGAAAACAAAAGAGAGCGTGGGTCATGCAGAGAAGAATTTAATTGAGTTTCAGATCTTCTTTCACTCTATTTCTGTCATTCTGAGAACCTGACAATTACACATTTATTAGTATATAGAGGTATCATATCATCCTGAGGCTGTGCCCCTCCCTGGTCAAAATTTACAGTGCCGGGACATTGTATAATTTACTTGACCCTTAAAGAGATCAGTACTTTCTTTTTTTCTGAGACTTCCTGATATAAAACACAAAGTGCAGACTATTTTGATGATTGTCTCACATAGATAGGAGTCTTTGGTCCAGCTAACCTAAGAAACCAAGTTCCTCAGGTTCCCCAGAAAGTTAAGATGACCTCAGGGTTACAGTTCACCTCTCTGGGGGCAGAGCTGAAACTAACAGCTGAAGCAGGCAAAGKCAGAGATGTAGAGATTTCCAAAACCTGAAGACTTCCTGCTTTAGATAGCATAAGGAATATGCCAAGCTTGACAAAATAATAAGCACCTACATGTGTTTCTTTGTCCCAGCTTTTCCTCTTGATTATTTGTGAAACAGTTCACAAAGGAGATAAAAACAAACAAGACTGCATTTTATAAGCACATTAGTACTTAATGCCAGTAATTAAGCCAGTAATGTTTCCTCTGCTCAGCAGAGACAAAAAGGTTTTGCTCAGTTGAGAAGGAATTTCTGCAGGAGGATATTTTGCAAATGACAATTCAAATCCCAAGTGTTAATGACTTTCTGGCTTCAGCCTTCATTAAGAATATCAGTAGTAAATAGACTTCTAACATATATGAAGGTTGTGAGAAAGAGTTAAAAATTCAGGTTAAAATGGAGGCATTGTTATTCTATCTTATGGCAACTACACTCCAGATTAATTGCCTCAGTTTATTCAGCAGATTCCCAGACATTGTAAAGACATTTTGAAAAAGGATTGGAAATGAGGAGCTAAGGTAGCATAGATCAGTTGGATTCTCAGAATACTAGAACAGATTAATTAAATAGATTATTGTAGTGAAGAAAAAATGATAGGAGATAAATAACAACTGATATGAATTTGACAGGAACATGTCATGGCAAATCAATCAAAATTCCTTCCACAATCTTTTATCCTATTGTAGAGATAAAGAAAACAATAGATGACATATAACTGAGTTTCAATAAACCCTTGCCATTGCTTCACATAGCAATTCAAAAAGTAAGATAACTATCTAAATTAAGTTATTAGAATGATYCCACATGAGCTAGAAAACCACTGTCACAAAGCAGCTACCAGTTATTACACAATGTCAGACTGCAAAAGGGTATCAAATAGAGCCCTAGAGAAGTCTGTTCTGAGCTTGGGGCAACTTAATTTTCTGTTTAATGACTTGCATGACTGGAGACAGTCTACTGATTAAGTTTGCAGATGACACACAAGTCAGAAGGCAAGTAAGGAATTTGAGAAATAGGATTTGTATTTAAAATGATATGGACAAACTGGAGAAGAGAAAAGGGGATATACATTAATAAGAACAAATACAATATTCTACTTTTTAAAGACCACTGGTAAGAATGTTACTCTTTTTTTTCTTCTTTCTTTTGTTTTTCTTGTATTACCATTTTTTTTCTTCTAGGGATTTTTATTGTTCTTATCTATAGAAACAATCCTATTCAAATTGGCTTGAAATGCACTCACTTGAATAAGAGTCATTAACATTAATTAATTAACATTAAGTTAATTAACATTAACTTACCTGTAAGGGGCAGGGAAAATCCTCTCTAAATACAAAAAGACTGAGTAGATTTTAGTGGGTAGCAGTCTCTTCTGTCTCATTGGCAGAAAATCTGGTTTAAAATATCTTTGCCTGCCTGGGGTTGATTGCATCATTTTTTAAAGCTTTTATATTATTATTATTTTATGTTTGAGCAGTCAATGGACTCAAATGAAAGATGAAGGAAGGATGGATGATACCAAAGTATTATTCCAATTATTGTAAGTTAAAGTTCTCAGCAAAAGCAAACTGTAAAAGCTCATTACCAAGAAAAATGGTAAATATCTTTGTTGTTGTGCAAAAAGCTACCATCAGCTTGCCTTACAGACATATAGTATACAGTCAATTCTAGGAGAATAGAAAATTTGAAACCCAGAGTGAGTAGTCATGAAGCTCCAGATTCTAATTTGAATGTAACCCACCATGTAAATGTATCCTACGTTTAAAGACAAAACTCTCAAATTTTAGGATTATTTGTGCTTGTAACAATGCCTGTGTGTATTTTTTATTAGGTTTTGGGAGACTTTCTTTTTTTTTATCAAGAAAATTTTATTGATCTTTCTATTAAAAAGTCAGGATAAACTATACCTCAGTTGCTTCTTAGAGGTATTTATCCAGAATCTTTATAAAAGCCTCCAGTGACAAAAGTTCCAAGTCTCCCCCATACAGTACGTTCCATTGTTTCAAAACTTATACCATTGGGAAGTTTTCCCCCTTGTCTGACCTGATTCTCCCTCTTTGAACTTCAAGTTCATTGTCTTAAATCCATTTCCTTATTCAATGCAATTATAAAGAGCTTTTAATTTCTTCCTCTTTTGCATCTTTTACATTTCCCATCTGCCCTGAATCTTTTCTTCTCAGGGCCAAAGAATCCCAGATTGTCCATTTGTCTCTGCAGAGCTTCTTTTCTAAACTTCTAATTATTCCTGATTTTTACTCAGGAATGTCTCGTGATCCACAATGTGGTGTCCTATGCTCCAGTTGGGGCCTGAGGTCGCCTTAGCAGAGCATTTCATGCATCCTATAGATAATAATTCTCTTTTTACAAGCCAGTCTAAAGATACCTTTTTCACAAAAGTCTACAAGTCTTCACTAGCCATTTGCACTGCTCTCCAACATACAATTCTCTTGAGCATTTGGACTGTGTGAATGATAAGTCACTGCTGGATTTTCTTGGAGCAGAAAAAATATGTGTATACTCTTGACAGGCTTGGGAGGCTAGCTCAGTGGCCAAGCGTCTCAAGGGATCTCTCCAATAGGCAAAAGATCTCTCCAAGTAGAACTGAGGAGACTATGCCAGGTTTTTCCTCCTCCATATGGTACAGTCCCCCAACAATCACTCATCATGCTCCTCTGCATGTAAAACACACATATATGAAAACACAAAGGTGGCAAGCTGCCTTCTTTCTTTATAATTACTTTATTTATATAAGGAAAAGTTCATAAATTTTATTTACTTTTTAAAGAATTAGAATATTTTCTTTTTTGAGGATCTCACATACTTGTTTTGAAACTAAGCCATGCCTGAAATATGCTCAGACCCAGGAGGTTTGTTGCAATCAGAACATCTTTAAAAAGATGCTTATGCATGTATAGAAATTTTTCATATGCTTCAGGAGATAAAAGGTACAAAACTTTATGAAGTGGAAGTCATGGGCCTTTCTCCCTTTCAAAGACCTCTAATTTGAAGAGCTGAGAATTCGGCACAACATATACCTGCTTAGGGAAGATATCTCATTTAGTTTTATAGCCCAAAACATTATTAATTTTTTTGTGTGTATGTTTCCTAACAGGTATTTTAAGGACTTTCTCTGCTATTCGCTTTACTTTAAACATAGGAGGATGCTAAACATCCCCTAGTATTTTCTAAAAAAGAGTTATTTTTCCATGTTAGGGTCTTGATCAGTATTCCTTCTCTAAGGTCTGAAAAGAATCTAATGTCAGCAGCTGAAATAGGCTATGTGAAGTCATTAAGCTGTTTATTATTATGTTTAGTATAACCACCACAAAGCCAAAACATGTATAACTTATTTTTCTAAAAAAAGATCTCAGAGCTACTTTTGAGCATGAAAAAAACCCACAAATTCAGGTTCTCAGATTTAGTAGTTTCCTCATTCTTTCCTAAGCTCTTAGGTGCTGTGATGGGCTATATATTAAAACACACAATTGTCTTCATTATTTCTAGTGCTATAAAATTAAGATGCTTTATTTTTTTTAACTGAAGAGGAGACTGTAATTAAAACTTCTTTTGTTAAATTAACAGGGAGTTCACCTAATTTATAAAGCAGTTTATATTGGCCCCTGAAAGTAATTGATACTCAGACTTTCAAAGGCTGGAATATTAGTTATATAACTGTTATGTTCAAGACGTTTCCTTAACCTATTTATTTGTCGGATGTTATTTATTGTTCAATTTTCCAAGAATTTCCTTAAATTTTTTGTTTAAATGGTTTAGAATTGGTATTTTCATGTATGCAGAAACTATGTTTAATTAGCTTGCTTTTTGTCAAAAATTCAAATAATCAAACGAAGATTTTTTTGTATCAGGTGGCCACATCTTGATCTCACTTAAAACTGATATGAAACTGCTCTGATAAGGGCAATTCTGATCTTAAAATCTGTGTGAATTAAGATCAGAACCTGGTTCTAATGTTCCTGGTTTAGCTGGAAGGAAGACTGATAATGAAGGGAAAGCTGTAGAGTGATGCTGCAGATCTGCTGTGCACTTCCATGGGCAGCGCTGCGGCAAGCTGGAGCCAGCACCTCTGCAGTATTGCGAGGCAGCAGCTGACAATCCAGGGCTGGGTTGTGACRGAGGCCAGAGATGGGGTTGGGGAGGCCCCAGGCATGGCAGTGCTCACAGGGGCCCGTGGAACTGGAGCTCAAAGCTGAGGACAGAAAGCCTTGAAAATAAAAGATCTCATTTGACCTTTGCCAATATTGACAAATCTTTAACACAGACATAATCTCAATTAGATACTCCTTAATTTCTTTAGGACAAAATGGTAAAAGAGAAAAAAACTGCAATGAATTTTTCCTTGTTACTCAAGTACGAAGTGTCCTAGCAACTCCGGAGAAGCCAAGATTCATGATTAATGTCAGGAAATCTTGCTCTACAAAAATAGTACATCAACAAAACAATATGAATGGCCTCCATGCTAATTTGCCATTGTGAAAAATTCTCAACACTTATTTATCTGAAGGAATATCAGGACAGAGTTCTGTAGTTTTTATTCAGTTTGAGCCTTAGCTTTACATTCTATTCCAGGAATTTTATTTGGCTCAATATGAATGCAATAATTAAAGTTTCTTTAGGACCCAGTCTCCCTTTTCTGAAGCAATGAAATGACACAGCCTTGAAGGGGCTTCATGTAAGAAAAAAAAGTATGTTGTTGTTCTCTGCATCACGGTTTTCATTCAAAAGAATAAACAGGCCTTTGTGTGTTCATGCAAATTTGTTCTGAAAAAAATCTATATTTATTTTCATTCTATTGCTCTAAAGAAGGGAAAACAAAATGGGCTGTAAACAATTGATAAGATGTTTGTTACAATCCAATTGTTGGTGTTCCTTAGAATCCTTTATTTTTCCTGTCACCTATCAATTTATGGGCAAATTAAACAGATTGTTCTAGAATCAATGYTATTTTTAGTCTTCTGATTATAATAGCAGTGGGAAGCAAACTTATACTGTTTATTTCCTCCTAAGCCCTTTTTCAAACACTGTCATCAGCTACCTCAGAGGCCAACAAGCCCCCCTCCTGTGGGGGCTAGATCTCTCCAGCTACCGCTGCATCTAGGCAGGATGATTAAAACTGCTCCAGCCTGGTTCACACTGCAGCCCRCAGCCCGCAGTCTGGGAGATTAGCTGCTTGTGACCCGGGGCCCAGCTTTGTGCTTCTCCTCAGTCTTCCTGACACAAGCCTTGGTGAGCTGCAAGCAAGTAAGCAAGCAAGAGACGTACAAGAAAAGAAAAGTAAAAACAGAGAGAGAAAAATGAAATAAAGTTAACAACTTGAGAATGTAAGAAAGTAATACTGATTTGAAAAGGTGTAAAACCTAGTTAGGAAAGATGAGAATCAGAAGACCGTACCTCGACAAGGTAAAGGACCRGTCCACGCCAAGGAGGGCACAGATCTGCCTGGGTGGCAGTTTTTCAGCAGYATTTGCATTGGGAGAGGAGGAAGAGAATTATGTTTAGTTTAGTTGGATGTTAGTCCCAGTAATCTGTTATGTATATTAGCCAAAAATGATTGCTCTCCAGTCTTATATTGCCTATATTTTGCCCATAGCATCTATCTCCACACAGACACTTCAAGGACAACCTGATCCTGAGAAGGTTTGACCATGAAGCCGTTTGCAAGGAGATTGCATCAAGAATAGGGATAGGGAGTGCAAGTGGCTAGTTATCATTGGCCAAATATTATTTGAAGGATCCCTATACTTCTTGTCTTTTCTTTCTCCTCCTKGGCTGCTTCTGCCATCAGTTATTTATTATACCATTCTCCTCTAATTGTCATTGTCTTGTTGTTGTTGCCCTTCTTTAAAAACCTTTTTTTCTCTCCAAATGGAGCAGTTTTTGCTTCACACGACTAATACTTTTCTTCTCCTGAAGTATATATCTGTAACTAAGTAAGCACAGATGCCCTGCTGTTTCATGTCTTATCTAGAACAACCCCCTTCACTTCCTTTTTATATCTCCATTCTAGAATATAATATTACATTGTAGATATCTCTCTAAACAAATGAGAAGTGATAATTTTGTTTTTACTTTTAAAACTATATGCCTGGAACAGATATTTGCTAGCCCTGAAATTATAAAAACATGCAGCTGAATGATTTTTTTTTGACTGGGAACATGAATAACTGAGTACAGCAGTTGCAGCAACCTTTTGTATGAGAAGCAGGGATGAAAGGCAAAGTTAAAGACCACTTTAGGCTTCAAGGCACACAAGCTGCGTATTGGCTTGTGGCTTTTTTTACCCTTCTCCTGAATTAGACTTGTCTGTATCTTTGAATCTTCACTGAATTACCGTGTAAACTCACAGCCAGGCAAATAGGAAAGTGCCCCAGAGTTGTATCATCCCCGGTACAAAAATGTTCTCAAGCTCTCTTTACATATTTCACAGCAATTTATATGTACTGCAAATTGCTTCTTACTGTTTGAAATGTGTCCTGAAGAATATAATTTTCTCAAATACGTAATTGCAGCTTCTGATTCAAAAGGTGTTCATTTGAAATTAATCACCACATAATTCTTGGTCAGTAAATCTTGTACCACTGGATAGTTTTGACTAGTATTTATACACCCACAATTTCTGGAAGTTCAATATCCCTTTTCTTCAATATTCACTTCCATTTCATTTGTTTCCATAAACTGTCCCTATAAATTAATTGTCTAGGAAGTTAATGGGAAAAAAAAAACAAAAAATCTACCTGACTTCATTTAAGTATCTGAGTGGATATTTATAAAAATATTTTGTAGTAATCACTAGCTTGTGACAAATAAATCCATTAAATAATATTTTATTTCTAAATATTATTTTTACCCATCTCTGTACTACACTTAGAAATTTGATTTAAATATGAGATTTTTTTTCCCCTTTATACTGTCTTGTACAATAATTCATATAGGTTCAATGGTTCACTGTAGAATAATACAGGAGGCTCTGAAGTGAATTATAGACATATGATTATTAGAATCTATTTTAAATTGGAGTATATCTTTACCATTTAGAGCAGAATATTAAATGTGTTATGCACAAGCTTCTTGTAGATTTTGTAGGTGTATCAGCTGACACAAATAGTACAGGGAGAAAATCATAGAAACACATTGTTATAGACATTTTAGACATTTTTTTTCCTGATTTGTATGGACTCATTTATGGATGGCTATGAGTTTTTTTTTTTTTTTTATCCTCTTTCCAATTACATCCCATCATTCTTGTAGAGAGAATTCAGATTCCATTCCTGATTACACCTGCAAAGTAGGAGAAATATTTTATAAAAATAAAAGTTCTTCAGCTAATTTAATTCCTATCAACTCCCTTTATGAGGCTTTTTTGCTGATCTTATCTGATCTGTTSCTGCCCTTCTATAGTAATGCAGGGCAACACTCTATTTTTCACTCTGATTTGTGTTTGTGGAAAGATCAGCAGGTTTTTTTTTGTTTGTTTGTTTTGTTTTGTTAGAAGAGAGTTTGCTGTACAAATGCCTCCAAACATACAATAAAATGAAAACTATTGAAGTAAAGCTTGCCATAAGAATTCAAACATTCCTATTTTCCTCTAAATTGAAACTTACATGTCGAATTAGTTAATGTTTCTCTACTGTCAGTTTGTCCAGCAGTTATAGTGTGGGCTGCTTGTTGAACAGAGCTATCGTCTGCACTATGTAGAGCAAATGGCTGACTTCAGCTAAACTTATGTTATGATATGATATGATATCAAAGATCATTCCATGTGAGAGTATATAAGTCTGGCCTGCATCTAGTAGAATGAGACCTGATACAGAAATCCCTTGGATTTGCCTTCCCAGCAGATGTACCTTAGAGTTAAAAACTTGTTTTATTGTGTATCTCATCTGAATAACCAGAATACCGGGACCCTAGGATGTCCCATAGAAAACTCCAGTAAATAAGGGAAATTTAGCCTTTAAAGACTTACTCCCTTTAGCTTGAGACTTATAATTACGAAGGTAAATGCAAAGTGGCTAAATATAAYGCAGGTGTTTCCTTCATGACAAAGTGAGGTGACTAGATGATAAAATATTAAAGAAAATGACAGTTATTTTTACCATACCATAACCAATACTATTCAAAATTTAATAGCAGGATCAAGCACAGACCTAAAACATTAGTCTGTAATCACCAGTCCTTCTAGTTATCTATTACTAATGTAAAAATACAAAGTCTATGGCATGCAGCTGATTTTTTCCAAGTTAACTCCATAAGAGGTAGGAATATTTGTGTATACAACTTATATAGCAGCCATAGCTTATTGAAGCTTGCTTCATAGGCATATGACTTGTCTCAAAGGCATATGACTTGCATCATAAGCTTGAAATTAGTTTGCTACTCTGGTAAATCAGATTCAAGCTTTTTTTCCTCTCTCTCTTCCTCCTCTTCTTCTTCTATTAAAMTAGAAAGTTTAAAGAACTTACAAATATAGCAAATTATCGCCAGATTCSCTCTTTCTTATGATTCACAGATGTATACAAAGATCAAAGTTTCCCTTGAAAWTGTTCCAGTGACAAGATAAATTATTCTTTTTTACATTTTCCTCCAATATTATTACTTCCTGCTTGAAGAAGTATTCTAATTCTATCACTATATGCCCTGGTGTTTGCTTTCTTCTTAGCRAAATAATAATCTCATCTTTAAGAAAATTACCTGTAAATTTTCTCTGATTTCTAGATCTCCTTTAACACTGCAACCAAAAGTTCACATGTATTTGGGGGCAACCTCAAAGTGGCAGTGATCAGGTCACTTCCTCCTAAAGCTACACATGGAAAATTGTTGTTTTTTCTTTCCTACTGGTATCACAGTTTGGTGGCTTTAACATTTTCATTAGCTCCAAAATAAAAGACCTCTTTTGCACATGAAGCTAATCTGTACTAAAAGACACAACCATCACTCATTACATATGAAGTGATCGTGATCATTCACAGGAACTACTGTGCTTTTAGTGATTAAGAACGTGTGAAATAAAAAATGGAATAAAAAATTGACATGGATTATATATATGTTTTTATATAGTTAACACCCTATTGTTGCTCAGAAATACATTTAACAACAAAGCCTAAACAGAAGTCTAATAGTCTGCTTTATAATAACTACTGTTCAAATATTTTTTTTTTTTTTTTTTTTGGAAATTCCTTTATATACCTGGAAGGTAAGCACTATGCTACATGTTTGCACATAATTGTCATCATGAATGATCCTTTGATACTCAATACTATTTCTCCCATTAAAACAAAGTCCCTGCCAAGTTTTACAGCACCTACAAATGGCCTTTGAGTTGCAATCCCCCGCCTGCTTGAATCWATATTTATGAGCAAATTTAAAAACACCTTACTGCATGTCACCTGCTATTTAGGAATGTACAGTTGCACTGACTTAAGGATTTCTCCAATTCATGTTCCTCTAGAAAACTCGTAAGGTAAAACACAATTCCATTCTTTGCTGATTCTAAGATACAAAAAATGGTAGTGGTCAGAAATTAGATTATTAAAAATGGTGATGTAAATCCAGAAAGCATTAAACAATGGAAAGAACTAGAAGATGTGGGACAGGAAGAGCCAGAAAGAACAACCAGGTCCCTAACCAAAGGATGAGCTTGCCTATAGGCGTGAAGCGTAAGGAACAAGGAACATCACGTTGTGTGGAAGCGGGAGGCTGAAAGAAGAGGAGGATTTTGAAAAGTAAGAGCCAGAAATAAAATTGTGGGAGAGGCGAAAGAAGAAGAGATTGTGATAACAGGTTATTGGAATAAATAAAGGAATTGAAATTCACATAACATATATACAGGTAAACTGTAATTACAAAAACTGAAATCTGGCCTGGTTTACTGCACTGCACCATTACCTGTAGAGGAATATATCACAAGTTCCATGAGAAAAAAAGTGTCTTCTTGTGTGTCTGAAATATGCTCTGCTTTTGTTGGGCAGCAGACTAAAAATTGAGACTCAAAGCATGATAGCTAAAGAAGAACTCCTACTTGCCCCACAACAAAAATAAATAAAATAACATCTAATTTTAGCCATTTTAAAGTCCTTTCTGCTGTGGTTTTTGGAAGGTGCTTTGGAAAGTCAGTGCAATCAGTGTTCTCTCATATGTGCCATCAATGTTTATTTTAAATTTGGGACTAGTAAATAAAGCTTTAATGGGATTTTAATGRCATGTTGGACACACTTCAGTGTCCAGAGATGTGGCATCATATCCAGGAGTGTCGTTATCTGGATTAATTATCAATAGCAACCAGATAACAGTAAGAAGATGTGAAAATAATAGAGGCAGTAAATGAAATTTACTGGGTAGAGATGCTGATAAATAAATAAATAAATAAATAAACAACAACATCTAAGAAGCCACCGTTGGGTACTTCAAAATCTTTTCCAGTTTGATATTTTCCATTACAGCTGCCACATCTGCTTTTTTAATATGAAACCATAAGAAGTCAACTCTGCATTAGCTCTACCAGCAAATATTGCATAATGCAATAAATTCTCCTTGCTAGTAATAGGCTTTTAATAAGTGATAGTTAATGCTTTAGTGTCATATATTAAGCCATGATTGATAAAACGTATTGCAAATGTGATCTATCGTGACTGACACAATATATCATAAGTATGACCTAAATAAGTACAAAGTACAATTGTGTTGAAGTAAATTATATGCACCTCAAAGCTTTATCTGCACTTGAAAACTCTTTTGTATTTTTTTTACTAATGAACATAATGGACATTATTTTAAAGTGAATAAGAATTTTTGTATTCCAGACTTTTAGATAATTTTGCATTTATTAAAAAAAATGCTTAAATGGTCAAATTTAACAACATTTATTTTAATACAGGCAAAGACATTTTTATGAGAGAAAGGAAGGTAAGTTATCATCTTAGTAAGACAGCAAGATTAATTTTGGGAAACAAAGATAGAATGGAACAGGACTTAGGACTTATCTAGCTACTTGTGTCTGTATGATCTTTCAGTGAATGTCTGTAATAAAAAAAAATTAAGCAAAAATCAAACACTGCACACATCTCTACAGACATGCACACAAATGCAAAGCTAATGCAGTCTAAGGATATTTTTAGAAGTTTAAGTAGAATATTAGGTAGAAAAGAAAATTTAGTATTACATTTAAACCACTAAATACGCAGTCTTTTTTTCAAAGTCTCTCTCTCTCTCTCTCTCTCTCTTTCTCTCTGTGTGTTTCTGTGTCTGTGTCTGTACTTGTATCTGTGTGTCTCCCAAACCTAAGGAACAAAATCTTTAATTGTAAAGCCTTATCTCTGCTTATTCTACTATCTGTCTGGAAAAGTATTACAGATCTACCTGTAATACAAACTCATAAGAGTTTTGTTCGTGAGTCTTTGTACAGTGAAATAACAACAATTCTCTGAGAGAAAGTGTCTTTGCCTCCTACAATTTATATCCTGCCCTGCAAAGAATATGAAAAATTGTTCCTTAAATATACACGAGAAGTTCAGTACTGAAGATCATAGGAAGGTATGACAAGAAAATTAAATGTACGCCCAACTAGCAGTATGCTCTGAGTTTGAAAAGCATTCTCAAGAACACATTGGTCAGCACTTTGCTGCCAGCTTTCCACAACTTTTCAGTTCTATGATTTTTTTGATTCTGTTTGTACAAGGGTGTTGAAGATACTCAAGGCTACATCTTGTAACAAAGATGTAGAACTAATTAAACTCCTCTTAYCTCCATGTAGTAAAGGTGAATAAATGAGTTAGATAAGTCAGAGGTGCTTCTGAGTTAAAATGAGACAACAATAGTTTATTGTTACACATCTCTTCCCTCAAGAAACTTGAARTTGCTGTTGAGACTCTAGTCTTGAAGTTACTCTAGGCTAAATCCAGAGTGAGAATATATGGGTCTAGATTATCTAATYAAGCCTCTTATATCATTGTAGGCTCTCAGAGGCTAAAAACTGGCAAAACCAACAGAACCTCACACTTGAATAGAAAAGTAGATCTGATTTTTTCACTATGAATCATTCCTATCATCTTTATAATGACCTGAAACAGCATAGTAGATCTGCAAACTCTTAAAAAGCTGCATGCTTGACATCTGTTCTCCCTGCTTATTACACAATATCCTTTTAAGGATCTGGCCCATTTACTGTCTAACAAAAGGAAAGAGAAAAGRACTATAAATAAACTCTCTGACTTATTTCCCCTTTGTTGAGAGATGAAGATAGTTGACCTCCCAAGGATTTCATATAAATGCTGATTTTATCTAGCAGCAGGCCCTTGACCTTGGTAAGGCTGACAATTACCTCAATCAAATGGGTGAAAAAGGTTCAGAGATGAAAAGGGATTTCGTCCACCAGAGATCAATAGGTCATCAGAAATGAGACCTCAAAGGCAATACGCAGTATGCTAGGACAGTTTTGACTTYAAGTGAAAAGGAAGTTTAGAGACAAAATTAGACAATTTAGTTTAGTAAAATGAGGAACTTTGCCCTTCTGCTTACCCAGTTATGTCTGAGTATTTGGTATCCTGCCTTTCTAACTTACTTTAATTTTAATTATAAATGGAAAGATGTTATCAAGTGAAGATAATGTTAAAAGTAATTGTATACATCCATGAATGCTCTTTAAAAAAAAATCCAATCCAAAAAATCTTTATACTTATGTTGTTTATCAGATTTACTTTGTGGGAAATCAGTAAAATAGTATGTGTACATATAGTCTCTTTTTCAGCATTCTGTTACCAGTATCTTTAATGTTGCACTGTTCATGTTGTGCACTGCTAAGAAGACAAATCAAAAATCATTAACCTTAGAAACTTAGAAAAACAATTCTAGAAATATGGTAATGAATTTTAGTTTTCATTGTACCCCATTTTTATGCAGCTTAAATGTCAGARTTGTATTAGCTAGAATCCCCTTGAATTATAACATAATCCTACAACTTGCACCACCCAATTTGAAATTTCTTTTACTTAGAATCACTGACAGATGATTATTAATAGAAGCAAAATCAAGATGCGTTTTAGCYCAACAAGATCATTGTGTAATTTTGTCCTTTCTAAATTTATTTGCCTTACACAGTAAAATAAATGTTTTTCAAATCATATATATACTGAAAGTCCAAAGAAGTTTACAGATTGACTGTGGAACTACAAAACTACTGGAAAGCAGTCAGGTTTGTGGACGTGTATGGCTTATTGCTCCTTCTTGCATCCTTCCATCAGTTGGAATTAAAGGCTTAGCCACCATGTTCTCCATTTTTGACCATATCTTCCAGCTACAGCATGTTCATTCTACAGTATAGAAAGCATTTCCATAGTCTGTACASTGCAAATAAAAGTGACGGCAAGCTGCCCACATTTGCATGTGACCACGATGTTTGATTAGAAAGGTCTGATTCTAGACAAACAGAAAAATCTTCATTTCCTCATGTCTTATTGACATTTCAGCACCCATAAAAATGTCTGTTCTATTTTACTGTTTTATCTGCCTCCATATTAGTTGGTGGGACAGCTGGCCCTGGATATGTGTGTTAGAGGGAAGTTGGTGATGCAGCTGACARCTTTTAATGAGTGAGAGAGGAAAATAATTCTAAGAACTTAAATRTAAGCACAGCCAAATATATGCTGAATTTAAAAGCTATGTCATACAATAAATGGGAAATTGAAAGGCCTTTAACTCTCCATGCATCACAAGGATCTTCAGACTCAATCCAATAAGAATGCTTATGTTGAAAAATAGCTTGAAATAACAAGGCAGGTATAAGAATGCAAAATTGTATCAAGCAACTTAATGATTTAGAGCTAATTAGCCAGGGATCTGGAATCCTAGTTGAGTAAATATATGCATGCACCCAGCAGGCACAGCTTCACTTGTGAACTCTGTGCTTGCTTTATTCATGTCTGTGGAGACAATTTGACTGTTCTCTATTGCTCCTACCCGCACATAAGAATCAYAAAGTCACTGACAGCAAACATAGATTTTCTAACATAGTAACTTTCAAACTCTTATATGTCCTTGGCTCATAATGTCCATTGTGTCTGTGATTCGCAAGCTTCAGCCTTTCTCTAACTTTTAGGGTGAATAAGTGAGGCATAAGCAAGTTTTATGACACAGAGAGCATCACACTGATGGTATAAAATCACACTTCAAAACAGCTGATCAGTTGTGCTCAAATCACATGCACATGTGATTTGTATCTGTATTCTGATACTGAATATTGAATCTGTAGTCTGGATTTTTCCASTCCTCCTCTTTCCCGAAAGCTTGATAAGTAAATGACAGAGATCTTCAACCTTGAGAAACATCCCAGCAACCAAGATTCACTGGAGGTGCTATAAAACATATACAAACAACCAAAGAATGATGGCTCATGCTGGCACCAGACATGTCCTGAATGTTTTATGAATCACGTTCTTCTACATTTTTCTTTTTACCAAGTCATTTTCAGAGCATAATTTACCATTAGCAACTGATACATTCAAATCATTTCTTCTCTGCTCCAGCAGTACATTTTTGATGTACAGTAAGCAGAGTTTCAGGAACAGCAGGTAATTTTCATTATTTGTGGACAATCTGAATCTATGACTGATTCATCACTAGCTCCCCTGCTCATTACTGATCCAAAAGGGTATCTAATACAACTCCATCTAGATTTGTGATATGCTTTCAGAAGAGAACTGTGTAGAAATACCTCAAGATTTCTCTCTCTCTACAGGTTTTGGCTTTTTTGATTTATAATGATCTGGTCCTACACGTAATGGTTCTGATGCTCGTCTGCTTTAGTAAAAGGCTATTTACAAGACTATAAACTTAATTTATTGAAATATAATTAGCAGTATCTAATTTTTACCATGCTTAGTGTCACCAATTTTAATTCCACAAACTCCATTTATAATCAACAGAACATTATCAGACATTAGTATTCATTTAGSCACTGTTCTCTCCCACAGTAAATCATACTGTAGGGCCCTGAATGCTGAGAGGAAGAGAGTAAAGATTGTTTAAAATATATATGTATTCATATGTCCTTGGTCTTATTCAGTATATTTATTTTAGCTAAGCCTGCCAATTTCAAGACCTGAAATTTGAAGTCTTCTAAAACACACACTGAATGCAATGGGTACCATCACAGTTCAGGTGTGCCTCTCCAGTTAGTAWCTCAGAGCCTAACTGGAAAGATCACCCCATTAATGCAGGCATTCCCAATGGACCTCCCAAARCATCTCTGACCGTTCTGATTAGTCTGTARAAGTTTCTCCAGTGGAAATGGTTAACAAGCTCTATCAGGTGAAACTTTTAAAGACTAGCAGTTACACAGTGCATTGGCTATAACTTAGCAGTAAGTGACAYTGCATAGATTATTTGTCTACAGAATATTATACTTGACTTTTTATTTCTTGATAGTATACAAAGACCAATCAAAAACCCATTTTTATTTTTATTTATTTTTATTTTTATTTTCTGAATGCTTCAGGGAAGGAATGGATTGATTTTCCAGAATAGATCACTTTTATTACAGGGATAGATTCATTTATGAAGTTAAAAAAAAATTGTCTTCATTTTACAGGAGGGAATGGAGGCACAGGGAGCCTAAGATCCAGATCCACAAAAAATGCCTAAATAATTAGAATTATTATTATTAGCTATAGAATTCGTAGAAATTTCTTAAGTACAGTTGTAGTCAGAGTTTAAATTCTCACTGTGGGGATTGCAAGAAATAAATAAACAAATAAATAACACACGAGTAGGTAGCAGCCTAAAGGGGAATTAAGGAAACATAGCCTAGTCCTCAGTATCTGAAATCCCATGCAGACAGCACTGACACTTCACTGTCATAAATCACAGAAGGAGCTAGCCTGCATATTCTCTACCTGAGGAGCAACTGAGGAGTCAACTAATTTTATATAACTRTCCAATTAGACAATCTATGAGCAGATATTTTAAAAATTATGATTCTGCAATTCGGTCTCAAAACTTACCCAGGTTTTTTCTTAGACCTAGGCTCAAGAAACTTTTCAAGGCCACACAGGAGAGCTAAATTCCACACTTACACCTTTTAAACTGTGAATTATCAACCCCTTACAGGAGCAGGCAAAGAAGAGACATGTAAGACAAGACAACTGCTTTGCAAATTGGATGTCTCAGTTCCTGCACCCGGGGAAGTGCTCTCCTCAGTCATATGGATACTGCATAGGAAGAAGTTATAAAGTGAGAGATTGCGACTGTGAAAACTTTAGTAATCATCTGTAGTGTACTCTCCCCGTACGCATTTCTAACTTCCAGCATTTGCTCTCACGTGGTCTGGTTGCCATCATTTGTAAGAACCTTCTCCCTTACTGTTTCTGACATCTGGAATTACGTTCCTCTATTTCCCTGCCTCTCTAACACTTTCGTCCATTTTCCAAATTTCTACTGACGAAATCTTTTCTCCATTGCTTTTTTTCCCTCTCTCTTTCACTTTTTTATCTACTGGTTCTTATTTTATTTCATTCAATACCTGCACAACAACTGTTAACTGCAAAAACATTATTACATAACGTGGCAAAGGTAAATRTTTAGTCAGGTCTTTCTTTGGCTTCCACATGAGTGTGTACAAAACTTCATTTATTCATTTACCTGCACATGAAAACACATGCTAGCAAATCAATGTGTCATTAACAAAACAAAAAAAAAAAAAAAAAAAAAAAAAAAAAAAAAGAAAAAAAAAAAAAAAAAAAAAAAAAAAAAAAAAAAAAAAAAAGAAGAAGAAGAAAAAGAAAGAAAAAGAAAAACTAAGGAGTTTTATGGTCTAAGAAAACAACTCTTACACATACGCTTTCTCATGTTAAATATGTATATAAGTATTCATAAGTACACATGAATAGACACTTGGAAAGTCAAAGCTGAAAGYTGACACCAAACTGTATACTAGTGATCAGCCATTTAAGAAGGCCAAAGAAGAGTTTATACCTCCCAAAATATACCTTAGGTTACTGTTCATTATTAATACTAGGTAGCAGAGATTTGAAATTTCATTTTTCTCATTGTCTTTTCTAGGGTATAATTTTGTCCAGTCTGACTGAATTCATTAAATTTCAGTCATAATTGCATAAAATAGAAAATGAGCATATGAGTAACAATAAAATAGTTATTAATATCTATAGATGGGTAGATATKTTTTCATTTATATGTACACTTACTTGAACAGCCGTTTAAGATACTTTTGTAAATGCTTCTTACACACACRGTGTTGACTGCATTTTAAGAAGGCATTTCTTTCAAGAATAGCTTTCAAAAGYACTTCTAAAAATATTCACATATTTAAATGCTGTAAAAAAAAATGTCCTGGACATAGCTAAAAGAGTCATTGTTATATCTCATTCTTGTGATGAAGGGCTTGTAACAGAGGAATTCTAGTCATGATTAACTAAGCAGTGGATTTTAACTTGCATGGTATACAAATCATTAAAGTGTCTATTGAGTATAGGTACCACAGGTACTTCCTAGAAAAATAGAATTCATCCATGAACAAACTAAAAAAAAATTGATCAAAAATAAAAAAAAATCTAAATAATAAATATTCATAAAAATTTGGAAATTATACTAACTGTATGTCAAATTCTTTTTTAGGTACAATTTCAGTGTTACCTGCATCAGTTAAGCCAGAAAAATATTTGATTGAACATGGGAAAACTAGCTGAAAATTACTCTCTCTCGTGCTAACAGTCTTTGCTATTAGTGTGATATGCTATCTAAATGAGAGGTGAATGCTCTTTCCATTCACACACTATTTAAAACCTGATCTGGCAATAAACCTCAACAGGTGCTTAAATCTAAGTTTGAGCTGTCTTGCTTATTTCAGYGGTATATTAAACTTATCCTTAGTGCTAGGTTGCACTTGGGATTTGCATAGCTATACAAACATTCATAAGATCAATAGCATATATGTCTTTTCAAGAACGTGAAAACAGAATGCTAACATGACTTGTACTTTCAAGCATTTTCCCTCAAAAATATGTACCCCAGCTATTACATAACATTTATGCATTACATCTTAAGATGAGACCTGATCCTATCAGATTCTTTGGTTTGATAAGTGGAGAATATTTTGTTCTATACAGACTGTAGAAATATTTGGTTTTATACACAGGAAGGGGATTGGACTAGATGATCTCTAGAGGTCCCTTCCAATCCTACCCATTCTGTGATTCTGTGATATTTGGAAAAATGTCAATAGCGATAAGTACCTATTTGAAAATAAAATTGTCCATTTCAAAGCAAATAAGAATACAAAAGAAAATTTGGGGAACTAAGAAAGCACGTTTGCTTAAAAAATGAATTCCCTCAGACATAATTATTTTTCAACAATATAACAAAACTGGTCAAAAGGTACAACAGGATAACTCTCTGCACTGTAAGCCCTAGATCTTCTTTGCTGGAGGCTTGACAAGTGAGAGATCTAGGAATAGACCATCTGCATTGTTGGCATGCGAGAGATTGTTTCCCTTTAAGCAGCTCAGGTCATTTTAGTTCAAAAAAGTGCTGGTTTGAGGAACATTCATTTAACACAAGACCATGTCCTGAAAATGTGAGTAAAGAGCATTAGACACTTGTGTTTGTAGGTCCTCATCATGAAAATCTAAGAAGCAAAGATGACTAATAGTCACCACAGAAATTATTTGTATTGTCTTTGTTTGTGCAACTACTCTCTAGGCTCTAATTTTAACACAACAGCTCATTCTGAGTTATTGTTTGAAGCACCTCTCTACAATGTCTACACAAGGAAGTTGCCCCCCTACTTTTACTTCATATTTCTATCATGGGCATATCCCACAGGAAATAAAGTATATAGGGTAAATACACTCCTCAAAACACTCAAGATAGGCAGAGTAAACTAATCAATATTTTACTCAKTTTATCTTCAGATCATGTCCATTCATAGAATCATAGAATCGATAAGGTTGAAAGGGACCTCTGSAGATCATCTAGTCCAACTCCCCTGCTCAAGCAGGGTCACCTAGAGCATGTTAGACAGGGTTGCAGCAACAAGGATCCCCCTTGCTGAAGCCCCGGGTTGAACGAGAGACCTTTAGATYGTCAGTCTAACACTCTTCTAGCTGAGCTATTTCGATATAGCTCTTAATTTTCAAACAAGTTCTAGGAATCTAACATCCTCAACTTCTACGCTCCTGACAAACCAGCTTGCAACAGAACAATCTAAAAGCATGGCTTTCTTCAAAAGACAGGCTAAAAAGAAAATCCTTCTGCTAAAGGAGAGTTTATAACTGATATTTTTGCCTAAATATCTTCCAGTTTTGGAGAAAGGTAAGTTCCTGCTTTCAGGATAATCCATACTAACTATAATATATGCAAACAATCAAACATACTTAACAAGTGCTCAATAAAAATGTTTCCCTTCACATCTTTGCGTACAGGTGTAAAGAGTATTTAAAGGACATGTTAGCTGGCTCTTCAGGAAAGGAAGGGAAGTCAGTCTTGCATCCATACTGGAGAATAACATTCAAGWCATTTTGGGAACTTTTTTCTCAAATTTTTTAAAAAGGAAACTCATGATTTACATTCACTTACAGTTATCATTATTATTTTTTAACATTCAGGTACACTTGAGGTGAATATATTTTGGGAAGATGGATTAGGCAATACAGAGAAATAGAAGAACTTGTTTTCTTCCTGGTTTCAAATTCTAGTCATCTCCTTTAGAGGATGGCATTTTTGATAAYAGTATATAGAAACTCTGTTACCACAATCCTGGAAAAAAAATCTAATTTACATATTGTTGTGTTTTAGTGTTATCATATTGAAACATGATCTAACCTGGCTTTGAGACTGTGTCTGCTAGYCCCTCTGCTGTGCCAAGTAAGTCACAGTTATCAAGTCCATGCCATAAAGTGATAAAATACTAGCTTCCTTCAGACAATTTATATAGCAACTGTTTGCCTGTGAAGCTGAGAGAGAGCAGATCAGGTATAATGGCTTCCCAAGCTGAAAAGGCCAACAGAAAGTTGTAAATTGAAAGGTCATTCCTGGTGGGACAGAAAGACTGAGAGCAGCTCAGCCACCTCTAATTAAAATATCTCCTTGTCTCCAGATTTCTTGGGATTTGTGTGCTTCAATCAAATGCTCATGCTTTGTTTCTACTTTGTGCAAAATAAAAGGACATGAAATATATACATGAAGAAGAGCATGAATGTGAACTGTGGTATTAGTTATAATAAAAATCTTTAAGACATGAACAGCTTCATAGATCCAGGCATAAACACTAATCATATAGCTGCAATTGAAAGGAAATTTCATTCTAACCTGTTGTAACAGTGTGGAAAAATTAGCTAAATTTCATGAGCTTCTTTCTTTGATAATCTGGCACTGGCCACTGTTGAAGATAAGCATTGGTTTACATAGCCTTTTGTTTTGTCTTGTTTTATACTGAAATATTATGACAAATCAGCAGATAGTCTTGAATCTTGGTCAGCCTGCAAAAGATAAGGCTCTAAACTTGCACTAATATATGATCAGTGTCACTCCATAAAGTCAATGGACTGTATTTTTTCCCTTCGTTACAGAAGTACAGCTCCATTAACTATAGAAATCATTAATCAAACAGCGACGCTGAACTCTGTGATGTTGGACAGGATATAAATTAGACAAGAATTTGGCCTCCTGGCCTTTTTTTCTCCTCTGATTTGCTGCTAGCAGGAAATCTCTTGTTTTCTTTTGCCTCAAAGTTTTAGTCTAATACGTTGATATTAATTGAACTGCACAACACAGTTATAATCTGGCATACAGCTCTGGGCACAAAGAAAAATTAGCAAATAAATAAGAAATGTTTGGCCAACAACAACTGGACCTCCAGGGATACTGTTCTGTTGCAAGTCGTTCAAACCTTTTTCTCCTCTGTCTCTCAGTTTCTCATCTGTGAAATGGGAAAAATAAGATATTGCTTCTCTACTAAGATGGGATCAGTAACTCTCTCTGATGTAAGGGCAAGACATGTTTCCATTCCAGCCAATTAGAGTGTTTAGCTTTCGTATCCGGCATTCCTCAAAAGTGAGGCCACAGATAGGAAAACGACTTCTTCCTTTCCTTCCAGTGATATTCTGGGAAAATTAAGGTGACAAGTTTTAAAAACACTGAATAATTGAAAGGATGACAAACCAGAGCACACCTAACTACATAAGGCAGCTAAAGAGTCCATTTATAAATAGCTTACTACAAGTAAGAAAGTTCAATCTGAAAAGAGCATGAAAAGTACCAGTATTTAAACTACTGAAAGAAAGTTTGATTTATTTTCATCATTCAAGATGAGATCATTTTCCAGGTCCCTGGTTAAGTAATAGAGTAAACTAGCTATTGAACTCCCCAAACATTTATACAGCTTTGTGGGTGCTAAATGGTCTAATCATTAAATTACACTATAAGTCTAGAACAGCAAGATAATACCTAAAATCTAGCCTATCCCATTTTTCCTCTACAGATCTCCAGCCTACAGATAAAGAAAAGTCTTTTAACCATTCGCCTCTTCTTTAGAGAGTTTTGAGAGTAAATGCATTCAGTTGCTTTTTCACACCTTGTAGCGATGTCTCTGAGCCCGACTAAGAATTGATTGTTAAAATATCAAATAGTTGCTTGGCTGAGGGTGGCCCAGCTGAGACGGTTCTGCTGAAAGACTCCTACATCACCAAGAAACCTTTAAGCCTTCCCATTCATACCCAGAAATCAGAGGTGATTTAGTATTTCAATCCTAAATTAAAAAGCAACACCCTAAAGAGAGAAATTATCCAAATATTTTGAGTAATAGGTAACTTGGGTCTTAGGTCCCTTTCTTTCCACTCTTTAAGCCTAAATTGAGTTGTATTTGGGGCCTCAGGTTCCCTTGGAGAGCATGAAAGAGCTCTGGCCCTGCAGGAAGAGGAGGCTTCATGACCTTGGAAAATGTTCTGTCAGTGAGATTTAAGGAGTGATTGTACAGGAGGTTTGGCCTCAGGCCCAGGCCAGATCACTAATGCAGAGATTCCCCTGGCTCCCAAAACTCTCCCTGAGTTCAAAGTCAATACATAATTCAAATTAGAGATAAATGAAGTATTTTGAAAGGCAACAGCTTTATCAATATTTTCAATTCAGGGCACCCTGGAAAGAGAGATAGGAGAGTGTATTTAGTCCATATAGTACATAAATTAGCATGGAGCATTTTTTAGCTAGAAAAAGCACTAAATGCATTTATATGTAAAGTCCAGACTTTGTAACATGGTTTCATGGCACAAAATAGAATGTATTTAGTTTTGAAACCTGTTTGTTAATTCCTGGTGCAGGCTGTCACATGAATGGGGTTTATTAAACATCATACATAACAGCTGATGTCACTTACAGATCAGGCACAGATAAAGATCTGTTATACAAAATCACAAATAAAATGTATTTTATGAAATATGTAGAACTGCTGAAGTAGTTTCAGTGTACTGCAAAATTCTGTATCTTATGAGATATAAAGGATGTCTTGTTACTCTCGGATAAGGGTTTGCATAAAGCGATCTTTTAACTGCAACAGCAATTATTGTTAAGTGGTGCATAACTGACAGCCCCCAAATTCAAGCCAGGACTATTTGATAGAAGATTGATTTTTAAAATCTGWTTTTTACTTGGCAAAAAAGGTATTTACGTTATGGCCATGTGACAGTCACCTATCCTTATGAAATGGGAAATAGCCATCAATGAAGATGTCACTTTCTCTGTGTCAGCTCTCTGCCTAGGCCTCACTCAATAGAAATCAAAGGCAGAGAGGAGCTGAAAGAAATCATTCAATTGCTACTTTTAGACAAGCAATAAYACAAGACAGTTTTGTACAAAGTTTAAAGGTGTTATTCTAAATCTATGTCACCTTCACTCTGGTATAATTTATGGTTTTGAAAATATAACCCTTACTAATGCTAATAATTACCATAATCATAAGAAGAGAAAAAAATCAATACACTGAAATTACACCAGTTATTCAGTCTTATGAGGTGAGATCAAAACAAGCATCTTTCAAAGTAAGTTTTAGAATTTTATTAATGTCCTTTTCATTTACTATTTGTTTCTGGGGAAGTGTAAAGAAATTTCATAATAGCAGGAAGCCGCAACCTTGTGATACTCTCAGTAATTATGAAGATAGACGGGAACACTGGCTCTAGGAAATTATTTAGTACCAATATATAATAGTTGCATCACTGAATTGATGTAGAGATACATTAGCTACTGTATATTGCTGAAGAACTAATAATTATTCAAGCAGATTTACTGGAGTTTAAGGACAATGTAATAATAATGTCTGCATATTTTATACGTGGCAGTTGTTACATCTCACTAAATGTGCTGGTAAATGATTCATTGCTTTTTAATTAATATGCAATGTGTGTGTTATTAAATATAACGTAAATTTAAACTCCATTTGAGTTGCTTAATTTTGAAGTGTCGTGTAAAACATCTCTGGACCTGGATGGCTTGTGTCCGTTTCTTTTACTTGGCTCCTTTCTGCTGTTCAGATAATCTTGGCAGATTCTAGAGAGAGATACGGGAAAAGTTTTACAAAAAGAAAATTCAGTAGAGCACATCAAAAACAAGCCCAATCTTGTCACTAAGTCGAGGAAAATTTGGTCAATTCACAAACATTCCAGTACTTCAGGTATTCACATTCCTGATTCAAATTAATTCTGAAAGTGCTAATAGAAGAAATATATGATCAAATGTCACAGTAAGAACTTTGGAAATAAAACAGACAAATGCATGTGTCCTGGTCATTATCATCTGCTTTCCTAGGTGACCCAAAATTTGAGCCCAACATTAGATAAGATTAAAAAGGAAAGCAATCATAAGGTCTTTCAATGAAGAATTGCTCAGTACTGAATGTTGAATTGACTACTCTTCATGACAATWTCTTTTTTAATTATAAGAAAAATAGACCTGCTAGTTTTAATGAACACTATCAACACTACATCACTGTAATCAGTGTAGACAAAAAAAAGTGACACTCATCATGATTAAATATACAAGTGACTTGGTAATTAAATAAGAGAATTTAGATCATTAGATCATTTAGATCMTTTATTTTTTACTCTTGGTGGGATCAATATAAAGGCTGAATACACCCCAAAACACTTTTACACAGCAAATCTCCTAAATCAGATTCATAATAGATTATTTGATGGAGATACAGCGTGTGGGCTATAATAGCATTTTAATGTGGATTTCATCAAGATACCTAGTTAAGCCCTTTAGCGTGTTATGTACACTGCTCAAATACTTATCCCAGATGTTTCTTATGTGAAAAGTTAGATCTGCCACACATAGCCCCGTAGGAAGCTAGAAATACCAGAGATGATAAGAGRTGATAGTCCTGGTTTTGTCCCTTTTTTGGTAGTACTAACTGAATCTAGATTAATTTGCTAGAGTTCAGGTGCTGATTCTACGGCTCCTACCTCTTATTCTCAAGCAATAAAAATTCTTCCCTCAGAAAAGCAAATGACACAACATTACTCATCTTTAATAAAAATAGCATAGTATATTTTAACAATAACTGAGCTACTGGAATACAAGTATCTTATACAAGCTATAATTTGTATTTGAATGATCATGCTTTATATATATGCTTTATATACATGCTTATGCTTTGTATACAGAGTATATGACAGCAACAGGGCAAATGCTATGTATATGCTATCAAAATCATAGCATGCTAATCAGAAGTCTGATATTCTTGCACACTGAATAATGATAACACTATTAAATAACAGTGATAGAAAAGGCAATTGGAAGACAAATTCATTTTTTCTATAATAGATCATCAGACTTCAGCTCTGCAGAGAAGGACCTGGGGGTGTTGGTCGATGGCAGATTGACCATGAGCCAGCAATGTGCCCTTGTGGCCAAGAAGACCGATGGTMTCCTGGGCTGCATTAGGAAGAGTATTGCCAGCAGGTCGAGGGAGGTGACCCTGCCCCTCTACTCAGCCCTGGGGAGGCCTCATCTTGAGTAATRTGTCCAGTTCTGGGCTCCCCAGTACAGAGAGAGACAYGGARCTACTGGAGCGCTTAGGGCTATGAAGATGATCAGAGGACTGGAGCATCTGCCCTATGAGGAACGACTGCGAGAGCTGGGCCTGTTTAGCCTGGGGAAGAGAAGACTGAGAGGGGATCTTATCAATGTGTTTAAAATACCTGAAGGGAGGATGTCAATGGGATGGTGACAAACTCTTTTCAATTGTCCCGTGTGATAGGACAAGAGGCAATGGGCAGAAATTGAAGCACAGGAAGTTCCACCTGAACGTGACGGGGAATTTCTTCACTGTGAGAGTGGCGGAGCACTGGAACAGATTGCCCAGAGAGGCTGTGGAGTCTCCTTTTCTGGAGATATTCAAAGCCTGCCTGGACGCAACCCTGTCTAACACGTTCTAGGTGACCCTGCTTGAGCAGGAAGGTTGGACTAGATGATCTGCAGAGGTCCCTTCCAATCTTACTGATTCTATGATTTTATGACTTTTTGAAATCATGTTTTACTAAACAAATCTGATGCATCTATTTTAGAAGAAACAGCTGCCTTCTTCCAGAGCTAAAATTCAACCATTAAAATCTATTCACCAGAGCTAAAGAGTAGAATTTTAACATCCATTGACTCTGGGCTTGTTTCTCAAGCAGAATAAGCTCTTCGAAAATATTTGTCTAAACTATATAATAGAAGAAGCATTTAGTCTTACAAAGCAACTTTTTCTTTCATCATACTTACTTTGGCATCTGACCCTAGGCATCCTCATTATCTAAATAATTTGCAGTTGTACTACAGTTTGTTAGTAAATCATTTCCCAAATAGACTTATTTATGAACACTTTCTTTCAGATGAGAGGAGAAGGAAGCTTCTGAGAATCCTTGAGTTTCACAACATTAAGCTGCCACATGATAAAGAAATGATTAAATTTATTAGCTGCTTTGAAGACTACATCTGAGCAAAACTCCCCACAAATCTCTGTGGAGCATGGTAATGGACAATCTATCTACCACATTGGAGCTTAGGAACAAATGAGATGATTGATACTAGCTTTCTGGTGGACTCATTATTTTAGAACAATTAATGGTAATAGTTGTATGTATAAGAAAAACTTTTTTCTAATATCAGAAAGACAAGGCTAATCATCACCATTTTATATAAGAGTAAGTTGAGTCACAGAGTTTTATGATGAAAGTCACACAGCAAATAAGACATGAAACTGGACCAAGCTCAATGCATGTTAAGCTCCCACTGAAAACACTAGGCCATGCTGCTTAACCTATTAGCTACTTTTCAAGTTTCCTATAAGCCTATATGAAACATTTAATGTAAAAGTGTTAATAAAAGTGCTTGGCACAAGGAATAGTATCTGCTCCATGTCAATGCTGGTGGATGTATATGGAGTTGAGAATGTTCTACCCAGGTTCCAACACAGCCAGACATRAACCAGAGCCAGCTGGGAAGCTATAAAACTTTACTAGTTGCAGGACCAAACACATACACCCTTGTCCCTCCACAGTAAAATAGGTTCTGGTTTCCCCCAGTAGGAGATCCATCTGTCATTTCTGCACCAGTAATATTGGACAAAATGCTGTTTTTCTAGCAATGTTTTGATTTTATTTTCTTCTGATGGTAAAAGGATATCATGTTGTTTAGTTTGTTATTAACACCATTGACCTAAAACAAAGATTAAATTCTTTAGATAGGTTTCTTGCTGACATAAACTTAGGAAGTTTTGTGTTATTCACCTCTCCTCTGAATCATGTGCAGCATTGTATTCCTGGATCTTCTGTCATTCAGTGATTCTATGTCCTCCTTCATCACATGCTATAATATCCTCCCATGTTTCATCACTCCTCTGAAGCTTATCTGTTTAATACGAGGAAAGTTTAAAAGTTGAAAAGTGAAAACTGTTCAAGAAAAATTAGAATAAATAATCAACTAAATAAATCAATGAGCCATTCTCTTCCTAGCTGTATTTTCTAAGGTTTCATTTCTATATGGTATCAAGAGGCCCCAATCTTCAACAATGCCATCTACCTACAACTTCTGTGAGTTTCAGTGGGATGTGCTGACAGTCAGAAGGTTAATGCTCAGGAATTTGTTGAATTAGGTCTTTACAGCTTCATTACCTTGCATTTGGCATGGTTTGAGAAAACTTGCTATTACACAAAGAACCTTACCTACTTCATCCTATTTGCTAAATTCAGTCATCTTCCTGAAGAATACAACTGGGAAACACTCACAAACTGTTCCTGTCCACTTCAAAAGGAATGAAGGAGGAGTTAAAAAAGAAAGAAAGAAGCTGAATCTCTTCAGTCCATTATACACAAAGAAAAATCCATCTGGCTGCATTTTCCACATTACAGAATGTTATAAATTTTATCCAAAAGATAAGTTACATCCTTAGCCAGAATGGACTAAAATATGTAATTTAATTGTTGATGCATCAGGGCATGTAAAAAAAGTGTAATAAGCAAAAACAAGCAGACAGCAGTAATATGTCTCACCAGTTCTTTTCAGAGCTTATACAGTTACACAAATTATTATTATAGCCATCACTCAATATCTGACCTGTAGCTGCCATCAAGATCCAAAGAATCCAGGGTAAAAAATATTTAGAAAGTACAAGTGATAAATCAAAAYACAATATACAGTCTCAGAGTTTTACACACTTGCCAGCCAGTTTAGTGTACTTATTTGAATGACACCAAAATCTAGATGAGAAAAAACAGCAGAGAGAAGACTGCAGCATTGTGTGAGTCAGACTCAATCTACCTCTAAGGAATTTTTCTGTTTTCTTGCCATTCCTCAGTCTCTGTTCAATCCCCACACTTATGAGAACTGCTTCTATCCTTACTCACACCAGTATTAACAGCCTCCGTTAGGCTGGTTGGTGACTGTTGAAGCRCAGCATATTTCTTCTGTACTTCTCTCTTTCCTTACAAGTCGCAAAAGTGCTTCCTGTGCAAACAGGCAAAGGGAATCCCCATTTGCTACTTTGTAGTGCTGCCTTACATTGGTAGTGTCAAGGATTTGAAGAAAGAAGTCCTGCAAGAAATATTCCCAAATTGTATGCTCTACTTATCTCCTCCATTGTTGTTATTTGAAATAGCACTGCAAATTTTTTCTTGACCAGTTCTTCTGTTAGTATTTTCATTTCAATATAGCTATATATTTCYGAAGTAATGAAACAGTAGAACCTATTGGTTTTGAATGAATGATTGATTCTTTTCCTTTCATCCTGAGGCAAAAATAAATAACTGCATTCCTGGGAAAAATGGATCACTTCTACTCTCCCTTTCTCCATGCAATGCTTCTCTTTTTCCCTCTACCTTCTCCCTCTTCCCTCTCCCCTCCCCCCTCACTCTCTACACAAAACTCCCAATACCCATGTCTACTACTCCTACCATATTTTCGAATTCACAGCACAAAATCACAACAGTTGTCTCTTGACTTTCATCTTGAGCTAAAATGGAAATAAAAAACGTAGTACACCCAAGTTGGAACAAGTGATTTAGATGCAAACTGTAAAGTTGATGACAGACAATTTTTCAGAATGCAAATGAATTATTTAAATAGAAGTATCTAATTGTTTCATTGCCCTTCACTATCAACACTCATTAACTGCCTTTGAGAGTTAGTGCAGAATGGCCAAATCTGACTAAGGACATTTCTGATTTATTAAATACTCACTTTGAACAGAATAAGGGGTAAAATATAACACAGGACTGTGGAAACATCAGGTCTACACAATACAAGGTACAGTATGCAAGTATATCCCACAAACTCCAGTTTGTACTGCCTTTCTATCTTTCATCACATTCACCTTATCATTTCTGTTCTTTTTCTCTTTTACAAAATTTCCCAGCTTTTTAGTTKCTTTATTGTATTTTCTTCCTTCTTTTCTCTTCTTTGCTATGCTCAGGCCTTCAACTCAGGACTTCAAATCTTTGGTGATGTATAGTGTTTAAGCTGTCAGCAAGAACTTATATACTTATTTATCTGTGACTGAACCCCTCTTGTGTTGTCCCTAAATAAGTACAATATTACAGAAAGATACGAGAGACTTGAGGACTTGAAACATCAGAAATTAAAAAAATTTCTGCAGATTCTGTCTAATTYGTGGACTTCCAAATTTATCTGTGGGCCTTCTTATACAGACTAACAATTGTTTTGAGGACAGTCAGGAGTTATTATAATAATTTACATTAACATTTTTTTTTAGTTATTCCTACTATCCTGGGCCATAGAAATAACTCACGTATTTACATAATTGGGAAAAAATAATTAAAGATGAGCCATCAGCTCTTAAAAAGCAAAGAAATTCATGCAAGCTCTTATTTCCACAAGCTATTTCAAGGTATCTATGAAAGTACAATTTCATAAATTAATGGAAACACACTAGCAAAAAACTATATTAATTTAGGGAAATTAAACATTATAAATCCAGACAAGTCTGAAACATAATAGTGGTTTCAAAAGGTAGTTACACATGGTATGGACACATATTTTGATTGATGACATAGCCACAAAGTTCTTGTTGAATTCATGCCTATTACTGATATTGAATATAATATACATACATCATGTAATGTATACACATTAATACACATACATCAGCAATAGATTGAAAGAATTACCACTTACATGAAATGGATGTTTGAACAGTGTGTTTTTTTATATTACTTCTAGAGACACTTATAATCCATCATTGTTCTGCTTTCATGCTAATAAAATTTTTCATACTGAAATAGGAAATCAAACATTTACTTATTATGCTAATCATTAAGTTATATATATCTGTTCAGACTATCCCATTTGCACCTTAACTGACATTTGCAGGCACTGTTGACTATTTGGACGTACATGTGCTTGTTGGCCTCATATATTTCCCTGAACTTCCAATTTTGTGTGTGCAATTCAAGTATCAATGAAAAATAAATTAACATTAATATTGAGTTGTTCTACCCCTAGAAATCAATGACTGACATTTAGAAGGCCTGTGCTACTGATCTCCTGTGAAAGTTTGGGATTAATTATTCCTGTCTTTGTAGTAGTGTTTTCACCTGCAAAAGAAGGTGATGACTTGTATGTTTGCAAAATGATTTAAATACTATGAGTGAAAAATAGTACAGAAGTTTAATAAAATAAAAATAATCTTGATAATTGCATTTGACTTACGGTTTTACTTTRTCTTCAGAATGACAATATATACATACAGGATGCATGATGACGRTACACTTAAGTTCTGTTTTTCCAGAAGTCAGTGTCAAAATCATCTTGGTATCAATGCAATATCAGAGCTATCRTACTTAGAGGACAGTTTCATAAGGTGCTGTGGTAAAGAACAATCAGTTGCTTAAATTAGGTGGGGGAGTTCTTCACTGAAATATTTGCTTCTTCAGTATTTTATCCAGTATAACTTGGGCGTTTAATGTAATTAAAAATCATTGTTACTGCAGTAGAAAAATATGATATTATGGTCCACTGTCATGCTTCAAAGCCATTATATCATCAATTTCAGAAGATTAAGTGTATGATGGAAGATGATTTGCCCTCTCGGGCTTATGAGRTGAGTGCCTATGCTCATACTATAGCTGCTTACTGGAAGAAAGAAGGCTTCTTCTGGGTTATGGGGCAGATGGGAATTTCATTTGAATTGTGTTAAATTTGCCCTTTTTAAAGGTCTAGTTCTTATTTTGATGAAGGAAATTGTCTTTATTTTCTCTTTTTTTTTAAATGACTTTTTCAAACAGCAGTGTAAATAGGTGATTTTTTTTGCTTACT
>NW_028186645.1:10829627-10891934 GCF_003343005.1 Rhea americana
TACAGGGATATGCTTATAAATGCCCACATTTTAAGAGCAGCAGTATAGTGACATCAATAATTAAAGAACTTAAAAGACTTAAAATTAGCATCAAGACTTAAAATTAGCATCATCAATTTTGTTTCAAAGTTTAACCTTATCTCTGTGCTCCCATTTTGTTTAGCCAAAGGTAAATGACCCTTGTTTAAGAAGAGACTTTTCAATCACTGTTCATTAGTTAATGAGGCAAAATCTCCTTCTTTTTTTTAAAAAAAAAAATACTGCAGGAATGCACAAATAAGCCTACAAAACACTCAGCTTTAGACACTAGTCAGGAGTGTTCACATTTTTCACACMGGTTTCTCACAGACCTCGTAGAGAGAATAGGAGAGTGGTAGCGTGGCAGCTTCGACTTTGCTGTAGCTTCAGTGATGAACCTGCTGTAGTGAGTCCAGTCTGTGTTTTATGTTACATGTGGGACTGGCCTGTCTCCTTAGCATTGCATGAAAAATAAGAAAGGAGACAGAAGAGCTTTGTTTAGTAGAAGTACAAGRTAAACAAATTCCAGGTAAAAGCAAAAGGCGGCAGGTTGCCCAACTAAAAAAGTAGGCATCCCAAATGGAAGCTATTTCTAAAAAAATAGCTGTATTGTTGGCTATTTCCTATAAAATACTGCCAAGAATAGTAACACAATCACAAATAGCAAAAATGTAGTACAAAAGAATTCTTCATTTTGCTCATATCTTAAGACTTGGAATTCAGRTATCAGCCCCACAACATTAGTTTGCGATATCTTTCCTATTACCACAGGGAAAACATGAATTTGCTATAATATGAGCATTTGTGGCATCACGAAACACTACAAGAGAAATAGGGAATCTTGAACTTGAATCCTGGCAAGAAAATAACACACGAAATAAAGCCTATTGTGGGAGTGCTGAGAGCTACAGAAAAGAGAGCTAGCTCTACAGTAGCACTTACAGGCTCCTGCTGAGCTAAGCACTATAGCATTGTACAGATATACACATCCTCCCTATCCTGGCAAAATCCAAGTCTTAATAATTAAGGCAGAGATATGAAGAAAGAAGTGAGTGTTATTATGATCTTCTTTTTACAGGTGGGAGCTGAAACACAGAGGGAACATAACCTGCCCAGCCAAGAACTGAACAGGCATTTGCAGAGGTCTGAGCAGGTGTCTCAACTTTAGCTTCATTCATCCTCTCTAATGGTAGGATACATTTGTCAGCATATGTTGTACTCAGATGTACAGCCATAAAGAACTTTGCCAGTGTGGAGGAGAAAATTCTGCAATGACTCAACCCCTTTCATTTGAGTTTTCCTTTCCCCTTCCCCTTTCCTATCTCCTCCCCTTCCCTCCCCTCCTCCCCCTTGCCTTTCCCATTCTCCTTCTCCTCCCCCTTTCCCTTTCTCTTCCCCCTCCCTTCCCTTTCCCATTCTCCTTCCCCTTCCCCTCTCCCTTACCTCCCCTTCTCTCCTGAACAGAATGTTGGCTTACAGAGTTACGTATTTTTTCACTCTTTCAAATGAGATAGCACCATACTGTACATAAGCATGGAATGATTCTTTGGTACTAAGGCAGAAAGAGCTGAATAAATCCCCTAATGACAACAAATATTTCCAATAAATGTAAAAACTGTGACTTGAAGAGCTGAAGGATAAGGGAGGTCACTTTATAGTACCCTGTTGTTTAATAAGATGGGTAACCTAATTCCCCAAGACAGTCTCTGTTAGACAGAAAATATTTCAAGCATCTATGAGTTAATGAAGATAATTGTTATGTGGGCTGGGTCTCATACGCTTTTCTATTACATGCCAATTTTGTTAAAATACCTTTAAGTTTTAATACTAGAACAGGTGTTTGACTATGTGGGCAGTGCCTGTTTTCTGAACATAGGGTCCTGAATTACTCTAATATAATCACAACATAATTCTCTATAGCCAGCTCCGACCCTTGGGCCACCAGCTTAACTGTTGAGATACATTATCAGGGTCAAGGAAATGTTTCCTCAAACAATGGASCTTTGAGTCAGATGGAAAATCTGTTAAATTTGGGTTTTCACAGGCCACAGGAATTCAATGTTCCACAACTGTGGACCACTATTATCCATGTTTCAAGTAGATAWGATCAGAGACTGCTATCTGGTGTCCTTGTGTACCATCACAGTTAACRCTACAGCTATGGGGTAGAGAAGCTCTGAGCAAGACAGGGCAAAAAGGAGACAAGGTCATATTCAATAAAGCATTATTCTGTATTCTGAATAGTGTGCTGTGTAATAATTTGAGTTCCTGAATGATGTTGATTTCTCTCTGTGGAGTTGAAATATGGGAAAGGCTACCTCAAAACAATCATCAGAGCTCTGCAGAAATGGYATAGTGAGGTACAAGGACAGGGAAAGTGTATATGAATTGGGGGATGATACTTCTTGAAGTAAAGATACTAAAAATTGAAGCCTATGTGCTGGATTACAGGAAAGCCTTCTCTCTAGTAAGGGATTGCTTCAGCTAGATTATATAGTAGAACACATATAGTTCCTCCCTAAAAACACATGAACACACCTGTAAATTATCGATAAACTGGACTGCACAATGAAGAGTGAATAAAGCAAAAAAGGAGAGAAAAGCAGGAGCTAGCACCCCATCACCCACTCACAGATAGATTAGCAATATAATTGGGTTTGAGAATGTTGGCAAACTACACTGGATGTGGTAATTGCACCTCCTGCTGATATTTTATTCAGATTTCCCAAGTTGCTGTTTTACATTGTATTTCCCCAATAACATTCTGTTTACTTTTAAATCTTTTAACTCATAGTTTATGAGTGGAGAAACATTGTTCACCAAGAACACCTGCAACAAATAATCTGATTGCTCTGGGTTCTGTACAGACTTGAGGCAATATAAATTTTCCATTATATACTTTTAAAATTAAAAAATGTTCTTTTTATGGTCATACTGGGGCAGGAAGAAATTTTACTTATGCAAAATGGCATCAAAAATTGCAAAATACAACATGCTCAAATACTTTACAGTAAAAGAATAAGCACTGATGACTAATGATCACATTTGGTTAGAAGAAATTTTTCCTTCATAATTTCACATTTCCTTTATATTTCACATTTYTCTCTCATCATTGACCTTTTTCCAAGCTACCCAGTCTCTCCAGGTGTCGTTAAAATCAAAGTCATCCAAGCTGTATCTTATTAATGCCATTAGTGGAGAGAAGCCTAAGAATCAAGTTAACATTTTCTTAGAGAAGGAGGTTCAATACACAAATCACAACATAGCAGAGTTGAAATTGAAAAAGGCTTGTCAGGAAGAAAAGTATGAACAGTGGAATTCACTTGGGAAAGGGATGCAAAGAAATATTCCTTGGAAAATAATGATGTAGTAAAGAGATACATTGAGGTATCTGCAAACAGCCRTTAGACGGCTCTATTATTAAATCCWTTTAGTTTCCCAGCTGATTAGGCTTCCTTTCCATTCCATTCTATGATCTYAAGTTCATTACCATCTCGCACATCTCATTTCCACTGCAGCAAATGTGGCTGTTTTCCAACAAATTGCAACAGACTCTCTAAGTCATCTGTTGTTTGCAGTAGAGTCATTGAGAATATAGACTCAACATCTTCAAACACTGTGAAACGGTAACTTGGATATTATATTGTCAGTGACAAGTACAAGTATGTCGAGCAATACCTTCACCACTGTGTTGATATTAGAATCTATTTCCCCGGGGAAGAAGTACTTGTCTGTAAGATGGAATTAATATCTATTCCTTATAAAATAAATATAAATTTATATAAAAATCCTTATAATTTATTAATCCTTATAAAAGTCCTTATAAAAAGTTTCACTAGATCCTTTTCTTCCATTTAAGTAATCCCCYAGAGACATACTTTACTTTGCTCTGCTTTTCAATGACCTGAAATACATCAAAATAGAGATGATTGGGAAAAGTATGATGAAACATTTTTTTTCTCCATTGGGAAGTGCTGATTCATTGGAACGGAATATTTTAAAAGCAGAAAATTTGCTTAAAAATAATTAGAAATGTACTTCAGAAATGACATGGACTTGTTCACTAAACTGCTGATTGAGAGGTCAAATCCCTCACAGGTTTAAGCATCTGTCTAACCTGATTTGCAGTAAAGACTTACAGTTGGTTACCTCACATCTGTGATGTCTGTCTGAACCTGTTTTTCATTCATGCACTACTTCTCCTACTACTGAATATAGAGTAAAAGACAGTTTGACCCAATGAATGTTTAACAGCTACATGAAGGAAAATTGTTTCCACAGCATATCCCTCATGATCCTAGAATAAGGATAAGTATGTATTTTATACTCAAAAATTCAGATAAACAGCAGTTTTAAAATCCTCYTCATACAAAAAATGATWTTAGTTGTTTGTTTSTYTGTTTGTTTGTTAGACAGTCTGTATAAAATAATAGCTTAATCTTCCTCTTAATGGGCAGCTATTTTATCTTGAGGACACATGAGAAAACTGTATCGAGTCTCTAATCTGATACATATCAGACTTGAAACTGAACAGAAAATATCCAGTCCTTTAGAATTATATTTTTCCCCTAGGAAATTCAAGCCCAAACCTTAATATATTTTTTTTCTTTCTTCCCACTGTCCCTCTCAAAAAGCCTAATACAGACCTGCAATTCTGGTTAGTCTCACGTATAAATGGAGAGTATGCTGAAATTATCATGCTGGCATTTCCACGCCATACTGGATGCCTTAAGGTAACCTCTGTATCAGGACAATATCTGGATATGCAGGAGAGTCCTATGCATTTTGGTGTATACTCTGGACAGTACTCTAAAAGGCAACCATGCAATGCTTCACATAGAGCCATATCTGCATGGCTGCAGCACCAGGCCTGGGTGACACACAGCACRTCTGGATAGAGAAGACTTAGTGGTGCCTATCTATGCAGACTGCATTACAAAACTGACTTGTTATCTGGGTGACCTCATTTCAAATGGAAGTGTCAAGGTCATTACCTGAAAAAAAAATTGATTGAAGGTAAAATGGGCTACAAACCAACAATGGTCCGTTAACACCATCTTAAGGCAAAGATTATTATGGGGAAGAGAAGACAATTGTAAGAGAAATAGAGCACYAAGTGTTTCAACAAAATTATGCTTTGTAACTGAACAGTGTAGAAGAGCCTATCGGTCCAGCAGAAGCATACAGAGCACACGGGTGCAAGCAAGCAGCTGGAGAACACTCCAGAAATCCAGAAATAATAGAGGAGATTAGACAAAAATGGAGAAGGTGAAAATGAGCTATGAAGTGTTCATAGGACAAACCAAGATTGCATATTGGCATATATGTAGATGCATCATTGCGAAAAATGCAGATAAATCCCTCAGTCATAAAGGGCAGATAAGGTCTGACAATCATTCATACTCATAAGGGAAAGTTTACCACATTTTCCCTTTTATGGTACTCCTAGCAGTCTCTGCTTTAAAAGAACAGTGGACCCATTCACAGCAGGAATATGAAAGTAAAATCTATCCTCTGAGACATTTTTGTTATCTTGATGAAGTTGCATTGTCCAACTCTGGTGTTAATGAGACACAAGAGCAGTTCTGTGGTCTATTCRTCGGACTCTTTATGGAGCAAACGTCTCATAACCAAGCCAAATGACAGCATGTGATGGAACCTGTTATTCTTTTTGTTTTAATAAAAAGGGACTTCATATAACATGTTTTAAAATTATTATATATCAGTTCAAAATTAGAAAATTTCTTTAGAAATGTCAGAAACAATCTTCTTTTTCCCTCTGGATAGAGTAGTTGTTAGGATCAGAGTTAACTCTGATGATTATGTAACCAGAAAAAACTCTATGCTGTTTCTCTCTTTTGTTTGAAAATCTGTAATTCTATAGTTTTGCTAGGTTATGAATTTCCATTAGCATGGAAGGCATTTCAACCTCTTTAATAATGAATCCAAGGAAAGAAAGAAACTACCCCACTCTGTGAGTTCAGCTAAATTTAATTAGGGTTACTGACATGGTAATTTGCATAGCTACCCATCATGCTTTTCTCCTATTTATAGAACATTTCCTTTTGAAATTGCCATGACCTATATATGTGTATCATTTTGTCCCTGTGGCTAGCACTTGGTTGAAGTAATAGATTCACTGTGAAATTTCTGCAATTATTATTTCACTCTTATCTAGTTGAGTACAGAAGCACTTTCAGGGCCTTTTTTTAAGTGTATCATTGACTGTATTAGTTTTGATGATATCTCAAAACTGCTTATCTAGAATGACTTACAAATTGACAACTTAAATTATACATCCTTTCTTCTGCAYTATAGATCTTCAATGTCTGATTAACTTTCAGGGGTGAAAGCAGAGCAGTCAAAGGAGAAACGTTTGCAAAAGATGAAAGAGGTGAGAGAATACAGATCCTTGTGGATGCTCGACCTACAGGAGAAAATCTGATCTTTCACATGGATTAGCAAAGGAACATGGTTTAGAATGGGGTCTACTAGAAGACGGAGTCAGAAAGACCCAGAAAAAAACCTCTTAGATTCTTCATCTGCTGAATAGAGTTTAAATTTCCTCAGCTCAGATGTTTTGTCTCCAAAATATAAAAGACCAACGTTACAGTACCTAATGTCTGGATTTTAAAGTTCCAAGTATGAGCACTTGGCAAGGCTGGGCCATCTGGAATTTACCAAAGTGGCCTCCAAACAATGACTTTACTTGTGGTATTCTATACTGCAGACTTTAACTAAGTGTATTGGAACCTATCCTCTCATTGCTTTTGTTGCCATTTTTTTCAGTTCGAATGAGTGCTAGAGCTCTGCATGGGCCTTAYGGAATAACAACAACAACAACAACCTATATCTTGAACAATAGCATGGACCAAGTCATCTTTCATATTTGAAAAGATGCCTCTGAGTGAAAACTTAGCGCAAATGTTATGTAGGTATAGAGAATATTTGAGTCTTCCACCTTCAGGYTATTATTGGAAAGTTCATACAAGCTGGATCGCAACTGACAGCTTCCCTCCAATTTCATATGTCCCAYTTCTCCTAATAGTCCAAAGGAAGACACATTTCTATCTCATAGCTCCAACAGGCTGTATATTTTATCTYTCTTTCRGAGAGTAAGGACTGGATGGGAATCYCAGTTAATTCCACAGTGATACAAAGTGCCTCTATTTGTTTTCAGGATAAATACAGTACTTGACTCTTCCTGTCTGTGGATGTATGAGTATCACATACGCAGAAAAGTGGCACAAAGACTACATTCCTCTTAAATATAATATAAAGACTCGTTCTCCTCACGTTTTCATACAAATAACATGAACAAATGTTGCATGTTTTGTACTGTTGACTGAAACACAATAAGAATCCACAACTCAGATTTGCTGCTTTCTGAAGACTTGAAAGATTTGTTTATCTGATCTTTTCCATAATATTTCATCACAGTGAATTGTTGGTTTAGAATAGAAAGCAAAAATAAAATGAGTGTTGTAAAACATAAGGTGTTTTTTCCTCTTTGATAATTGCAGTACAACYGATGGCTTAATGAGAAAAAGATTTGAAGTACATTTATGCTGTATTCACAACAAGGAATGCATAACTATAGTGAATGGTAGCAGTGGGTATCTTCAAGATTAATTTTAAAGGCACTAACATATGGAAATAAGATCAAAAACATGGCAGTACAGAGCTTGTAATAGTAAAATCTACTTTTTTTTCAAAACTATAGTATAGCTGTAATCAAAGAGGGAGTTCCAAAATACAAAATACTTCTCGAGATATGCTCTCCTTGGTCCTAGCAACAAAAGGAAAAGTTCAGGCAGAAACAAGTATRTCCTACAGATCAGTACCTGACTGTTTGTATGTTGCTTGTGGGGCTTTGGTTTCTAAGATCATGGGATACTCCTAAAAGAACAAGGATTGCTGAAGAGAGAATCCATCTAAYGAAACAAAGTAACTCGATAAGGCATATTTTAAACAGAGTTCATTGGGGAATGGAGGCAAAAGTCTGCAGTTAAAAGTAGGGGGTAAGCACATATAGGACACAGCAATGGAGGTTCTTGCATTCACCMTGAGAAATCAGTTTCCCAGAGTAAAACTCAAGGATCTGTATACTAAACAGCTATGATATCACAGGAATTACCGAGACATGGTTTGCAGCTCATATGACTACAGTGCTGCAATGGATGGATACATTTAAGAAAAGACAGTCATGGAAGATGAGAGGAGGTGCTCTGCTTAAAGGAGTGGTTCAAAAGTCTTGTATGGAATGGATGACAGGTCAACCAACTGTAGGGACGGCTGAGAATGGAGGTCATCAAGGACATCATGGAGGGCCTCAGGCAAAACAATCAGAAAGAGAAAATGTACAAAGACATCTTCAAGCAATGAAAAATCTGTCAAACTCAGGAATTCTGTCAATCTTCCTTTTGCCTTAGCAGCAAAAGGAAGACCAAACTAGGCTCATTGCTGAACARGGTAGGTAAGGGAGAAAAGAAATGAAAAAGGCTGAAATATCCAATACCATCTTTGCCATGGTCTTACTGTCAAGACCTGTTGTCAGGATTCTCAGATGTCTGCATAGTAGCAGAGTTTGTGGAATAGAGGTACTACCCACATTAAAAGAGGACTGAGTTAGGACCTGTTTAAGCAAGTTGGACATATACAGGCCTAAGACCAAATGGGCTGTATGTAAGAGCGTTGAGGGAACTGTCTAATACCATTTTATGGCTACTCTGTATCACCGTTGAAAAATTGTGGCTACAAGGGAGATCCCTAATGATTGGAAAAAGGCAAACGCTGTGTCTGTTTTCAAAAAATGCAAGAAAGAGAGGAAATTCTGGGCTGATCAGCCTCCTCTCAGTCTTGGGAAGAATATGGTGCAAAATCTCATAGAATCATGGAAACCATTTCTGGGGACATAAAGGCCAAATAAATAAATAAATAAATAGCCAGAACAGATAGATCAAGGGCAAATCATGCCTGACCAATCTCATTGTCTTCTAAAATGAAATGATTGGCACGGTGGATAGTGGCAGAGCAGTGGCTGTTGTTTACCTCAACGTTAGCACCATTTTGACACAGTTTGAAGTCAAACTGAGGAGGTATGATTGGCTGGATGGAYTACAAGGTGATAAAAAGACTGGTTGGACCATTCACTTGAAGCCTAACTGGCTAATCCAGTAAAGTGGTTTTCCCTGAGGTCACTATCTGGGCCAATACAGTTTAATACCTCTGCCAGGGATCCAGATGGGATGACACACATCCTGAACAGATCTACAGATGACACCTAACTGAGGGAAACAGCTGAAAGCAGGATGGCAGGAATGTCATTCAGAGCGACCTTGGGAACTTGGAAGACTAGGCCAACAGAAACCTCACAGACTTCAAAAAAGTCAAATGMATGGGATGGAACAACCATGCATAGCACAGACTGGGGTTTGACTGTCAAGATAGAACCACTACAACGATGGACTGGCAGTCAACAAGTTGAACATGAGTCAAAAACATGCCATGGAGATGATGAAGGCTAATGCACAGTGTTGTATTAGTAAAAGTGGGTCAGCAGAACATGAAATATGGTGTACAAAAAATAAATCAACAAACTGAAGAGAGTCCAGCAGATACCATTTAGGGGGCTAGAGCATACAATATATGCGGTGAGACTAAGGGATCTGTGTTAACTGGAGAAGACAAGGCTGATGGGGGCAGGGAGATCTAACTACAGTCTTCAACTATCAGAGCAATTTATAAAGAGGATGTTGCCAAGGTTTTTACAGAGGTACATGGGAAAGGACAAGAGTAAACTGTCATATGTTGCTGCATGCAAAATTTCAGTTGGATGTCAGGAAAAGCAATTTTCACCATGAGAGTGGTCAAGCACATTGGATCAGTTCCCAAAGAGGTTGTGAAATCTCCACCTATGGAGATTAGAATCAGCTGAACAAAACCCTAAGAACATGATATAACTTCTAAGATAACCATGCATTGAACAAGAGGTTGAATTAGATGACTTCCTGAATTTTCTTCCTTCATAATATTTTCCATAATTCATAATATCAAATTTGAACTCTGATCCTTAGAAAAGTTACAGCTACAATAATTATATATTTAGCAACAATGAGATAACCACTGTACAGATAATTAAAATAATTATTATAATCACGGATCTATTTAGCAAAGTACAAAAGTAACTACTTGCTGAAAACTATCAAACCCATTGTACCTAAGAGTAAAAAAAAAAAAACAAAAAAAATCACAATGAGAATCTATAACATATTTCTCTCTCACACATCTTCTCTCCTTTTTCCTCTCAATATATAGCATAATTCAATCCAGTTGCTTTTGACAGCAGCCTTTAAGGTGGTGATTCCTTGGAGGAATTAGCTCTGAAAAGATCATTTCATTCTCCAGATATCTTCAAACATTTGTCGTCATTTAGTAAAGTAGTAGCTGAAATGTTACCAGAGGATGGGGACCTTAGAGGCTGAATGAATACTAAATTTGTTCTGAGTCTGTGCTTATCCCATCATATAGAGAACTGTAGATCTTTTTCAGTCTCTGTAGCTACCTTCAACATTTATCCATTATAAGTTAACAACTCAATTAGTGGCTCTGTAGGGATCAGAGTATAGCCCTTCTATCCACAATTTAATAGCTACCATATATCATAGAAATCTAATTCCCAGGTTGAGCAGGATGCAAATGGCAGCAGCTCACAGATTTTTTTATTTTTAATTGAAATCTTTGTGTCTTAATACTCTTCCCCAAACCCACTTGCATTGTGCATCCTGCAACTTTCCTATAATTCACACCTGGTCTCCTGCAAATTAATGCTGCTGTTTTGTGGTTACATTATTTGATGTCTTGATACATCATTAACACGAAAGGGGATTATTTGCCAACTAGAATTTGTTTGCATTATCAGAGCTTCATTGTCCCAGAAGAAACTTTTTGAGACTTGGAATGTTCTGTGCTTTGTGCTCTTAGTGGTCTTCMTCAGTGTTACTTATTCTGTTAATTGTCTTATACCTATTTCAGAAAAGGTTGCTGGTAACTAACTGAAGTAGTTCAGGATCAACAAAGTTCTAATTTATTCCTTTGTATATGGAGKCTGGAATTTACTCTTTTGTTGTTGTTGTTGTCGTCATTATTTCTTTAGTTCAAGAGAAAGTTTAGAATATGCTCCATTCTGTAATGGAAATAAAAGAATTCCCATATTTATTTAGAGGTCAAGAAACCTTTATTTAGGTCAAGAAATGGCAACCTTGATTTAGACCAGATATCTCTAAATGCCCTGTAATCATATGATCAGATCATATGCAACTGAATGGTTCGAGAATGGAATTATACCAAACATCCAAACTGAGATCTATTTAATACATCATATATAGGTTTGGCCTGAGCAGGAAGGAGAAACAATAATTTTAAACTYCAAACTTTCACCTCAGCTTTTTGTATACTTCATGACTAGTTTGAAAAGGAGCATTGTAGTGGGCTCATATGCATTGAGGGAGACGTTAAAATGTTAATAGGCAAGTGCAGATATATTGTATATGTCTCAAACAGATTATGAAATCTCATTTTGACAAAAGACTAGGTCTTCAGAGGGGAGAGGAAACTTGTTGAGGAAAGAGAACAGATGCCCACAGACTTTGAATTGTGATTTTGAATGCCATAGGGTCCAGTAAGTCCTGGGCCCACTACAGTGTTTTCATTAATGACTTGGATCACAAAACAGAGAGTACACTTATTAAATCTGCAGATGATATGAAACTGTGAAGAACTGAAAAAAGACTAGAGCATGGTTTAGAATTCAAACAAATTTATAAAATGACCTGAAACAACAGAGATTAGTTTAAGACAAATTGCAGAGTTCTATGTTTAATAGAAATAGCTAGCGTCACAACATAAGACAGAAACAAAAGACAAGGAAGCAATTATATTGATACTGTTCCAAAGATTATACTGATCACATGCTAAATATGAGTCAGTGACATCAGAATCACACCAAAAAGAAAAAAATAAAATCAAAGCTAAAGCCCTCAGGATACATACACAGAAATACTGAGCATGGGACACATGAAGGATTTCTGCTATTTTATTGCTGTTGCTGCTCAACACTATTAAGACTTGAGTGCTGTAACCAGTCTGAGGCTCTGTTTCCAAGAAAAACAGTAAGATTCCACTGGAGTGAATGCTCCTCCTGGTTACCGTAAGAACCAAGAGAAGTCTGAATACCATGAGGAAAGATTGAATAAACTGAATAAAAAGAAAGAAAGAAAGAAAGAAAGAAAGGTTGAAGGGAGACATGACAGAAGTATTTAAAAGTTAAAAGAAGTAAAGACCTTATTTCTCTTGTTCAATGTGGATAGGGCAAAAAGTATCAGGGAAAACAGGCACCATATTATCCTTGGAAGTATCTTGGGACGGTAACAGTAAAGACAATTAAGCTTTGATTGCCAAAAGTCGAAGAACCTCCATTTTTGAGGCTTTTAATAATAAATACTCGAATATCTTAAACATAGCTGAACCTATCTACTCAAAGTTTAGAACTGAGTTTTCATTGTAAGATTTGGAACTGGATATGGATTCTGATTTCTCCATCAAATCCCTTTGGCTAAACCTCAAAAATAATTTTTTTTTTCTTTCACACTTTTTTTTTTCCTTTTAATTTTTCTGTATGYATCTGCACTGGAAAGTTTGGGTTAGAGCAGAATCAGAAGTGCTAATAAATCACAGGAAAGATTTTTCTTCTGTACTTACAGGTGATTTCCATATAATATCCAACCTGACCACAGTGGAAAGTGTTAGAAAACTTAATAATAAGCCCAACCTTCATTTTCCTTTTTTTTTTTTTTTTTTTTTTATTTTTTTTGTCAGATTTTAAAAAGCTCTAGACAAACATGAACCTTGAACTGCCCAAGTTTTTGAAGTTTACCCATCTACAATGATCAAGGTAATAGTTTTTTGGGGGGTTTTTTGTTTGTTTTTTTTAACGTCTGCTTTTATTAAGACTATGTTTTCATTTCCTTAGTAATGCCCCAAGCATATTAGGAGGGGATTTAGGAGTGTTCTATAAATYACATTATTATAAGTATTATTAGTATGAGGCCTTTTTTACTAGAGGCTTTTTAAAGTCTTCTGCTAATAACTACAACCACATCAAACATAATTAATTTTCTGGCAAATAACAGCTTGAGGATAGAAAAAGAAAAGGGCAAAAATTACCAAACTATAGAAAGGTTATTATTTAAGATCCACTTGTAAACAAAAGGTAGGATCATGAGAGAAACTCAGTACCTCCATAAATAGCTGAGCTGCTTCAAACCCCATCAATTACACCTCCCAGCAGAATTGTGTGGCTCTTTTCCTGTTGGTTTGTTCCTATTCTTTCTCTCTGTTGTTTTCTAACAGTTCAATAAAATAAGGAGTCACATTTATCACAATTTCCCTGAGAGATAAAAGGCCATCTGTATTATCCACACTTCCTGATGCTCCTTGAATGCAAGACCACATCTTGGGAAGCYTCATCCTGGTTGTATCTTGGACACTTAAGGAAGTATGCTGATGTCAGGACAGTGATCTTTCAGATATTAGACTCTTTATCTTTTGTTTCAGGTGATGACACCTGTATGACTCTTGTTTGTCCTAGTGCAACATCCACTAGTTCTCAGCTAACAGAGAAATTTTTTTAACTCCATCTTGCTCTTAGCTTCCTTCCTTGAGAAAACTCACAGCTCCTCTTCTATCTTTTCATAGATGTCTTCACATTGCCAAGAAGGTGTTGAAGAAGGCTTAGAATAGGAAGAACACTGAAAACTTCTAGTAAGTTACTGTTCAAGTTGGGTAGCTGTGGGAAATGGGTCTCATAGAACATCTGAGGTAGTTATAGCTCCATTCTGGGTTCCTTTGGTCCTCTTTACTTCTTATACCCAAAGAAGCATAGGAAGCAGGCTCTGTGCCTGCTATATATAGTGTGGAAAAGGGATGCATTTTCCTATGAGTATTTGAGTGAATCCAGACTGCTCAGATGCTGTCAGATCTGCTGTCCAGCTCAGTTCGTATACAACCAGACTAATTATACTGAATATACACACTATGTCTAGTCATGTGGCAGAAGGTGATGGTATATGGACATCCTTTAACACTGAAAGAATTTACTGTGCTTGATAATCTAGTAAAAGTTGATCACCATCAACCTAGACAATCAAAAATTATTAAGAGGATGCTTTACTACTCATAGTCCCTAAATCTTTGGAGAAATTTTACCTATATAATCTYTTCCCATTGTCTTTTCCTATGTCTTATTTGTCTTATTTCCTCTATTCAAAAGTTCACAGAACACTGCATCTGTAGATCTGACTATAGATCTCAAGATCTGCCAAAACACAAATAATGAATGACAATAGATGTCTTTATCAGAGACAAACTTCCAAGCTTCCAGGTTATAATATAATACTACTGAATTCTCAACATTTTTGAAAGAAAATCAAATTCTATATCTTAGGTAGGTGAGCACAACTGGGACAGTTTTTCATATGATTCTAACCAGAAGCATGGCTAATAGACATGGCTCTAATTCCTYAACGAATTACAGTAGATGGAATCTTCCTTCTGTATGCAATTTTTCCCCCTATTGCAACAATTACCACTTTTCCACATACTTCATATTTCAGACTGTAAAATTTACTTTTACATTTGCTACTGGCTTGATCAAGTATATAAGTTATCCCTTTAAGAGCATCGCACAATTAGTCCTGCTGACTGGCACAAAGTTAAATTGCAAATTCTGCAATACTGAGTTTGCTAYACACTGACATTTTATGTGACATAATGGCATTTTTTTCCGTTATATTACCTGAACTTGAGATGTAACATATTCTCTGTAAAATAATTTGAAATCAGTTCAAAATCAAGGAGTTTTTTAATCAAAATCAATTTTATTAATTTCTTTGTGTATTTCTCAAAAATTAGAATTTKTACCAACAAGAAACGCAAGAGACAAGTTATCTCTTATTTGTTGTCAGCCAGGCTTTCTATGATCCAAAATTCCCCTCTACATTTCTTGTTCATAGGTTTATCTGCAGTTCCTAGAATGCTTTCATTGGATCTCTGGCTTCTTTTKACACGAAAAGCCTGAGATTTAGTGTCTTATTTTAAAACATGCAAAGAATATCTAATGCTTGGAAATGGTATTTTATACATACTTAGTAATAATTATAAATATTAACATTGCTGTCAAATGGGTTTCAAAATGGATCCCAAAGGTGTTGGTTGGAAAAATGTGCATTATCACAGTATACCTAGAGCACTGTATGCAAATTGGGGGTTGAAAAATCCTAGAATAAATGTGTATATACCTGTAAGTCAATATTAAACACAGGAAATATAAAACACAGGAAGCCATGCATGAAATCTTAGGCCCGTTGAAGTAAACTTAAAAAAAAAAGTGATTTCAGGGGGACCAGGCTTATTCTCCAAGCACAGATGGAGAAAAGTGTGTTTTTGATCTTCCCCAAGCCATTTGTGTAGGTGATACTGTTTGTGCACAACGCCAACCAATTTTTCATTACTAAAACTAATGATCCTATGAGCTATAAAATGATATTTTATACATACTTAGTAATAATTATAAATATTAACATTGCTGTCAAATGTCAAAATGAATAGAAATACTTGAGTGTTAAAATTTGACTTTGTCTAGTTAAATATAAAGCTTGAGTAGCTAGCTTACTTAATGCCTCAAAAAGCTATTTCTTACTGTGTCTATACAGCAGGGTTTGGGAACTCTTCTGTACTCCAGGATTCAAGTATGTTCCCTTGAAGTGTCCTAATTCCCAGTTGAAAAGCACCAGCCTTTCTCTGCTGTCTGATGYAGATTAGGCATTTGGGTCAGGAGAGATCTGTACCTCTTGGCCAGTTCGTAGTCTGGAGGATCAAAAACAGAGACACAGTTTGAAGTTGAAGTGCATTGTAGGTTGAATGACAACAAAGAGACATAGAATCTGATTAGAGATTTCCTGGGACTCATTTGTGAAATTTTTAAAAAATTCTTTTTCCAAGCTAAAAATCCCAGAAATATAATCAGCATTTTCATAACATGTCCTGGAGATATATCAAAAAATGATGAAGGATTTTAAAATTAAAATACTACCAAAATGTGAATGCTTCTTTTGTCCCCAAAATTTCAGTGCATTTTTGGTTGATGCCAGTGGTCCTTTTCCCAACAGAGAAGTTATTGCCTGGTTCAGCAATATTCCTATCTTATTTGACATATCAGCTGGAAAATCTACTGTCTACAGATAATAAGACATTAAATAATAAGACACTAATAATTATTATAATAATGGACTTAGTCCAAATCATATTGATGTCAATGCTAATCTTCCAGTCTATTTTAATGAACCTTAACTAAGGTCCATAGACAACGTAAGAAAAATATGAATTTTTTGTCTTTAATTATACTTACTTTTATATACAAAATATATGTTTACTGCTGTGATTACTTTATCAAAATGCAGAAATATAATTTTCCCATGAGCAAAGGCTCACAGAGTAATAAACTGTTCATGTACCTTTGTTCCCAGCTTCAGCATTGTTCTGAATTTAGGACACACAAAACAAGAATTAATTACATTTTAAGGGATAATTGCTACCAAATAATTTATAGGTGCAAAATGCTACACAGAGCACAGAGATTATAGCTACTTATAACCTAGTAAATTATAACTAAACTGTCTGTGTGCCAGCTGTCTTGTATAAGATTAGCTGGATAATATCAGGCTGCTTACATTATAAAGATCAAATGTGAAGAGAAAGTCATAAACTTTGGGTATGTATCAAAGTAGTCTCTACTCAGCAGTTGCTGTTTATTTATTGGGCATGTAAACAGATGTGCCTAATCCCATTGTGAGAGCTGTTTAGTGAAAAAGAGAAAAAAACATCTACTATGCATAGTAGAGCAAAAGATAAAGGGTATGTCTTGTAAAATGCTGATTAGCCTTGACTCCTTTTCACTTCAGGGGCTACTCAACACCAGGAAGGCAAACAGATGGACACAAATAATTATTCTAGTGTCGTCTCCACCCTTTTTCTATAAAATGTGTCTTGCTATAACATATCAGAACATGAAACTGGCATCAATTCAATTAAAATAAAATGAAAAAGTCTTCCTTTTATCCTAAAATACATCTTTATTGTAGGTTTGCTCATAAATTCTGCTTTCTACCATACAGTGTTTAATTGCAGTGAGTATAATTCTAAGCAATTTGGCAAAATTTATATTTTTGTAAAGAATATTTTTAGATGGCGAATGTGAATTTGTTCTTTGAYACCAGGTCATTTATAATTTTCTCTCACAGTAAGATTGAACACATTCAAATGCTTCAAAACAGTTTAAAAGAATACAGTAAGTCTTTGAAAATAAAATAAACGATTGACAGGAACTACCAAATGCAACAGCTAAATTCTGCTGTCATTTGCACTTTTATATATTCTGAATGAAGATGTAACTTTTGTAAGATTTAGCCCAAAACTGTTAASTTCCTCTTAAGAGACTCAGACTTTTTTGTTGACTTCAGTCATGACTGGTTTAGTCTCTTACAAAGCAGCTACAACATCAGGTTATTCTTTAAGACCACCGCAGAGCAAGCCAGAGGTATATCCAATAATCATCCTATCTTTATGGATTAACTTTGAGGAAAGGATTGTAAACATTATAGAGGTTCTAACTGGTCTCACTAAAACAAGGTTCTATTACCATGGGCAATATTCTTCTCATAACTACACTGATGTAAGCTCAGAGTAAATTCCTTTAATAAYAAATTAATTGATTTATCTGAAGTCTCTTGGTCTTCAGTGTCAGGAATAATCTAAATTAGAAAAGACTAAATGTAAATTCTATTAGAGATAATGTGGAAAATTCATAATAAGTGTAGTGTGATTAATAAATGTGAGCCTTTGATCATTATTTTTCCACAACAGAAACATTTACTGCAAAGTGAGTATGCAACATAGATTGAAGAAACATTTTGTTCAGCTAGGAGGAGAGGTGTTTAAATACACATATGATTTTAAGAAATAAAAAAATAACATTTTCCAGAAAATTAATCAGAAAACAGTCAACATTCAAATATTTTAGGAATTACAAAAATGAAAATGTATTTTATTTTTCACAGATGAGAATTTGTTATATGGAGAAGAAGACTTAGTTGCCAAAAAAATATGACATTCTAGCTATTCTTACTTTGCTTGAGGGAATTATTTCTTCTGTTTGACAATAAAAACACCTATATTTGCTCTTGACATAGGTTATGTCTTCATAAACAACATAAACTCGTAGAGTAATAACAGCTGTGGTCAGTCTAAGGTTTTAATGCGGTAACTAAAAGGTCTTCTCCAACATGCCAAATCATACGTTGTTAAGTAACCACTCATTTATGAACAAATTTCTTCTAATTAACACATTAACAGTACAGTACATGGTAAAGCTCTATAATTACTTGGCATGATTTYCTTTCTTTCTCCAGTAAGTTTTACAAGACAGTTACTCTGATCTTGTTCAGAAGTCCTGTGTTGCCTCGTTGGAAATAGTCTTCAAAGTCAGTATCTCAGAATAAGTAAGAAGAACAGGCTAAACACAGGTATTAAAATACTGTTCACCAGTCCTTTCTCTTTCATTCCAGTACAGGGAAGTCTTGATATATGTACAGCACTATTTATTATTTATTCGCATTATATGAAATCAAGCATTCAAAGTATTTAGACTTGCAGAAAAAAGTTGGATTATGCATTACATGGAATGTTCTTTATAATAAATTAGTCCTAACTCATATACACAAATAGTGCTCCTTGAAATTCTACTTATCATGGGAGAAGGGAAATTGCTTTCCTCTGTCCTGATAATCCAATATTTCATTGGATTTCTCARAGTGTTGTTTGAACTAAGTAAATCTTAATTTGAGGTAATTGTATACTRCTTCCAGAAATAATTTCATTTTATTTTTGAACTAGCATTACATAGACACAACTGTGAGAAAGAATTTTATATAATTCTTAACCACTTTTATAAAAGTTCTTAATAWTTACATGCAAAAAAGGGAGAATAAAATAATCTTCACATCATCCCTACTTTTTTTGTATGTCATATTCAACATGCTTAAAGGAATGGGAGCTCAAAAAAGAATTTCAAATGAACTGATGATTTCAAAGACTGTTAAGAACAGCCCATGATCYGGGCATGATTTTTTGGCAACAGATTGCCTGAAGATTTAGTTTTGTTACGGTTAAATGAACCACTGATTAAGCTGGTGCTGCTGCAGTTCCTCATTCTTCCCCTATGATGTATTCTTGAACCATCTTACTAACAGTAAGAGGTGTTCAAACTCTCGATTAAGAGAAGTGTCGGGAACATGTGGCTAGGGCTTAAGGGCAGAATCAAGCTTATCTGAGCTTAGACTGTCATGAACTGAATCCTGAAGAATACTAAGAACATCTCTTGACAAAGAAGATCGTCCCTGGAATAGACATTGATACTTTTAACTCATAGCAAATATCAGAATAGTTATAATGGTCAAACAAGGTCAGGAAGAAAGGAGTGATAACAAAGTTACCCCAGATCCAGAGGAAACTCAAACCTTGACTCTCAAAGATTCTGATCAAAGCTTCATTTTTTTTTTCTTTTAGCAACTGTTCCCCCACCCTATTCCCCAAAGCTATAGTTTTTCCTCTTTTCCCCATTGTTACTTATCATCTCAYTTCTCCTTGAATGTCTTGGATGCTGTCTAGGACACAAGAACACTTCTTAAAGACTGCTTTTTTTCCGCAGAATTCCAAGTGTAATTCTGTATGTGCTAGCAAACTACATAAAGGATTAGAAGAAAATGAAAATTGTTGTTATTTTCCAAAGTCAGCCTGGACAATGCAGTTTTTTTCAGGGCTTCCAGGAATAGATTGACTTTATAATGGTCAAAATCTTCTGCATACAAATTTAGGCCAGGAGCCAGGCTCCTGGTGAGGTTACTACAGAACAGTGGCTAGCAAACTTCACTCCCACAGTCTGGAGAAGTGTTCATGGTGGTGCAAAGATTATATTCTGTTTATTATCAGCCCTGTAGATRCATCTTCCTCCCTGAAGTAAGGCTTATGTGCTATAAAATGTCCTTGTATAGATCTGCACATCACAGGTAAATTTTCCCCCTTTACTGTCAGGTTATATTGATGTTGCTGACCCTTCATCTACATTCACTCAGAACTCGAAGGAGGTGAAACTGGTATGCATTATGAAATTAAACAAATGCAAACTAAACCTGAAATCTACTTTACTATAATCACTGCTCTTCGCTCTGATAGGAATAGATTTTCTTTGAATCTCATTTTATCAGATAGTGTGATAAGAAACTAAATTTCCATTCTAATTACTTTACTCTGTTGAGTCCATTCATTAATTTTAATTACTACTTTTGTAAATAGTTTGTGGTTTTCTGGCCATAAGCCAAACTTCTTTGCTCAACCAGCAGGTTGCAAAAATGACACTGGTACCTCTTCCCTAGGACATAATACAGARATTAAGACATTTTCTTAATCTGTTCAATTCCATTTTAACAGTCACACTTTTATCACTGGAAGTTACAAGCTRTTCAGATCCTTTCATTTCCTGTTTTTTTTCCAGCTGTATCYRGTAAACACTACAATACTTTGGTTCATCTTCAAGAGYAAAAAAGAGAAGTGTAAACTATGTGTAAGCAGTTACCACACATATAAAGGAAATCCAAATGTTCTGAATGACCTAAAAGATCACCAAGGAATTTCTTACAGGAGACAACACGTATACCAACTGATCCACAAATCTTTAATAGAATTACTTGTCAATTTTTGATATTTATTTTACCAAAGTATCCAGCATAACTTCCARTCTATATCAACAGCTGCCCTAATACTCATAACAGTAAGAGAAAGGAGTTAATTGCATTGGATGGGATGGGAGTATTTGTCTTCATGTTGTTTTTTTAAAAGGAACATTTTTATTCACAGAAATAGCTATCTCAATGAACTCTTACAAAGCTACTTTCAGATAATCCTTATTCTCGGAAGGTGTTGCTTCTGTATGTCTGGTTCTCTGTGAGGTATGATCTTTAAATGAATATGGTATCAATGGAAGTATGAAAGAGAGAAATTAATTTCACCTGGCAAAAACCCAATTCGTGTTCCCTTACAAAGCTAGCAGCCTACATGAGAAATGGAAAGTGGAGYATGCTACACATTCCTTAAAAAAGACTGAAATGGTTTTAACATTCATTTTAAGACAGAAAAAAAAGATGTTTAATGGCAATGGAYAGATATCTGTAAATGTAAAAAGAAAAGAATGTAAGATCTTCTTATATCTCTCACCCAGAAAACTTTTTCTCTGTTTCCAAAATAACCTCTTCTAGTTTATGTCCTAATAAAATATATCCTTACTTACTTTAAGGCCTGCAGGTGTTTTTGGCGTGCTTTTTTTTCTAAAGWAAAACAATTCTCAAATATTTGTGCCCAATTATATTCCTACAGACTCTGCAGAGATCCAAAAGACTGGCAGAGCACTGAGCAGCGTTAAAAAATAAACATTGGGGGCACAAGGTCTAGTAGTTCCCATGGCCTTACAGTCCCAAGCGCAACAGTTCAGCCATGTAACAAAATATGGTGAGAATGGGGAACTCGGTCAAATTTCGCACATCCCCTCATTCACCTCTACTTCCTCTAATAAGAAGGAGAAAAAGCGGGGGGTGGAGGGGGGAGGAGGGGAGGGAAGGGATGAAGCAAAGCCTTGGAGAATGTCTGAGATGTGCATCTGGCTGATTTGACCTCAAAACCAAACCAGATAGGAAGGTTTCTGCCATTTCTCTTAACAGCAGGAATGAAAAGCTTAGATCATGTCTTCACATTTCAACCCCACCCATACGTTTAGGATCTTTGTCAGAGTCTATTGCTCATTTGAAAATAGTTTCTTGAGCCTGTATATAAACTCTTCAGGAACGACATGGGCTTTATAACCTAATGAAATGTAAAACAAACTTTACTGTCCAGTAGTGGTTACGAACTTACAAATGGCTATGAAATGCTTTTTGCCAGTAACTGTACAATATTTATTTCTTAGACATTATCATTATCTCTATTCTCAGACTTCTATCTCAACCYGGATTCAGTTTGCAAATGAAGTTGCCTGTCTCCCAACTGTAAACTCAAGAGATTTCCATCCTTCTTACTTCTGCTTAGCTATTGTGGGAATAGATATGTCAATAAAAAAGCCTCTTCTAATCCAGTTACATTCCTATCCATAGACCAGATGGGGTCTTCTAAATGCAAGGGAATTTGTCTTCGGAGGAAGGAGAAGGATGGGAGGGTGAATCATGGCAGTGAAATAGGAGTTCTGGGGGTACTGTATACAGATTTTTGATTTTATGGTACATTTTGACAGTCCAAGTAAGAGTTAAAACAATGGAAGGACTGTTCATAATTCAAGAYTAGAAAGTGACATCTAAGAAACTATATTGCAGACAAAGGCTGGGATGTCAGAAGCCATTTAATCAGGATGGTCCTTCATTTGTCTTTCCTCAAAGTTAATCTATATTGCCCCTGTCTCACCTGTCTTTGGAATGGGAAGAACTCCACCCATAGAGTGATCAGCTGTGGCATTTTAAGATAGTAAAGATTTTTTTTTTCTCCCCCCCCCCTTTTTTTTTTCTTTTCCTCTTCTCCTGGGAGAATAATCAGCTTGTAAATTAAGGCCAGAATCCCAAAATCTGCCAGAGTGGTTGAAAGGACAATATCTCAGGAAAAAGCACTATCCAGTCAAAATGCCAAGGTTATTTCCTGTCAGTCAAAGAGAAGTATCCACATGATTCATTTCAACTTATCACTACATGTTGCAATTTCTGCTCTGCTTCTGCTGGCATGATGAATTCATGTTGGCTCTGAGCAACAGAGGTCAGGTCAGGTCTTCATTGCTGCTCGTCCAGTAGCACATCACAGAGAAGTCAGATATACACCTTTCTTCTGCATATTCTCTCACCAAACCTGCAGAATCTGCAGACAAGGAACAAAAACCAGAGACTCCTATCTACTTCTCCTCTGTTTAACTCCTCTGGTATTACTTTTTCAAAGTTCTCTTCACTCTGGAAGAGATTCCTCAGGGTTCATACATCTTTTCAAAAGTGCTAAGAGCTAGTSAACACTAATGGCTAACAGAAAAGAACATGTACTTTTTTTCAGAAGGATCTATTGTGGCCTTAATGTATCAAAAGGACCCCAATATGACACACACAGAAACGTCAAAATTCTTGATGTCAGGGAGCTTGTTACAACAAACAAGAGCATATCAAAGTAGCAAAATCTTACAATTTTAATTGGTTACAATATAGCTTTTGTTGTTTCGTAAGAGGAAAGGTGCCCCCTTACAGCCAGAAGAGTCAGCATCCCAAAGGATGGCTTACTTGTTTTATGTGACTTAAATATGTAAGTAGTATTTCCTACATAGGCATATTTCATTTTCATTAAATATATTAAGTCATGAACATTTCATTCATGCTCTAGGTAACATTGGCAAATACCATTCTTCTATACTATTAGGGAGAAGTAGACTCATAGCCATCCTTATCAGACAAAAAGCTATTTCTGGGGGTTTAACTGTACAGGAAAAATCTTTACAGATCAGTATTATAGGCCAGAATAGAATGTATACCATAATAGAAAATATATTATATTTCTTTACAACTTGCAAAGGAAATTGTTTAGTCTTCCCAGTGAGAAATCTGAAATGAAAACTTTTGGAATTTTATTTTCGTCAATTTGAAAATCTTGGTACATCATTGGAAAACGAAATTTTAATACTTGGAAAATTTTTAAAACCAGATTTTCCATTCTACACGTAACTCCACTGACCAGCAGCTATTCCATTCAGCTTTTAGATTAGCATGGAGAGCTAATTACTAATAAATTGAGTGTATATTCCTTCTGATTCTGATCATAAATTGACTGTAAATAGCCCAATACTGTCTGAAATGGAATTTTCATACAGAGATGAATCATCAGATCACTTCTGCCAATAATTTTTGGTCTATGGATTGTTCACATGCAATTCAATGTAAGCATCTGATGCTCAAATTTTGCCTGCAAACTGCTGTGTTTTGAAACTTTAGTTTCATTGATATTTTTATTCCTTAGATAAGCAAGTGGAATTATTTAAACACAGCTTCAGGTATCATGGTGAGATAATCCCGATTTCAAATCCAGATTTTTTTTCTTTATTTAAAATGTTCTAGCACCTACTTCATATTCCTGCATCTTCCAACATTCTGTTGGTAAACCTATTTACWGAAATGATCATTAGTATGCTAGAAATCAAAGATAATAAGATTAATAAACTCATTCTAAACTTGTGTGAACACAAMTAAAGGAAATTTATTTAACAATACAAATAAACTCAAGAGTTGTTGCATTATTATACAGCTCTGAGATAAGTAGAGATCTTCTGAGATTTGAARAATCACAAATACATCAAGCCATGCTTTGCAGGTAATAGTAATAATTTCATCATCCATCTCCTTTGATCATCAGGCTTCTTTAATATACTAACGAACAGATTTTATTCCAGGGTGAAATAGTCGATCTTTAGTTTTTCTTTAGATATACAGTTGCAATAGCAAGTCAGGCATGAATTTTATTAATAATCTGGTGTATTTTCTTTCACTTCCTGGAGCTGTAGATTTATATTCATCTTTATATTCAGGCCCATTTAAAAATGAAATATCATTTTAAAATGAATACCAGAAAAAACACTTAATTCCTTAAATATGCAATTAATATATGAACCAAAATACCTCAGTCTGGCAAGGAGAGCAAAAATTCCAAGAATCACTCAACAGCTAACAGTAAATGTGTCCCTAAATGGTTTTGCTTTGAAAAACATGCTTAAGATAATATGAAAGTGAAGAGAACTGCTCTCCTGATTTCCACCTGCACCAGTTTCAATGGTGCTTTTCTTTTCATTTAATTATTCTACAATATAGTGGGATGTGGTAGATGCACAAAGACAGTGAGATGTTTGTCTAGAATGTATTTTTGTACTTCAGTGTAAATTAACTGATTTACAAGTAAAAACTGAAAGAAAAACATAAAGTCAGATAGAAAAATTGTAAAAAGTAATAATCTAATCAATAAATGAAGCATATGCTCTCTTTTCAGACTAGAATAACCCATGATAGGTTCTATATTTTTTTTTTTTTTTTTTTTTTTCCCAGGTAGGACAGTATGATTTGGTGTCTATGAAACATTTATGTTCAACAGTTTATTAACCAAAAAATAATCATAATCAAAGCCTAGATTGAGCACATTCTTAAGAATGATTAAGRAATCAGGGTTAAATTTGTTACATATTTTCAGCCCTGCTTTAAAGAAATATTACAAAAAACAGTTTATTTATTTTCAAATTTGTCAGAATATAATAATTCAATTTTAATATTGGAGTGATATTTAAGACTTAATTTAGGTCAGTTTAATTTAAAAAAGGAGAGTTAAAAACAAGAAATAAAGTGAAAGAAAACATTTAGTTTGTGAACCAAATTTTGTTCAATTATTGAACATTGATATTGCTCTCATTGCTCTGAAGTTTAAAAAAGAAATCTTTTCATTTCCTGCTATTCCAGACCCTCTGTTTTTTTGATTGCCATTGAGTCATTATCTATTTTTTTGATTAAGTCATTAAGCCATTATCTATTTTTTTATCAGTTGAACTGCTGCAGAAACTGTAAAAACAAAGTGTGACTCTGCTGCCTAGAGTTTCACTGCAGACATACCCAGTCACTGCAGATACATTAGTGTGATGTTCTCTACATTAAATTAAGAAAAAAAAGGAAATGTTAATTGGCTTATTGTACTGCTTTAGTGAAAGGAATTGTCCCCTTTGATCTGCAGTATAATGAGATTTATTTTGAACATCAAAGCAATCTGTAAAAACTGAACAAGGAGAAGAACAGCTACATATTTTCATGTCCTCTAAGGAGTAGGAGTGGGAATCAGCAATGCAAATGCCAGAGGATGAAGGGACAGTCTGAAAAGAAATGACTCCTCAATGAATGCAGTTGAATTTTGCATTCTGTCACAGTATGCATAAAGGTCTTTACCTTGAACCACATTTTATTCTCCTAAATGGCCACAAGTCTGACAGAGCACCATTGACTGCCCTGGGCTTGCTTTCAACTCATGCTGGTGCAAGCTGGGTTGAAAGTCAGTCCCTGATTCTAGGTTTTGTRGCTAAACCGCAGACAATTTCAACAACTACACAAGGATGCATGTAAGTGATTCTTGTTCTCCATCTCATTTCTATACCCGAGGAACCTAGGAGTGGAAACAGAGTTGCTATATATTTTACAACCCTCTCCAGCAGGTCTCTCTGACAGTGCCATAGAGTCATCTTGCATAGCTTTCTACAGAGCAACATCACTTACTGGTGCAGAAGAAAATCCCTCTTTACAGACTTTATAAGGCTTTAAGTGCAAACAAATTTGATTCAAGCACAGGGAGAGGCTCAGAAGTAAAAACGAAGATCTGAGCCATATTTTAATAACTAGCTAGAACTTAACATACGACACTAAAAGCAAATTTATGGTATTTGTTCCATTCATCTTTAAAGAACAGTCTAAGAAAGGGGTAATTGAAAGATGTAGAAATCCCTTCTTTGCACATTGAAARGATTTATTTTCTTTGAACAGAGAGAATGCAGTTTAATTGTTTGAAAAATTAAAATTTGGAGGTTTAAAGRTGTATTTGAAATTTGTAAGTTATGACATAGTCTTCTCTTTCAAACAAAATAGTATAATATAGCASTATTTCATCTAATGGTTTCTAAAGGAAAGAATACTCCTTCATTTAGATTCAAATGTACAAATTAACACTATTTAAACTAATTCATGAACTCTCAATTGATTCTTTTTCACATGGAAAATGGAGAAAGGTGCTAGGCAGCTCAGCAGAGCTGACAAATTTGCAGATGAGCTTATCACAAGGGCATGATGTTCACAGAAATATCCTGTGTTTTCTTCCTCTTAAGTACTACTTTTCAATGGATCCTCTTCTGATTTCTAAAAATCATCAAGCACCCAACAATTTTCAAAGATAGACGATGCTGAGTGTGCAGCACATGTGCAAACCAAGCTATTCAATGGATCCCTAAAAATAAAAAGCTGTATAGTGGGAGTGCTTTGGCTTTGGTTTCAGACTTCTTTTTTTATTCTCTGTAAAACACCACAGAAAAATAATTTCTTCAGGCTAGAAATAGACAGGAAGCTTACAGCAAAGATTTTCCACTGGAAAATGCATTTCACTGACAAAAAGGGTTTACAGAAATGTGTCATTTCTAAGTAACTTCCACGGAAGCATTCACAGAGACATGCTGGGATAGCTCACATGAATGGAATGCTGTCATGGGTGGCAAGGACAACAGGAAGGGCTTCTTCAAATACATCAGTAGCAAGAGGAGGACTAGGGAAAATGTGGGCCCACTACTGAATGGGGCGGGGGCCTTGGTGACAAGGGATACAGAGAAGGCAGAGTTACTGAATGCCTTCTTCGCTTCAGTCTTTACTGCTAAGGGCAGCCATCAGGAATCCCAGAGCCYGGATGTAAGGGAGAAAGTCTGGAGAAAGGAAGACTTTCCTTTGGTTGAGAAGGGTAGGATTGGAGATCTTCTGGGCAGGCTTGACATTCACAAATCCACAGCCTCTGAAGGGATACACCCACGGATCCTGAGGAAGCTGGTGGATGTTGTTGCTGCATGTCTATCCATCATCTTTGAAAGGTCCTGGAGAACTGGAGAGGTGCCTGAGGACTGGAAGAAAGCCAATGTCACTCTTRTCTTCAAAAAGGGCATGAAGGAGGACCCAGGCAACTATAGGCCAGTCAGCCTCACCTCCATCCCTGGAAAGGTGAWGGAACAGCTCATTMTGGATGTCATCTCCAAGCATGTGGAGGAAAAGGAGATGATCAGGAGTAGCCAGCATGGATTCACCAAGGGGAAACCCTGCTTAACCAATCTGATAGCCTTCTATGATRGAATGACTGGCTGGGGAGATGAGGGRAGAGCAGTGGACATTGTGTACCTTGACTTCAGCAAGGCTTTGGACACTGTCTCCCATAATATCCTCCTAGGCAAGCTCAGGAAGTGTGCATTAGAYGAGTGGACAGTGAGGCAGATTGAGAACTGGCTGAAAGGCAGAGCTCAGAGGGTTGTCATCAGTGGTGTGGAGTCTAGCTGGAGGCCTGTGGCTGGTGGCATCCCCCAGGACTCAGTACTGGGTCCCATCCTGTTCARCTTCTTCATCARTGACCTGGATGAGGGGACAGAGTGCMTCCTCAGCAAGTTTGCTGATGATCCCAAGGTGGGAGGAGTGTCTGATACACCTGAGGGCTGTGCTGCCATTCAGAGAGACCTGGACAGGCTGGAGAGTTTGGTGGAGAGGAACCTCCTGAGGTTCAACAAGGGCAAGTGCAGGGTCCTGCACTTAGGAAAAAATAACTCTTGGCACCAGTACAAGCTGGGGACTGACCTTCTGGAGAGCAGCTCTGCAGAGAAGGACCTGAGACTGCTGTTGGATGACAAGCTGACTATGAGCCAGCAATGTACCCTTGTAGACGGGAAGGCCAATGGTCTCCTGGGGTGCATTAGGAAGAGTGTTGCCAGCAGGTCAAGGGAGGTGATCCTGCCCCTCTACTCAGCCCTGGTGAGGCCTCATCTAAAGTCACATGTCCAGTTCTGGGCTCCCCAGTACAAGAGAGACATGGAGCTACTGGAGAGAGTCCAGTGGAGGGCTACAAAGATGATCAGARGGCTGGAGCACCTGCCCTATGAGGAACAGCTGCAAGAGCTGGGCCTTTTTAGCCTGGAGAAGAGAGGACTGAGGGGGGATCTTATCAATGTGTATAAATACCTGAAGGGAGGGTGTCAAAGGGACAGGGACAAACTCTTTTTTGGAAGTCCCATGTGACAGAACAAGTGGCAATGGGCAAAAACCGAACTCAGGAAGTTCCATCTGAACATGAGGGGGAGTTTCTTCACCGTGAGAGCGACAGAGCACTGGAACAGGTTGCCCAGAGAGGTTGTGAAGTTTCCTTCTCTGGAGATATTCAAAGTCGGTTTGGATTCAACCGTGTCTAACATGCTCTGGGTGACCCTGCTGATTAGGGAGGTTGGACTAGATGATCTCCAGAGGCTCCCTCCAATCTTACCGATTCTATTATTCTACAATATAACATTGCATTGCATCACATTGAAAATCATGTTCAAAAATTCTTTGTTGATGTTCTTAGGAAAAGAATGTTTTAAAATCCATATTGWTACGGCTCTTTTTTGGTTTATAGTATACAATTTTAAATATCAACATCAAAATTAATTCTCTCTGTTCTATTGAAAGAAAACATCTGGACTTACTTTTTTTTTAACTACTTTTATTTCAGAGAAAATATTAAAATATTTCCTTTCTTTTGACTATGGAGAGAAAAAAACCCAACAAATAAGCTCAAGAAGCTTTCAGAAAAACAGAAAATCTGATTCCCTCCAAGCTCTGCTATGAGCCATATAAATTTTAAAATCAAAATGAAATAATGTACATATGCAAACACAATGTAGAAGGACTATTGRACTCAGTGTTTTGACAGCACTTTGCAAAATTTATGGGTTTTTTAACAAAGTGAGCAGAATCTGAGTATGTTTTGATTATATTCTCATATTCAAATTGTCATTATCTCTCATTAACAGAGAGACCTATTCAAATTGTATTTACTAAGTTGAAAGAAAATTACCTAATTAAATATGTTAAAATATTTATACTGTAGAAGTGTCATTCAGAACTGTGAAAAGTGGAAGAAAGGCAGCTAGCAGGATTGCATTATCTTGAACAAATACATCATTCATTTTAATTCTGGAGCATTTGTTTTGAATGTAATAATACTGTAGTACTGTTTTTTTGAAAAGATGGGCATTAAGAATAACCATAAGTTCTGTTCATTCTAGCAAAACTACTTATACAGATAGATTTAAATATCTTACTGAATCTAGAACCTAATATCTGCTTCAAAAGTCAATATAATTCACTCAACTGGAATTATAGACAGATACATCAAAATTCATATAAGGACTTAGTTCAAATTTTTATGATTTTAATTAATATGCATACATCAATTAAATAAAGGATGAAGAGAGGTTAATATAAAAAACTGGTACTATAGGTTGGCCAATGGATCTTATACCTACAATTACCACCACTTCAGAACTGCTTTCAGTTGCCRTATTCTAACCTTTGCCTTTGACAGTCTTAAATGTTTAGCGATAATGTAATTTCCCTAACTGCGTATTCCTTCTACAAAGAATAATTTTAGAACATATGAGAAAAAAATATCAAAATGAGGCCAAGATTACTGTCTTGCATCCATTAGAAAGCATTTTGCTAAGGTTCTGTAGCTCCATGCTTTGGAAAAACACACAAAATTAAGCAGGAACAAAAATCCTTTGCAAAAACCCAGCTGAATGTGGGCCAGTTGGGAGACTATGGAAAACTTCCATTTACAGATCCATTCACAGATCTTGGTAACTGCTTTTTTCAAAGATACCTTACATACTGTCTTCTCTTACTTCATGGAACTCCAAGAAAGCTGATTTTCTCAGTGGTTTTCCTTYCTCTGCGGTTCCAAACATAAGTACAAAAACATCAAGATTGTCTTTTCGATATTCTGAATGTACCCTCTGCTGAGTGCTCAGGGTCAGCCACCCAGGTGTGATGATGAGGCCTGAAGAGTAGGTGAGTGAGCAATGAAGAGGAGAACTTTTATGGAAAACATGATAGAAGAAAGGCGGAGGTACAATGCGGGTTATGTTGCTAAAATAAGAAGTGGAATAGTGGCAGAGAAAAACTCTTCACATGCAAATGTAACAAAAGAGAAAGGAAGTAAATACTTAAGAGCCAAGAACTAAAGAAAATGTAGAAAAAAGTCTGTCAGGTGTCTCTACCAGCCACAGCCCCCACTTTGTGATCCAATAGAATGATGTATAACAGCATTATAAAGAGGTCATTGTTGTATGTCCCATTGTCCTGTAGGTACAAATGGGACTATTCTACGAATGAATCTTGACTGCTCAGCGAGACTGCTGTCTTTTGGACTCTTGCCCCACTTGTTCTAACTTGGAAAGACATATAACAAAGAAAAAGGTAATTGCAACAAAACAAAGAATTTTTCTTTTACAGTCAACAATTGGGTTATACTGAGCATTTCCATTCCATCCTGACTCTTACAACTAGTTCATACATGATGTCAGACAATTCACTTACAAATGCACCATCTYGCAAAAGTTCTCGTCACATTGGCCATTAAAGATAACAGGAACTCTGCTCCAAAAAAATGAAGGGACTAAAAATTTGTGAAAATCTTATGTCTCAAGGAAGGCACTTAAAATTAGAAACTTCTGAAATCAAGGAGATTTTCAAGGAGGTTCGTAGAAAAGGTTATGATTTTGTCTAGAATGATAGTAGTTACTTGTAAAATCCAAAGATTCACATATGGATTTCAGATAACTGCAAAATGAAGGGTTCCTACATCTATGATTTTTTAAACCATATCCTGCTAATCCTTCTGAAGCAATTTCTGATGAGAATAGTTTTTGTTTGCTTTAAAGTACCCACATTTCTATTCTATATCTTCTGTTCCTCTAAATGACATCCTGTTTTCATGTTAATAGGTGCTTAGGAATCATTGAAAAATAGACAAGCAAGGAGATTGGGGTTAGGTTTGGCTCAGCTGGTTAGAGCATGGTGCTGCTAATGTCAAGGTCATGGGTTTAATCCTCGTACAGGCTACACTGAGGGTTGGACTAGATGATCTCCAGAGGTCCCTTCCAACCTTACCATTCTCTGATTCTATGACATAAATTCAGTCAGTATAATTGCCTTCATCCTTTGCATAGAGGGGCGATGTTATGTGTGTAACATAAACTTTATATGCTGATATGGAAAATTTTAGTTTGCCAAAAATAGTCTGTGACTGAAGGCTTTTTATTATAGGAACCTATATTAAAATCCCAGCATTGAAATATTAATAAAAATTTCATTAAAGTAACTTATTCCTTAAAGAAAGGAATAGTAAAACAATGTTAAAATGAGCTTCTGTTCATTGTTTTCAGGTGAAATATTGGGTAATAAGACAGATTATAGAAAAAAATGTGAGCATACATCTGTTTTTTTTGGTGAAAATTTGTGTAGAAAAATGATCTATTTTTTAATAGGGAATTGGTATTTATTTTAGTTAATATTCATTTTAAATTAAGCAATTACAGAGAAGAGTAGAAGATTATGTTTATATTATAAATCTGAGAGCAGTATAGCCCTGGTATAACAGCGAAATTGACTTCAATAAAGGTTGCACATAGAACAATTTCTATTGAATGTATGAGGTGTAAAATCAAGCCATTGATTTGTGTTAGATAGTATTTTAATACCATAATCCCAGCTATGTTCCAGGTATGGAATAGGAAGTTGCTAATGGACTAAGAAACAACTTAAGGCCAAAAAAAAAAAAAAAAAAAAAAAAAAAAAAAAAAAAAAAAAAAAAAAAAAAAAAAAAAAAAAAAAAAAAAGCATCCAAATAAAATACAGAAAAGACTTCAAATAAAAAATATGTGCATACATAAATATATACATAGACTAATATTCATTTTTTTCTTTTAGAATATGATTTTTTTTAGTTAAAATCAGTTTGCAGCTGAAACATGAGAAATTTCAAATTGTGCAGCATGAGAATTTTCACTTTACCAGATACTTCATTCATTCATTTGCCTTCCCCTCACATTTCTTCAACAACTGCCTGGAAAAAATAGCAAAGAGATTTCACAGTCCTCTCATTTTTCCACAGTTTTATCAGCTTACTTAATCTCCACACAGAAGTATAATAAGGATTAAATTCTCCTGCAGAGTCTGAGCCAATATCCATTGAAGTTCATAAGAAAATTCCCACAGAGTTCACATCACTGCAGAAGGAAACCCAGTTTTGGAGGAAATCTTTTTTTTCCTGCTAAAAGAATGGTTGAAAGGAAGTATCTAAAAGGTGTTTTTCCTGGGACAGAGCTGGTACCTCCCAGAAGCCTGTAGACCCTGAGGATAGTTTGTCTATTCTGAAGGAAATGTCAGTCTTAAAGGCTTAAACTAGCCTTTAAACCAGGTTAAACTGAAACCTACCTCTTAAATGTCAACTGCAGAGAGACGTTCTGGCCAAAGTCTCATGATACCAAGTAGTAAGAAAAAATCAAAAAGAGCTACCTTCTTTCAGTTCTCATTGAATTTAACCACGTTTCCACAATCTGCATTGCAGAGAGGCACCCTTGGCCCTGCAGGTCCATCTCAGCTCGGGCCTGGGCACGCGGCCTCAGCCCCGGCTCTGCCACAGGTGCATGCTGCCCAGGCTCCAGCAGGAGAGCTCGTCTGGAGGGAGCAGCCCCAGCACCAAGAGGGGCTCTTCTCAGCCAGATACCCCCCCAGGAACCCACATAGAGGAGTGGCAGAAAGCAAAGCAATGAGTCGGACTAAAATCTGAGGTAAGTAGGTGCAAAAAGTGTGAACCTGGCAAAATGAAGTGAAAAGATGACTCAGCTGACAGAAAAGGGAAGAGCAGAAATTATTATATGTTTTGGCAGATCTGAACAGCTGAACAAGGAAAAGCAATTGAGAAGTAAATGCATGTTGAAAGGCAGTGAGGAAGGCATATTATTTACTTATATGATTAAGTGTGACCTTCTAATTTAGTGGGAATTCTGTGAAACATTCAAAAAGCATTCCCAAAGCATATCAATACTTGCAAAGGATTTAGAATCATGTGAAATAAAAAATCACTTGTGTTTTTCTTTCTCTCACTATTAATACTAATTAGAAAAAGTCACATCAAATCTCTCAAGAGTTCTTTTTTCCTCATGTGGAAGGAGTGTGGCACCCTATTAGAAATGCATCTCTACTTGATATGTCAAAAAGGACATTTCAGATGTGTGCTATCTGCCAAGATAAAGATGTCCTCATAAGTGTGGGCAAATGTCTGGGAATTACATTTGGTAAAGAGTTGCTATAATAGAAATGCAATCATAATTGAGACATTTAAGCTGCCCCAGTGCAAGAAATCCTTTCTGTACATCTGTGCTTCCTGGAACCTTAAACACCAGGGGCTCCATTTTAATTTGCCTAATACCATGTTCCTGTCAGTAACGATGTCTCCAAATTATCCCATTAATCTTTCCAATGTCAATTTCACTGAGAGTGGTCTTCTCAACTTTATTAGATTTCTTCAGGTAAATTCACTTTGCAGTAAGATCCTACATCAAAAAGACATTACTATGAGCGGGAATTGCGTACAGTTAATAGACGCTTTTGGGGCAAGTGTCATACCAGCACCCATAGAGCAGTGCTCCTCTGTCCCACAGGCTCGCGTGGGTGAACCAAGGGACCTGCGTGATGGTCTGCTCTGCTTCACTGGCAGAGACATGCTGAAGCAAGTCATCTCAGGGGGCTGAATGCCAGTCTCAGTCGTCAGCCTAGCTGAACTAAGTGGCCCATGGGATCAGCTCCAGTTCTGAAAACTAAGCCTGGGGAATCTAAAAAGTTCTCTGTTTTTATGTTAAAAAGCTACTTCAGGAGAGAGGGATAGTATAGTGGCTATCACATCTGCTTTACATGCTGAAGGTCCTGCGTTCAAGCCCCAATGGAACCAGCACCAGGAAATCTTTGGGAGGTTGGGCTTATATGCTCTCCAGAGGTCCCTTCCAGCCTTACTGATTCTGAGATCCCATATGATCCCTATCTCAGGGATGCATGTACATTCTGGGTGTCCTGAGGCCATATTTGCTTTTTAGTAATAACTATGCTACACTGCCATCCTGAAGACGGCCCTAGTATTAATTTCCCTGGTATTACCAGTACCTAATGCTGAATCTTTTCTTGTTGGTCTTTTAAAATTGAGAAACACCAGCAACAGGCAGAACTACACAGAAATCATCTGGTTTCATAAAAATAAAAACCTCTGTGTCCTGATAAGCATCATGCAGAGAGTACGAACTTCTCTAGCTGTGGTGGGAACAGYTAGATCAGAAATGCTCCAAAATTTTGGTAAAAGAATATAAAAGAATGTTTTCCTCTTATCCCTTTTCATTCTTCAGAATGGTAGATATACATCTTTCCTTTTTCAAAAAAAAAAATCTGTTAAATATCTCTAGACCATTATTTTCATTTTGCCTTATGTCATTCTTTCAAAGTTATCTTCCTTATTTTGGTGTATGGCTCCACCAGTGATGCCACACAAGAATCAGCATTTCATTGAACGTTTCAGAACATTTCTGTCTTCACACATGCACTGGGGCTTCAGGTGTCCAGCTGCAGCAAAACAGGAACAGTCTTTAAGGATAGCATTTACAAATCTGTAATTTGACATGCACTACTTAAAAATAGCACACCATTAAATAAAAAAAGAAAAGCAAAAAAAAAAAAAAAAGAAAGAAAGAAAAAGAAAAGTGGGCTTCTAAATCAGTTCGGAAGATCTTGTGTTATTTAAATTGTGCAATTTCAGAGAATTTTTTCACTTCCTTGTAGCAAACATAGTTAAGTTATGTTTTATTAATGGAGGTGTAGTGCTTATAGGAGGGCAATAAGTTGTTTTTAAAAAAATATTTTATTTAAAAAATACTATTTATTTTAAAAAATATTTAAATAGTACAATTAATTTTTAGAGTGTTATTTTCAGAAATATTATTGTGAGGAGAAAGAAAAGAAAGTGAAATTATAATGTCAAATAAAGTTTGTAACTAAATTCAAAAATGAGGTAGACATTGAAAACTATATGCAGGCTCATGGAAGTGATAATTAGAAGACGATCTTCTACAGCGTAATCGCTCTTTAATTAAAAAGTTCAGGAAAGGAACAAATGCTAAAAAGGAGACAATTAAATCACTGCAGAATGCTTGGGTTTCTGCGTGATGCTGAAACTGTTTAAAGTGACTGCGAGTTAGTTTTGAGAGAGAATGGAAAATTGGAGTAACATTTATTTAATATTGATTATTGTTTTCTTCTGTACAAAATGTCRTGGTTGTACACCCGGAAGCTTCATTTCAACTGAAGAGAGTAGCATATACAAGACAAATCAAAAAGTATATATGCATATTGCCACAATGCTTCCTGAAGAGGTGAGAATTTGGTCTTCAGGACTTTTTAGAAAAGCTTTTTTGCATGCTTGAAGTGCAAAGTTGTTCAAAGGGCTGGGGGACTCGCATATAGTACCCCCTCATCCCCTATTTAAACTCAGCCAATGTTTTAACAACAGTCGCAGTTGTCAGCAATCTGCCTGTTCTGTGAGCTAACTCCTATAATCCAACACAGCAGCTGAGGTTSATGCCTTACACTCTTGCTGCCACCTGCAGTAGGGCTCTTGCCCTGCCTCAGATCAGACCCAGTGATCTGGGTCTGCAGACCTAATGGGGCAAGCCATTTGGCCACACATGTGATTTCAAATGCATTGAACCAAAGGTAACAACTCACGTACCTGAAATCYTTTTAGGGTCTGATGGCAACAAACTGACATGATTATTATGTTCTCTTTAACTATTAAAATGACTAGGAATTTCATTTCCTGGAGGGCTTTTTTTAAGAGAAAAGATCTTATTTTCCATTTTTCTGGTCAGATTCCAATTTGTTTCATTAAAGTTTCCCGTGTAATATCACTGCATACAATACTTCAATTTATTTTCTCAATGAACTGTGGCATACTGCTGTGTTCTGCTAAACTGCTGTTGTTTTCTGTCCACAGGGGGTACATTTCTGGTAGTGGGGAAAAGACCACAATTGCCAGGATGTGTTAGCTTTATCAGATAAAGTTCTCTGGCTATGAAGATTTTTTTATGTATATGGATCATTAGCCGTGATTACAGCATACAGCATACAGCATACATACAGCAGTCAGGAGTCTCTAAATTTACTCTGTCCTTTAAAAAATGTTGTTAGTGATATATTGTTTTTAAATACATCTTACATAAATATGATTGAGAAGACCACTCAACACAAACATATCAGTTTGTTTTCTGTCTTTTATTTCAGTGACATCTTATAATAAAGCTTTCCTTGCTATACAAGAAAGCTTTTGAGAAATAGAAAATGGAAAAGTGTGGAGGAAATTAACTGGCTGACACTAACCTGGCAAAGAACAAGCAGCAACCAGGGAGTAGCAGCATGAGTGCTTAGCTTGGCAATATCTGTTTACTGTCAATGTCACATAAATAAACTGAAATATTTTTGCACATGTATTTGCACAGAAACATTTATATTAATGCAAAAATTGCTTTGGTTCCAAAAGACAGAATAATGCAGGGAGACACGATAACTCCATCTCACATGAACAAGCTGGCACTAGTTCAGTCCTGGCTGCTGTGGGGAAGAGGATGGATAGGTAGCTCTTGAGGTTATATTGCACTTTTTCCATTAAACTGATGAATGAATGCCTGGATACAGGCCATTCTATGGGTCATTACTTAGCTTTGTCTGCCCAAAATTATAAGCTTTTCGGTTGGATTCAGTTTCTCCCAGTGCTATGTACTTGGAATTACCTTCTAATTTTCCTGTTACAGGAGTTGACATCTGTCAATAGTTGTGCTTTGTCTCAATTTAAATTGAGCAATGTTGGGACTTAAACAACACAGTTGTCCAAACAAAGTAAGTTGCTCTGATAAACTTTGGAAAATAAGTGAAAAAATACTGCTGGACACTGTGTGCTTGCATTGTTATCTATGTGGCTATTAATAAGTGCAAAAAATAATATTAAGTTATTCAGTAATTTCACATAAAAGAAAATACAGAGTTGATTTTGTTTCGGTCACTGACAGACGATTGTCTGTAGTGTTCTTCCAAAGGCAACAAGATAGCCCTGTTCAYGTTCTCCAAGCCCTGGTGCTTCATAGATTAGATTTCTCCCAGAGATGGAGTGAATAAATACAAAAATAATCTGATCTCCTAATCCCTGTATTAGCTTGTGAAAACATGGCTTTGTATCCTAAGTTTCTTCTTCACAGCCTTTTCTGCTGCGAACCAGGTTTGTTACATCCCATCTGTCCTGGCTGAAAACACCCAGATCCAGACTGTAAAGTATTTAGCTATTTTCTGCTGAGACAAACATTATTTGCAGCTTATCATGGAGGAAGTAGTAGCTGAGACATTCCTTATTGTAAAGGCTTATAAATGCAGCTAGGTTTGCCTACCAAGATGTTTCATATTTCAGAGTACAGATGACTTAACTGTACTTCAGATCACTAGCTGCAAGACCTGCATGAAGTGATAAGCCACAATTCTCTGTCAAATCACAGCTTTTTTTTTTCACAGAATCATGGTTTTCTATTTTAAAGAAAGTGTTGTAAGTACTTAGACTGGAATAAAATTACCTCAGAAAAGTGTCTAACGAGTCTTGAGTAGCTATGTAACTAATGTTGTATGATGATTTAATTTAAGATTCAAAATAATAATCTGTTCTAGGGAGTGTTGATTACTAACCAATGTCCAGCTAGTTGATGATTAGTATTTAGGTTCTGTTCCTGGCTAAATATTTTTTTCACGATTTTCATATCAATAATCTGTAATAAAATGTAAAATCTATTTTAGAAAAAGGAGTTGTCCCAAAGAATAAAGACTAGCTGACAAATTAAGACGATAGATGGTCTAATTCTGTAAGATGGACAGTAAATATACATTTTGATACAGCAAATGTAAGATAATAATGTAGGAATAAAGAACATGAGCTAAACACATAGGATAGAAAACTCTCTCTTAAGAAGCAACAAACCTTAAAAGCACCCCAAACTTTGGTAAGTAATGTTCTGATAAAATGAGATAAAGGCTTTCTTATGTATAAAACCCAGGAATGACAAAAATTAATAGAGAAGTTACATTGTACAAATGTTAAATTAAGTGAATTTCCTCCCTCTCTTCAACTCTGCCCTACAGTTAAATTCTATGACTAGATATCATCACATGTGCTCTTCCAGATTATATTGAAAAATTATAGATGTTTCAAAGAAGAGAGGCAGGAAGATCAAAAAAATTGAAATTGAAAAATACGACTTAGCATGAAAGACAATGTTAATGATTTCGGTTTTGAAAACAGAGGTTAAACATTTCAGTCAACAGTTAGAAAATAAATTTTGAAAACAATGGGTTCTTCATCCTCATAGATAAATGCATAAACATAAAAAAAAAAATCTGGAAGATGGAAGTTACAACCAGACAAATGCAGATGAGACATTAGATACACATTAATAAGCAGAAGAAAAATGTGTCACCAATAAAATTTGAAAACATTATGATGCATTCTCTTGCACTGAGTACTTTTTAAAGAATTTTAGATATTTGTTCTAAAAACAAATGGTTGTAGTTCTGCTATTAGACTTCCAACAAATATCAGCTTATTCATTAGTTCTCCAGCTTAAATTTCAGACTAATAAAACTATAATGAGTCTAGTCGCTTCCTTTGCTGCTGTAATCCTGACAAAGTATTGAATTTCTTTCTGGGCTCTGGAATGTCTCCAGTTTTCCTCTCTTTTTTAAAAAATTAATATCAACGATCATGATTAATTGTTAGGAAGCATTTTTCTCTTTTTCAATGAGGTGTGATTATTTTAAAATATGTAATCTCATATCAATCTTTTGACTTTGTTTTTGTACTACTTTTAGCAAAGAATTCGTAATCACTGTCAACAGGAATGATGAGATTGTCTCAATTCTCTTTGTATTCAAGATGGACAGATACTATTAATATTCAGAATATTGTGAATATTGTTTTTGTTTCTGATACATTAAAAAAATAATCCTATTGAATATGCATTAAATTCCCTTATCTATTAGTTGCTTTTCTCAAGTTACAATTATACAACTTCATTCCCAAACAATTGCTCTATTATTAATGAAGAACTGTCAAGAATTATTTGTTACTGCTGCCCTACTGAAGCTGAATCTTTGAAAATCCCCTCACAACACCATCTGTCCTTTGCTGTTGTTGTTTTTTATTGCAAGCTAAGAACATCTGAAATATATGTGCTGAAAAAGATGTGGACACTGTATTGTTAATTCTCAGCTTTTAAATGCATCAGTTGAGCGGATAGCTAACGAAAGATAAGATCAAACAAAACTAGTTTAGTGCTAATAATGTTAATGGTGGTGGCAAGGCCCCTTTTAAAATTTTCAGGGGGTAAGCAAGAAGTCATCTGAACAGAAACTAATAAATTGTCATTTTTTTCACTTTGTACAGATCAACAATGCAAGTCAGATRTCATCAGTCCAGCTACACAACAAAAAGCTTAAAGTAGAAGAGATCRCTAGTTCACTGATAATAAAAGAACTCTAAGATATTCTCTGAAAGAGGACTTAAACATCAAGAGATGGTATCTGGGACAGAAAGAGAACAGATGAACGTGCCRGTATAATGAAAATCTTCAAGTAACAGGGAATCAATCTGATAGGTTCTAAATACATGACAAAACATATTACTTTTAGATTTTAGAACTTTAATGTGGAACTTTAATGTAACCAAACCTAAAGTTTTCATGAATGCACAAAGAAACAAAAAAAATTGTCTCTTATTATACTACTGCTATTAGCTTCTGTAAGATTTAGTCCAGAAGCATTTGTTATTAATATTTAGAAATATATTTTAGATATTCGGGAAAGGGTTAATTCTGGAATAGCTGATAAAGTAACAGTGGTGGTTAATGCTAACAAAAGATTCCAGGAAAAGTATCTTTTCTATGTGAAGATGTATTTTTATAAAGGAGCATTAATAGCATTACTGTGAGCAATAATATATGTTAGGAAAACATTTGATTCTTACCATCTGTATCATCTGGACTACCAGCTTCTCAGTAAGGAGCTGGCACCTATCAGATCTGCTCTTAATGACAAAAACAAAATAGAGACATATGCAGTGTCAAAAATTTTTCCAGTCACTTTTTTACCTCTGTCAGTGTACGTGCAGTTTGATGGTCACTGACAGGAGTAAATGTTTTTTTATAGAGCTGAATTCACAAGAATTAGAGAAGGTTTTGTTTTTCATTGAACTGAGGTTGCTGTGTTACACTTAACTAATAAACCTCCTTTCCTGGCTGCCTTTTTATATACTTATATCCTAAAGGCAAATGGATAGAAATAGCAGGAGCTATTTCAATATAGCTATTTTGCTATATTGAAAATAATCCTATTTTTAAAATAATCTTACCGACAGAGTAGAAAAACATTATATCAAATGGTATTTAAAATTGCTGTAATCTGTTTTATTTTCCTTAGATTATCAAGGAAGTTAATTTTTATCGAAGGCAATTTTAAAGTTATTTGAATGTTTCTTGACTGAGATCATATGTGTTGGAGTGAAAGCAAGCATTTTGTCTGTATAGCTAAATCTACAGTCAAAGTGAGAATCTAATGAAGCAGCTGATATATTGAAAGTGCCCTTGATGTGGACCATGAAAGACTATTACTGTCCCAAAGTCCAGCTTCTGAAGTTGTTCAGCCTCTAACCCTTGTGCACTTCTGTTTCTTCGATGAGATTTTTTAGTACTTTTTAATTTCCAGTATGTCAAGAGGAAAAGCCTTATTATTATTTTGGTTTATTATTTTAGATATTTATTATGTTTTGTTTATTTTGTTGTCCTTCAATCTATTAGCATTCTAAATGCGAAGTACAAAGTAATGAATTAAAGGGGGAGTTGGATAGTTCAGCTCGCTAAGAATGACCTCTTACGAAGTCATTACTTCTGGTAAAGTCACATCAGAAGTTGTCCACTCAGCCCTCTCCTGGAAGAAATTTTATGCTGAGAGCCTGCACCAGCATGAGAACCAGGTTTCTGAGAAATGTCTTAGATAGGAATTGACCATGATGTTTACGTGGGGTGTACTGTGTGGTGTCTACAGCAGCAGCAAGACTAAGGAACTTATCAGAAAAAATGACATCCCATACCTTAATACGGTAATGTCAGGAACATAAATGTCTTCAATTATTAGGCAACCTGAAGTTAGTACACAGGTAAGCAAAGGTTTGAAGGATCTAACTTTTAGTTTAGACAGCTAGGTAAATTAACCCTGTTTGCCTTCAGTGGAGTTAGTCCTTGTCTCTGCACTTCTTTGAAAGAGGTATAATTTTAATTCCAAGGGATTTTACAATGGCAATGATCTGGAAGACTGAAAGACATCTGTATATTTTATTTTTAGTTTAAGTTAGATAACTAATTAAAGAATAAGTAGCTTTTGAAATCTCTATTTCCACATGTTGCCCAGTTTCCTAGAATTGTTATTATTTTGTTTGCAGTATCTTTTCCAGAAAAAGAAAACTGATCCCATTGTATACATGCATACCCATGCCTGCTGTGTTCTCCCTGTGGTCTTGAATAGATGTGGCTTCTAAAAGATTATTATTGCAGTTAAAAGGATTATAAATTTCATAAATTCTGATTATGCACTTGTATTTCTTTTTATTGATCCTTTAGGGGAGACTAATTTAATAACCTAGATGAGGCTGTATCTGCATTTGTTGGTAAAATTTGTTCAGAGTTATGAAAATGACATTGTGAAATGGCTTGACTGGGCCTTTGCCAATGTGCTTCCCATCAGGATATAAGAAGCAGCCTAAGAAAGACCTCTACAATGTCAAAAATAGGAGGTAACCATATTGCACAGTTTTGCCTTTTAAAAGTTTGTCAATATGCAGTAATCTTTTTTCATGTTATCATAATTATACATTACAGCAACAGCGTTCCAGTATTTTAATCATTTAAGAGAGGAGCTCAGCATTCATGATGTATTGAGTCTGTAGTTTTGTTTCTTTGCAGGTTATTATGTTGAGATTTGTGCAATACATCACATGAAAAGAGATATTGACAGAATATGAAAAGATTCTGGAACTGGATACCTCTGGGAGAGAGTATGCTCTTGTGAAATATGGCTTTTGTTCCCTGCTCTGCCATTTTAGCTCCATCTGACCTTTAGCAAGTCCCTTAAGGCTGACCTACAAATACACAGCTGTCAAATCTAAAATGAATATTCTAAAAGTCCTCAGTTAGGATTCGTTGTAATGCTAAAATTTCTAAAGGTGCCTCAAGTTTTCCCTCTGGGCAAGCCTAAGAACACCTCAGTTCTGCCATAGCAGAGCAGCAACAGCCTATACTTTTCCCTTCTCCAAGCAAGGAGAATGCAGCTAGCTCCTTATAAAAGCAACCTGACGTAACAGCAGGACAAACTGAGATACTACCTTTTCTATCCAGCATAATCTGTCTGGATGACATGAACTTGGAATCGTGCAAAGGAAGGAAATGAATCCAGATACCTATTACTTGCATGAGTGATCCAACAGACGGCAACTTCATAAGAAGAGACTGAGCTACTGCTTCCTCCGACTGTGCCTGTCCGCTATTTGGGAGCAGAAAGGCTTAGGAAACTGGTGAGGATAGGAAGCTGTGAATCTTATGTACGGAGAACTGACTGTGAAGTCCACTATGAACTATGATGTTCATAGGCCAGGTTCCTGCTTTCCCCCTTGAATAGCTGGATGATTAAAACAAACTGATCTCCTAACTCCGAAACACTCCCTAATTATGCAGCTCTGTTCATGTCTTTTCGTATGCCCACAGATTTTTTTCAGTGAAACATTTCCAGGATTAAGCTATAGCATGACTGAGTGTTTCAAGATTGTAGTTTTTTGATATTTACTAAATTCTGCCTAATTTTTCCAAATTCCTTTGTAATCCTTAACTTTTTGCCCCAATAGCAAGCTGAAATGCAAAGCAATTCTGTAACTCTGAACTCCGGAATTAGGAAAACACCCTCCTTTTTAAACATGTTAATTCCCATTCCATTATACAATGGATCCTTTCTTTACAAAAATAGAAGCAATTTTTCCTTTATTCTTACAGTCTCAATCTTTCAGTGTCAAGATCTACATCTTTCAATGTCCTCTGTTAGAACTTTGATAGAAGTACAGCACTTACTGATTCATACATAAAAGTGGATACACACAGGTAAGAATTTAGATTATGAAGAATCATGCAGAGTAATTGCCTAGACTTTGCCCAGAGAAACGTCATCTGCCTACCTAGCTCAGGCAATATTTATTTGCAAGGGCAGAGCAATGCAGCAATTTTAATTTTGAGAGAAGTATATTCTGTGTCTGCTGCAGGAAGGCTTTGCTTTGATTCTACCTGCTCTTCCTAGCTGTCAGACAACTGTTCTTCTTTCATCTTGCATAGATGAAGTAAATCCTTACAAATCTGATTAAAAATGAACTTGGTCACAGCTGTCAGACCTGTAATAAATGAGATAGGGATGTGTATTAAAAAATCCAATGGTTTAAGTGTAAGTGCAGTTAGTCCTCGGACTGAACGAGATAATGTGGGTAATGTTACATTTGTAAAGTTGCGTTTGTATTCAGGGCTTGAATGAGATCTATCTGTTTCACAATGATATGATATCCTACATGGAGATATTTTTAATGTTTACAATTATTCCAGGTTTATGTCCTCAAAACCTTCTTTGCAGTAAAGAAATCTTGATTCTGTCTGTAATTTCAGTGTGAGATATCTAGAAATAGTATTTCTTGAAGTTTTTTGCTTTTTAAAAAAAGTTCTTTACATTGACATCAGACTGATCTGTAAGACTAACAGGCTGTATCACCAGGGCTCAGCTCTGTATTTTCACAGTTTATGAAGAAGAAATGACCAAAGCACAAAGGTCACGAACAAACAAACAGTTGATTTGCCCACTCTCCACTGATAAAACCAGGGCCTCAGTCACAGTCAGGGAAAATCCTAAATGTTTGTGTCCTGTCTAAAAAATGGTTCAAAATTCCCTAAGTCCCTTAGATCTTTCAAAAAAATCTTTACCCTTAGCCTAAATAAATACCATCTATTTTATAGGCCATTCCACTATAGCCAGCATGAGATTGAAAATAACAAAAATGACTCTTACTCATCTATAATTTCTATTGTAATGTTATAGAAGTATATTACAGTAAATTCCTAAATGAAGAGATACCAGTCTGTAAGTCCCTTGATGCATGCACATCATTCCRGTAACTGATAATGAAAGTTACTTCCTGCACCCAGAGATAAAAGAACAAAACACTATTCTGATTCTGAAAGATTTTAGTCTACGATAAACCATGAGATATTTACACACACAAGCAGGTTCAGGCTTTGCTGGGTAGCTGTCCGTAGCAGTCCTTAAACATGGCCGGCAAATGGTTTATTGTTAACTCTGGCTACGCACTGGGCAATTTTAAAATAAGAGCATGTTTGCTCAGTGCTTTATAAAATTTGCAGTAAACAACCATGCAGTGAGTTAGCCACATTTTTAATACCTCTCTCCTAAGCACATTATAAAGTCCCACATAATTCAATTTTTCTGAATGGATCATTTGTAATTTGAATACAGCACGTTGCCTTTTTGCTCTCTACAAAAGCAATGCAATCAAACCTAATCGCTATCTACAAGTAAGTGGTGGTATCGATAATAATATTAGGTCTTTTTTTAATTACAATTATTGCATTCAAGCTGAGATCAACAAGTTAACTCTCAACATGTTCCATTATTGTTCACAATTTCAGCTTATTGACTGAGCTATAGATCAAGGCAGCAGTTTCTCTCCAGCTAAAAAGAAGAAAGTCTTACTTATTTCCTCATCATTGATTAAGCCAGAGGGAAATTAATGTTTAATAGCTGCATTGTTCCAGTACATGTACATTTTGACCTTCTTGTTAAAATAAACATGTACTTCAATGCCATTATTAATACTTGAAGAAGCTTTTGGTATTTGGAGAAAAGTAGTACGCCTCTGTTTGCTAACAAACAATTATATTTTGAGMTCTACAAAAGATGGCTTTTTACTTATGTAAATGCAGCTTTATTCATAAAATGTTTAGAAATTCCAATTGGTACAGAGGGGGAAGGAAAGGCCACTTCTAAATATGGATGAGTAAGAAAAAAAAGTGATGTTTATCCAGTAGTAAGAATTTAAGTATTAGCACACAGCCATACCAGAATTAGGTGCAATCATCTTTAGCATCTCCAGATTTCAACCAAAATGAAAGCAGTGACCTTCAGCATCTGTTCACACTCTGCCACATGGCAACACTATTAGGAACCAGCATTGCTCTTCAGTAGCTGGGCCCATCACTTCCTCAAGGGCTTGGTGATAGCAGGTGAAATTTCTCATAAGCAGAGAGACCATAATGTCAGTCTGTCTCACACTGCTGATGAGAGGCTGCTTTTGGCTAGAAATGAACAAATTATGTGTGCAATGAGTTTGGAAGTCATATAAAGACATTCATCACACATGAAACAGCATGATTTCTAAAAGCGACTGTAGACACAGAGTTCAGAATATCTGAGAAGACAGCAGATAGCATTATACCATTTATAAGTAGATCTCTGTCACAGACCAGACCAGTCTTTGGGAAAGAGCAGAACACAGTGAAAGCTGTGGCAGTATAAACCAGCTTTCCTCTATAGCTGAAATGATTATTTCAGCTAAGAAGAAACCTGTCTCCCTGTCTGTTGAATTAGCAATCTGCAAACACATGCTATAGCTGGAGCAGAGGTTAGATAAATGCAATTATAGATCTGTTTTCYCCTCAAACACTGGCTTCATCTTCACCTCTCTAATTGTTGTTACTCCCCCCGCCTGCTCTGCAGCAGCCTCCTGGGTGGTAACACGGCCAGCAGGCATCGCGGAGCTCTCAGTCCGCAGTAAGAGCCAGAGGTTGAAACATATTTCCACACTAGCAGAACTACAGGTCAATTTTAAAAGAGCTCTTTGGGAGGATGAGTTTTGCAGTTCCCTTTGATTTACAGGAACTGGGCAGTAACAAACACAAACACTTTCAGAAAATAGGATAAATTCTGCCTCTGAATTTCCACCCAGATCTATTCCAGTGATTCAATCACACAGGCACATCATCACCAAGGTGTTTTCCTTTTGTGAATAGTATGTGCTTTACAGACCTTTATTCCTAAAGCACTGCCACACTGTTAGGAGATAATTTTGATTGTTTCCATACTGCAGATGGAAAATGATGCACAACTACTGTGATTGACTTTACCAAGGTCAGGAAATTATTTAGTGGTAGAGCTCAAAATAGCAAATTCCAAGTCCTCTGCTGTAACYGCTAGTCTCCATTTCTTTCATCAGGCAATTGCCTCTAAGAGAAAAAAAGATGTGAGGATCGGGGAAGTGGATACATAAGAATTTTGTAGCCAATAGTGACAATTATCAGGTAAAATTCTTTATTTATACTACTTTAAGCTATTTGGAAAAGCTACTATGTTTCTATAAGTGTAATCATCATCTAGCAGTATTTCTGCCATCCAGCAGTATCTGTTACAGTATCTTCTGTCACCTTTCCACCAACAAAGCCTTTATTTCTTATTATTACATTACYTATAATGCATGTTGCCAGGCTGCTCAGCATGCTTCTTAATTAATTATAAGTTGCAATATGTTCCTGGCAGCAAAGGCAAAGAACTCTCCCACTACCAACGAGAGATTAGCACTCTCCTTCATTAGCAGTTGTAAATAATTATTATTATTATTAATTATGTTTTTATTACTATTGTTATTATTATTTAACAGCATGCTACATGTACGTGCAAGTTTGAGAGGGCAGGGCTTCCATTTTCCTACTGATTCCTGAGATAAGAGCATTTCAGTGATGAGTGAAGATACTTGTAACTAATGCTATTTATTCAGATATTTAGACATACTCTTCATGGGGCTTTCTGARCACTTAGCAAAGACATACGTTGTGAAGAGCACTCTATCATGTCCCAATAGCTYCTTTGCTGTATCTTTATTTCCAGAAATATTCTCTATCATCTCTCACATAGGCAAATACACACCTCTTCTCATTTTTGTGCTCTGTTTGCAAATGATTTGTTTTTTGGCAAATTCTAGCAAGTTTTCACTTTTCTATACTTTGTCACMCATGGGTCCTGTAAAAGGAGACAGTGAATTTTAGACAGGCTTTATGTGGAGAGAATGTTTTGTTTCTCACTGTCATCACACACCAATGTCACTGAGGGAAGAGTAACAACRGCATTGCTTTCCCTGTCAGGAATTATTTTAAATGAAAATCAGTCCTGTGCTCCGTTTACCTGTGCAGCTTCCAAGCTTAACTAAAGGAGTGACATGGAAGTAGGAAAAAACAGCTGGGATGGAATTATAGCTGCTTAAGCTGGTGCTACCAACGAATAAAAAATAGTTTGAGAGTGCTCTTTCCTTTGTCAATATTAGCTTATGTTGGTTACTTGAGAAGGCTGAAAAGTATTTAAATATTTATCTTTTTGCCTTCAGTATATTCCAAGTGTTTTTACATGTAAATACATAAGGAAGTCACTTAAAAAGATCTAAAAAAAARTCAACTAATTTCAATATCCAAACTGAACACATCTTACATTCTATTCTTCCTTCCCCTCATTCTGCCACAGGAAGTGGTAACAAGGCTCTGACCCATAAGCATGGGCAGCTTACAGTGGAGTGGCTGAGATGGTCACTGTCCCCTGCTGTCTGTCCTACCTATTGTTAGCATTTACTACCACCACAGGATGGTCTCTTGAGCAATTCATGAATCTAGTGCATTTTATGATCCAGAATACTGACATTATYTGAAATCATCCGACCTAGATCAGTTCAGGAGCTGTAAATTCCATCAATTTCTCTCTTTTAAGGGGTTAGAAAGCTAAGGTCTGGGGCAGATAGCTAAGAATGGTATCCATTTCATTCACACTAGCTAAATCTGCCAGCATGGGTTAGAAGCACACAATGCAGATATAAAATCCCTTTAAAATACAGAAAAGTTYTGCYGATGCAACTTAGGGAAGAAAAGTAGTGTTCRTTCTCATTCAGAATAACAACTGGTAGCAGCCACCCACAGAGTCTGTATGCAGCTGYAATTCACTCTCAGGGCTGATCACTGCCGTTTCTGAACTAAGGACAGTCATCAAACGAGTCCTGAAGAGAGAATTGCAACCCTGTGTGTCCGGAAGTGGTCATCTATTATTTCAGTGTCATGGGTTTCCTAGCACTCCGTTTCAGCTGCCAAATTCCTTTGCACTTCTCAACAAAGGCAGAATAAAGCACATTTTTTTTTCAGTATTATATGACACTGGATCCCACAAGTTCTCATCATAATGAGAACTCATTTCTCTCTGAAAACTCTCATTTTCAAAAACCCTCCACTGAACACTAAAGAGACAGAGTCTGTTCTGAATAGTTTAGAAGTAATAGGTATGTTTACAGAGTTGGGCACAGACCTAACTGGGTTCCCTTGTCTGTATGCAGAGCTGGTTGGACACAAAAAGTTCTGATCTGGAAATTCTCTGTCCACACTCATCCCTAGAAATAGAGATACAGGTATATCCATATCTAGAAATGTATGGARTTTAGAATAGGAAAAATCTAGATGTGAACATTCGCTGTTTTCATCCATTCTACAGTAGATAACAATAGAAATTTCAAAATGAATTTCCTRTAAACAAAAGAAAATATAAAGGCAACTATATAGAGAAAAACCTCATCTGGATTATAACATAATCATAACAGATAACATATGCCATCTCTGAGAGAATTGAATTCAACCTGAAATAAATTTTGTAGTCAAGATTTCTGCTTTAGGATACATAGCTTAGGCTTTTGGAGAAGAAAATGTGTACGGTGGCAGATCTATTGTTCCCCTCCTGTGCATTCAAATACCCATGGCATTCAGCAAATTGTCTATTAGTAACTTTCTAGATGGTGTCACATTTGTTATAATATTGGCTAATAATGTGTAGAGCCTTGTCCTCCATACGAAGGTATATTTTATTTATTTATTTATTTATGCTTGTAGGAGCCATGAGTCCTGACTAAATCCATTTCAAAGTACTTTCAGTTCTGAGTTTAGTTCAACTGAACTGTCTGTCAGCTGGGAGATGTCACTGTTATTCAAGCYCGAATTTCCCTTATTTCACCCACCTACCACTTGTATTCAGAAGTTTAACATCTTACTACTGCACCAGCTGGAAGTACATAAAGTAATTACATTTTCAATAGCATTCTCTTTAAATTATTTTAAAAGTATCTRTTACCAAGATGATAACTCCCCTACTGCCTAGAAAATGACTTTTGATCATCAATAAATAGCCTCACAAGCCCCATGCAGTTTCTGATATATATATACACATATATACATATTATTATATATATATAATTATTCAGTTGGATAAACTGAAGCACAGTGTAGTCCAGTGCCTTGCTCAAACAGATATAACACATCCAAGGGATCAGCAGAACCTGTAATCTAAATTTAAGTTTTAAGCTTCAGTTTCAGGAGTCTTCTCTGCTGAAAATTTCCTCAGCAGACTATGAAATYTTATCACTTAGTTCAGCCTTAATAAAATAGATTTGAGAACACAGAACAGCTTTAACTGATGAAGATGGAAATTACGGTGTTTAACAGACACTGAAGATCCTTAATGATAGTGGTGTTTATGCCTCCTGGGACTATGGTGGCAGTGATTAGAATCCCTGTTCAATGAAGGACATCATCTCAGATAAAAATCCCCAAAAGACACCCAGCAAAGAGAGTGGGAACAATCTGAGATAGGACTGATCATAAATAAGAGAAACAAAATACTGCTGATACATGAGCTATGCCAGATAATCATCTAATCTCAAGGCAGCTCTCCCCCTGAAAGGATAGGTCATTTGTTTATTCGCAATGTTTTGTTTTGATCATCTATCTTCAGTTCATTTCACAGAGGTAAGCACACGAGAGCAAGAGCTGTGATACTGCAAAGATCTGTTTTCTATGCAGAAATTTGCAATAATGTCAACTTGTTAATTTTTTCCTATATACAAAGTACTTGGAAAAGGATAGCTTGTAATGTTTGTAATAGCAGTGAAGGCATATCCAATCCATCTCATTATTATTGTTTATTAAGAGTAACTCATGCAAAGCAATGGGTCAGTCTACTGCCCATGAGCCTCTTAATGAAGATCTAGGCATAAGAGGTAGCAAGAGACATAAAGAAATTTCTGCAAGAAAGCTTGTCAGGTTTGCAAGRCTCCTTCACATAACAGCATTCTGCAAAGCTTTAAAGCAGAAAAGGAAGAAGAAAAAATAAAATGGAAAAGCTTAGCTGTGTGGTGATGCATACAGAAAATGGAGATGGGCTCGATTTAATTCTCTGTGTCACGGTGTACTATTTCTCTGTCATTTTTAGGCATACTTTCACATGCAGTATCATCTATCCACTGAGCTATAGAATCATTCTTTCTTTCTCTTTTGTTTGGGTAAAATAACATTAACTTGCACATAGTAATAGCTCTTTAAACAAGTTTGCCACTGAAACAAGCCTAAATGGGAAGCTAAGAGAGAAAAAAAAATAAGTGACTGCTTCTTTTGGTAGCAAGGGGGCACGACAACTTAAAATATTTATGAACTTTCACTATCAAAAGGAGTAGAGTCAGAAAATACTTCTTAAAATGTTCAATACAGTGCAGATCACATTGACTATCTCAAAGAAGCTTCATACAATGCATGAGTTGTGCAAGCAGATTTAAGGGATAATGACGAATGTTTTTGGGGAGGATAGTGGACAAGCACCTTTCCAACTGCTGCTAGATCTGGAGAGGTCATCTGTCTGCAGCCTGCAGCCTCCTGTAGGATACTTCCCACACATTCAGCAGCCTAATCTTCACAGAGCTCCCAGATCAGCCTCAGGCAAGTCATCACTAAATTGTTCCCTGCCTTAGTTACCCCACTGCCTGCAAAATGGAGCTGCAACACCTGCTCACCACATACTGTGCATTTGCTTCTCTTTAGGACTTTATTAATCAGCTAATGGCTATAAAGCATACTGAAGGTGTTAACGAAGATTCACAGCAATACACAGGTGTAAATTGATGTTTGCTAATAGAATTTTCTCACTGTGCAACACTTTGCTTACCAAAGTCTGTCACCTGATGCTATTACAGCTGATAATTGAGTCAGTCTCACCATGAGTGTTCCAGTGTTGGACAAGTTTCCTTGGGAGTCTTTTCATGCTGATTTAAGTTATACTGAATGTTGCTCCTGAACTTTTCTTCTTTTTCCTTCTTTTTTCTTCTTTTTTTCTTCTTTTTTTCTTCTTTTTTTCTTCTTTACTCTTCTTCTTTTTGGTCTTTGAGCTACTCTGAGCTTAAAGGAGATGCCAGCTCAAGCTTTGAATTTTCTAATACTAACTTGCACCTGACATTACAAACCTAAATCAAGACAATATTTTTTTCATATACAGAGATTCATCTTTCTCCCAGCTTTGGACCAGCAAGCAAACAAAAAGAGACTACTGAAGCTATTTCTCTTTTATAAAATACTTACATATTCAGTAATGTGTTTATGTATTCGGTAATGGATACATTAGAACACAGCTATTCCATCTTCTTACTACGAGGTTAACCCCCAGGATTACTAAATCATCCTAACCTTCTCTGTTATCTAGTCAAAATTATGTTTAATTAATAAAGATTAATTACAAATAGTAGCTACTTCATCAGGGGAGACTGAGTAAGCCATCTTTAGAATTATCCTGCACTTTTCTGGATAGGGGATTATCTTGAAAGATTGGATTCAATAACTAAATATCCCTTGTTATGGAAGTCATTTGAACCAAAGTGCATGTGCAAGTTCAGAGGTCAGGTTTTTTCATTATCTTATTTTTACTCTGCTTGTGTTTAGAAAATATCTCCCAGATTAGGAATGCAGAAATGCACACTTTGTGAATATTTTAAGTGCTTGTATGGTAAACTATTGAGTTATGGGTCCCTTAATGAAGGAAAATGATGAACATATTGAAAGGGCTTCTAAAAACTTCAGTTAGGTAAGTAAAGTCATGTTTTCATAATACAAAGTGTTTTGTGACAGTACGTGCTTAAGGGGTTAAGGATCTCATGCTAAAGCTCACCTCCTTGTCTGTTTATCTGATGCAATCTCTAGGGGACCTCATTGTGAATGAGAGAGGAACTGATCTGTCTCTCCCTTTGAAAGAAAAGAACAYTCCATTTTCTTTCTAAAGTCAGATGAGGTCCCCATTCTATTTCATAACACTGCCATTCAAGCAGTTGTATTGATACAGCTAGGATGCCAAGAATGAACAGTGTTGCTGATGAGTACTTTGTCTTTATGAAATATGATCTAAATCTTCCTGGTGAGTCCAGTTTTATACAACTTGCCTAAAATGACCCAGATGCTCTTTACAGACTTTCATAGGGGGAACTAAGCCTTGCTCATTCAAATATCAAGCAATATTCTGATTATTGATCTAGTTTTCCCCCACATAAAGCCATTCATAACAATGTCACCAATTATCACGATTTGATTGCAAATCTCTGCTATTCACTGCTCTTCTAAAGGCTCTATCACTTGCATTTTAGTGAAATATTGAAAGCTTTAGCTACTTACATTTTAGTCAAATAGATTTCTCTCTTCATTTCCCTCACTTCCCTGGAAGGATATATCCAGTCCTTGCTGCTGCAGGAAGAAACATCCTTGGAAATAAAAAGCAGAATGCACATAGAAAGAAACTAAACATATATACAAACATTATGGCCTGTAGATATAAGGGAGGCAAAGTTTGTAGGGAGAGGGAATGTCGTTGGTTTGTAACGGATAGATTCACAATCTTGGAACATTTGGAGGTTGATAATATTATACTAGAGCCACCAAAGCCATGTTCTGTCAGCAGCTCAGAACACCATATAATCACAAAATATTGCTTTGCAGATCTCTCCAATTATGTCTTGTACAATTCTGCAACACTGTTCTAACCTTGATTTTTATCTTCCTCTTCTCTCTGCATCCTATCATTAAATATTTCATCCTTCTACTCACAAGATGTTTTTTCTATTTTTTTAAGATATTTTCCTTCTGAGTATGATGAATTATACATGTCCTCCTAGCAATAAAAATCTCTCTTTTTAATGTGACTCTGGGGTCATTAAAAATCTTACGTTCCTAAGGAGATAACATACATACAATATTTTAGTGTGAAAATATCAATTGTACCTGAGGTACACAAAACACTCTGCATTTTGAAGCCAAAAGACCTTGTTTGCAGGTATTCAGTGTCTATTACACTGATTACCTTCTGCCTCTTTTGTTGTATATGTTGATTGTTCTCATCTGTCTAAAYTGCAGGTGTGACCATAAACTTCCCAGGAAATCCTGTCCAGATTCCAGCACAGAACTTATTAACTGTTATTTGAAGAAGCAGCCCCTAGAAAATCTTATGATCCAGATGTGCAACCATACTCTTCAACATGCTCAGTGCTCTGGATACCACTAAAGACTCTCGGTGTCTTGATTTAGAGAGTTACTTAGCTGGCAATACAAAAGTAAACAGAGGAGCTGGTGTTAGGAAAAAGGATAGGAAAAAATAATAATCAGGAATTTGAGCCCTTTGTAATCTTCACAGACATACCAAATTATTTTTGCCATAACCAGCATCATTCAGAAACATCCATGTTGTCCCTCAGTGGTGACCAGTGTTGAAATCAAGTTTAACACAGCTCCGGAATGTGACACTCTGAGATTGTATAGCTTTACACAAGGCAATCAAAGCAAAGCAAATGCCACATGTCTAAAAGCAGAGGAGTTCCTCCTGTATTCTATTCCCTCTTAATAAAGGCTGATATTCTGAGTTAATCAGCCTCTCTTTCAACTTAGTCATAAGCATGTCCCACAGTCCCCTCTAATTTCCCTAGGCAGCTTGCAGATCCAGCTAGTACTCATGGGAGGAACTCTGCAGTGAATCAGTCTTATCTGGTGGTCTAAAATTTTGTATTGTATTTTGTCTCTCTATTTTTTCCTCTGACTAATCTATTTTAGCAACATTCAGAGCTGCACACAGAATGAACAGCTTTTTAGGCCTTAGATCTGCTTTTTTTCTGTGATTTTGGAAATCATATGCAAATCAGATGGACTGAATATCTCACCAGGCTATTCAGCTGTGCCTGAGGGACTCACCAGGACASCAAATGTCTCCAGGCAGAAACTAGAGTAGGTGAAGTGAGTCAGCAGGACATAATCAGGGCTCCAACCTAAAAGTCTTATTTGTCCTCTTTTTCTGAAGGAATAGTAGTCCTGGAATGCATGACCATTCAATGCATGAATGACTCACAAAAAAGAATTATTTTTTTTTTCTTATGTGAATGAGGAAGAATGGAATAATTCAGACTTATAAAAGAGATTTTGCATTTAAGTCAGTCTTGCCTCATGGAATGCCACACAGGAGTTCTTATAATGAACAGTTACTTGGTAATGTAACCAGTGTGCACACATCAGCATCTAAATGAAATCAATAAGGTTTTTATTACTGCAATACTTATTTGCATATATGGTAATTCATGAACAAAAGATATGTAAATGCTCTTTCCTCCCAGAATATACCATTGCTTTTCACAGGACAATGGGTACCTGATTCTGATCTGACACTAATAAGCATCATTTTATATAAGCAAAACTGTCCTGATATGCATGGCCTGTAGAAAAAAAAGATCAATATACCAGTATGAATATATAAGTTATTCAAGTCTGAGAGCTTTTTAATTTGTAGGTTTGCCTATACAGTTTGCCAAGTCCTATCCAAAATGCCCAAGACTCATTTAGACTTGCTCCTCCACCATCATCACATCATTCTTTTTTGACTTAGCATCCTCTTGCAAGTATGGAACCCTCATGACCAATTCAGGCAGTCAGCCTACATTGCACACACAGTGTAAGATAAAACAGGAAAACATTTATTCACGTGGATCTCTGAAGACCTTCTTACAAGATAAGTTAAAAGAGCAGAGCAAAAAGCATGTAGTCCTAAAAAACAGAGAAGGACTGGTCGGAGATATAAAGGTTGGGGGTAGTCTTGGTTGAAGTGACCATGAGATGATGGAGTTCAGGATCCTGTAAGGAGAAAGCAAAGCAATAAGCAGAATTGCAACCCTGGATTTCAAGAGAGTGGACTTTGGGCTCTTCAGAGACCTACTTGGAGGAATCCCATGGGCTAGGGTCCTAGAAGGAAGGGGTGTCCAGGAGAGCTGGCTAATATTCAAGCATCACTTTTTCCTTAAGAGCAGTGCATTCCTGTGAGTAAGAAGTCCAGCAAAGAGGGCAGGAACCCTACATGGATGAGCAAGGAGCTCCTGGCAAAAGTCCAAGAGAAGAAGAAAGTACACAGAATGTGGAAGAGGGAACAGGCTACCTGGGAGCAACATAGGAACATTATCAGAGTATGTAGGGATGCTGTGAGGAAGGCTAAAGTGCGTTTGAAATTCAGTCTGGTAAGGGATGTCAAGGACAACAGGAAGGGCTTCTTCAAATACATCAGTAGCAAGAGGAGGACTAGGGAAAATGTGAACCCACCACTGAAGGGGGCAGGGGCCCTGGTGACAAACAATACAGAGAAGGCAGAGTTACTGAATGCCTTCTTTGCTTCAGTCTTCACTGCTAAGGGCAACCATCAGGAATCCCAGAGACCCTGGAGTTGAGAGAGAAAGTCTGGAAAAAGGAGGACTTTTCTTTGGTTGAGGAGGATAAGGTTAGAGATCTTCTGGGCAAGCCTGATGTTCACACATGCATTGGTCCTGATGAGATGCACCCATGGGTTCTGAGGTAGCTGGCAGATGTTGTTGCTAGGCCACTCTCCATCATCTTTGAAAGATCATGGAGAACTGGAGAGGTGCCTCCAATTCTGAGCCAGTCATTCCTAGAAGAAAGCCAGTGTCACTCCTGTCTTCAAAAAGGGCATGAAGGAGGACCCAGGCAACTACAGGCCAGTCCTCGGAAAGGAACAGCTCATTCTGGATGTCATCTCCAAGCATGTGGAGGAAAAGAAGGTGATCAGGAGTAGCCAGTATGGATTCACCAAGGGGAAACCCTGCTTAACCAGTCATCAGCCTTCTATGATGGAATGACTGGCTGGGGAGATGAGGGGAGAGCAGTGAATGTTGTCTACCTTGACTTCAGCAAGGCTTTTGACACTGTCTCCCATAATATCCTCCTAGGCAAGCTCAGGAAGTGCAGGCTAGACGAGTGGACAGTGAGGTGGACTGAGAACTGACTGAAAGGCAGAGCTCAGAGGGCTGTGCTCAGTGGCACAAAGTCTAGTTGGAAACCTGTAGCTAGCAGTTTCCCCCAGGACTCAGTACTGGGTCCCATCTTGTTCAACTTCTTCATCAATGATCTGGATGAAGGGACAGAGTGCCTCCTCAGCAAGTTTGCTGACAATACCAAGCTAGGAGGAGTGGCTGATACACCTGAGGGCTATGCGGCCATTCAGAGAGACCTGGACAAGCTGGAGAGCTGGGCAGAGAGAAACCTCCTGAGGTTCAAYAAAGGCAAGTGCAAGGTCCTATACCTGGGGAGGAATAACTCCATGCAGCAGTGCAGGCTGGGGACTGAGCTTCTGGAGAGTAGCTCTGCAGAGAAGGACCTGGGAGTGCTGGTGGACAACAAGCTGACAATTGGCCAGCAAGGTGCCCTTRTAGCCAAGAAGTCCAATGGTATTCTTGGGTGCATTAGGAAGAGTGTTGCCAGCAGGTCAAGGGTGGTGATCCTGCCCCTCTACTCAGCCCTGCAGAGGCCTCGAGTCCTGTGTCCAGTTCTGGGCTCCCCAGGACAAGAGAGACATGGAGCTACTGGAGAGAGTCCAGGGTAGGGCTACGAAGATGATCATAGGACTGGAGCATCTGCCCTATGAGGAACAGCTGCAAGAGCTGGGCCTTTTTAGCCTGGAGAAGAGAAGACTGAGGGGGTATATCATCAATGTGCACAAGTATCTGAAGAGAGGGTGTCAAGGGGATGGGGCCAGACTCTTTTCAGTAGTGCCATGTAACAACAGAACAAGAGAAAACAGGCACAAACTGAACCACAGGAAGTTCCACCTGAACATGAGGAAGAACTTCCTTACTGTGAGAGTGACAGGAGAGAGGTTGCCCAGAGAGGTTGTGKAGTCTGCTTCTCTGGTGATATTCAAAATCCGCCTGGATGCAATCCTGTTCAACATGCTGTACGTCACCCTGCTTGAGAAGGGGGGTTGGGCTAGATGCTCTCCAGAGGTCCCTTCCAACTTTAACCATTCTGCGATTCTGTGATTCTGTGATATAGAGTGTTTGCTCGTATGACACGACTCAGGATTGGGTTTTATACTTCTTCATTTTGTTTCCAAASTCTCTGGGAGTTTTCAGGGGCTCTATTTACCCTAAGAAATAAAACAAACCAAGGACTATTCTCTGACCTTGATGCCATGATTAGTCTAATATCCACATACATTCATTTTCTTCCCCCAGAAGTGGATGGCCTTATTCAACCTGCACATTAGGAATACTCATTGACAACACACATTATCCCATGAAATGAACCTGGTCATGATCTAGGAAGACAGCAGTTGACAAAAGACAAAATCATACCAGAGAATGTGGGTAGGTGGTGTTTAACCAGTATGCACAACTGTGCATCAGGACTTCAGTTTGATCCCTGGCTCTTCTTTATCACTAGTAGTAAGATATCTAAGACTTGAAGCCATTTGGGTTCTAACTCCAAACATGCTGAAAATCAAGGTGGTTGAATTAATTTATAATTAATTTCTGATGGAAATCTCTTTGTTCTACAAATAAAATACAAAAGCACTGTACATCTAGAAGAAATTGCAATACCATTGGGTTATGTTGATCTGAGAGGAGCAGAGGAGTATCAGGCCCAGAAAGTCAATGCTGTAATATCTAAATCACCTTGATTGTTGTGTTACTGTCAGTTTTCTTTTGCTTATGTACATCACATTTTTATCCTCTCTGAATTTTGAGCAATTTCTTGCTTGTGCACAATTCACTGTTGTATTAACATATTGTTTTCTAGAAAGTAAGTGTGTGACTAATCCATTGAGAATGCTATATATTGTAGAATAAGATTGAATATTAACACTAGTAAATAATAATGACAATTTAATGAATATGTCACAGAATGCAAATGTCACGCATATGGTCAAAGCAAAGAAGAAATGCAAAAAAACACTGCTCAGTAGTTCAGTAGTTCAACACTAAGATTACACTGGGGACTAGAGACTTGTTCTTCTAGATAGAGATGTGTCTACCAGGGAACTGAGGATCTGCAGTATACAAATGGTGTTCTTTAAGGTATTTTCTACTCTATTTCTTGAAAGAGCTCTGGTGGTTTTTGTGATGCCAAAGGGATACACTGTAGTCTTTCTGTCTGAGGTTCTCATTCTGTAGTCATTACCTCTTTGTAAATTTGATGTGCTTTTCTGTGGGACATATTTATCCAGAATTTACTCTCCGGAATTTGCTCACAATATTTAACCCTTATTCATTTGTTGAGGATTCACATATCACTTTAACGGTAGCTCTGCACAGGTCTGTTGACTTTCCCTTCATACTTCCTCATTATTTAAGTTTTTATTTCCTTTCTTTGCTCTATTACTTTTATTTTTTTCTAACTTCCTTGTTTTGCAAATGTTCCTTCCTCATTCATCTGAAGAGTGTTTACTAGTGATAACAGAACAAAACAAAGTTGGTGAGGTTACATTGTCAGATGCTTTTGATTCAGCCCAGGACCAAGCAAGGAGGTGCTTAATTTAATGAGAATGACTTCTTTCAGAAAGAGATGGGATGATAGATTTTAACACCGAGAGAGAAAAAAAGCTGACAGTTATATTACAGTAGGTGAATGAAATGTTTCCCTAGTCTACTGATAGGATAGACTGCACATATGGTTCTGAGATGATAGAGCGTAACTGCAAAAATATATGTATATATATTTGTTCTTACTATGCCCCTAAATTCATTCTGCTTTTGGAGAGAGTATTCTGGTGAGATTCCCATTCCCTGAAATGTTTAGAAGAAAAAAACAGAGTAAATTCCCCTGACGTGTATAGGTATACTTTCATAACTTTTTTGGATCTCTTCATGAGTCTTTTATATATGGGTATATGCCTGTTTATATCTACATATACATGTTTGTGTTTGCTATGTGTGTGTTTCCAAGATTTTAGAAGATACTGTCTCTGAGTATATGTATGCGTGCTTGTATTTTCATACTCAGGAAATATCTATAAAACTCACTTTCTCATCCTCTTTGCTTCCTTTGTAAGTCTCTTGGAAACTTGTCTCCCATGAAAGAAACAAAATCATCATAACCAATAAGGAGTATATCTCATGATATTCAAAGATAATTGGTTTCTTTTTCTCCGTTGCACATCACAAGTTGCCTTAGTCCGTCTTCTTCTCTCTAAAAAAAAATAGTAAGAATTTGGCTGGATTTCATAATATTATGCATACTCCCTGTACTCATTTGACTGCTATTTCTGTTGCTTCAAATTATGGAACTACTTCACATTTCCATTGCCTCTGTGGCCTCATTTTTAAGTGAGTATAGAAGCTTTTTGAAAGATTCATTTGCACACATGCAAATAACATGTACCAACAAACATGATACATGGACAGTCAAATGTCTCCATCCCTAGACATATGTCCCAGCCATATGTACCGTGCAGACACTGAATATAGAAAGGGAAAATGTGCACAATCATACATACATACAAGCAAATTATCATTGTGACTAGAGTTGCAAGTCAGACAGCTGACGAGGCAGCAGACTCTGTCATGTGATGCAGCAGTGGTGTAGTATACACGAATATCTTTAACTGTACACATCCTTATGTGCATATGTATATTATATATGCCTGTGTTTACGCATGCATGTACATATATATAAACAGGCATGTATGTGTGCATATATATGTGTGTGTACGTATGCGTGTGTATATATATCATAGAATCATAGAATCAGTAAGGTTGGAAGGAACGTCTGGAGATCATCTAGTCCAACCTCCCTGCTCAACAGAGTCACCTACAGCATGTTAGACAGGGTTACGTCCAGGCGGGCCTTGAATATCTCCAGATAAGGAGACTCCACAACCTCTCTGGGCAACCTCTTCCAGTGCTCTGTCACTCTCACAGTGAAGAAATTCCCTCTCACGTTCAGGCAGAACTTCCTGTGCTTCAGTTTCTGCCCATTGCCTCTCGTCCTGTCACACGGGGCAACTGAAAAGAGTTTGTCCCCATCCCCTTGACATCCTCCCTTCAGGTACTTGTACACATTGATAAGATCCCCCCTAAGTCTTCTCTTCACCGGGCTAAACAAATATATATATATAACATTTACACACCCAAACATTGTAAATCCATACAGTGTATCCCCAGAAAGCAAAATTGCTTCAGCCATATGCATTCCCACAGAGAGTACATCCACATAACACAAAGGACCGGTGTGTCAGAGAAACATACACATCTAATATGTAGGCAAAGAATGGAGATTCTGAAAGACTTATTCTCCTCAGTTCACAGCTCTGTCAAATCAGGTTGCAGCAACCATACCTTAAAACCTATTTATTATCTTATGCATACACTTCTCTTTTAAAAGGTGCTATGGAGATGACGGGGGCTATGCATGTGTCTTTCTCAGTTAATTCTTTTTTTTCAATTTTTCCCAATGAATCTTTGATTGTTTGCCATTCCTCAAAGGCTAAAATTCAATATGTAAAAATGCTTTTTAAAAGATGAATCAACTTCTAATGTCAAATTCAATAAGCTCAGCTACCACATTCACATTCCATTACTATAAAAAGAGAAAAGATAATAATACCTCAAATTTCAACCATTTTCAGAGATGCTCTGGGTTGAAAATTAAGGATAGGTTATTGAAGAGCTTAGAAACCAAAYTGATATTCAGAAAATGGAACTCACATAACGATTTTTCCATCCACTTTATTTATTCTGAATCCAATAGCCATTAATACACTCTAAACTCCAGAGAACTGAAGGCACAAAGGTAGAATTATTTTCCTTATCTTGTTTGCAAGRAAAAGCTGAATTTCAGGTCATCAGAAAGCAGCGTAACTTCAGAGCTGCTTGTTCCCATTAGCTTTAGCACAGAGTATGGCTGCAAGTATGGTCCCAAGCGAGGGTGTGCTGATGATTGGAAGCCCTGTCTCRGAGTGGCAGAGTTCCTCCTGGCTTTCAACAGTTCCAGAGACTGTGCCGGCAGCCTGGGCCCTGTAGGACTTGCCCAGTCTGCACAACYGCCCTGTCGTGTGTTTGGTGAAGTCCAGAGGTGGCTGGCTGTAAGTCCTTTATTGATTAAATGATCCA
>NW_028186645.1:10891968-10929029 GCF_003343005.1 Rhea americana
AAAAAAGCCTTTGGAGTGAACAGTAATGGATTTTGAGCAGAGAGATTGAGAGAAGGAGTTCCAATAAAATGAAAATAGATTAATTAGATGTCAATCCAAATTATTTTATTTTCAGAGTTAATTAATTTGTTTCATTCAAGAAAGAGATTATTTTTTAAACAAAAAAATCTAATTTTGCAAAGAAAATCAACATTTCTTTTTTCTCATGTTTCTAAAATGAAATTATTAAGGCAGGATTAAATTCCCTTCATATAAACTTTAAAAGTTGTGAATTAAACACTAAGCTTATAAACATGTTCATCCTGAGACCAAGTGGATTTGTGAATTAAGCAAGTACTATCAGCCAAAAAACAAAAGGAATTTTTTAAAAGTCAAAGAGTAGGTTTCATCTAAGTCTAGGTTAGTCTAGAGAAATAGAAACTTCAGGCACCTAATTTAGGAGGTGATAGAGTATTCTCTGGAGTTGCCTACTTCTTTCTTCAGTATCTATAAAGGGAATTTAGAATGACCAGCTTATTCTCAGATATGTCRTTTTAAGACATCTATGTTAGAACAGGTGGTTTCCACTTCTCGGTATTTCAATACTCTTTTCCATTTCTTTTAAAGCATACATTATTTGCAGTATTTAAAGATTACTTTGCTCCCAAAAATCCCATTTGTACTATATTTTCCTTCAGTCAAAAAATTTCCTTGGCTGAATTCATTTTCTGGTCTGATGTAGTGAAGCATTAAGCATCTGCTTAAGTCAAACTTTGTGAATATTTCTACTCAAGGCCGAGAACTCATGCTAAAGTTTGTATTTGTAAGCTCTTTGCTGAATGATGGTCATCACATGGTAGAACCATAGTCAGAATCCTGTCCAGACAGTTCACATGTTGTTTAGATATGTTTTATTCAGGTCTTGCTGTGACATCCTTTATTAATAACCCAACATGTGTAACTTTTTTATGTTACTTTTACTTTATTTAAGTAAAAGTAACTTCTTTCRAGTTACTTTATGTAACTTTTTTTCCATAATGGACATATATACTTACTGCTCCAAGGCAGGATGAAGATTCAGTTTGAGAATGGATAAAATCATCTAGCCATGAGGTCTGTGACAAAAATCTTCTTAACACTACTGGAAACTGAATAGTGTTATTTCCCTTTTTATTATATAAGTGAAATTCCTAATTTCAATTATCTTAATTCTGATTTGTATTAATGTGAGAAGAATGAAAGATTAAGACCTGAAGTGCTGTGTGTCATAGTAAAAAAAGTTCAGACTGGTCAGTCATTTTTCCTCACTCATCCTACTACACACCTTGCTGTAGAATATTAGGTCTGTATTCATGTATTTATTCTTTAACAAATAAAGTCCTCCAATTACACGACTTCTAAAATGTGGCAAAATCTTCACATTATAAAGCCAACTTCTTTTCTCTTAGTGCATAACAATGTGATAATTGAACTAATGCTTCACCAGGAAGGAATCTCTACCGGTCACTTGAGGCTTCCCATCATACATCTGCCTTCACTAATTTTCCAAACTGTTACAGAACTCTGTCCAATCCTTTGGCAATTACTGTTTTTTATACCAGTGATACCACTGAGAGGTGGTAGAAGTCCCAACTTCCCTTCCACTTCTGAATTTTATGTCTTAGTAACAGATGTCTTGACAACTGTTAAGAATTGTACAGAGGAATATCAGATGCTGTAGACAATCAAAAAAAAATACCAATTTGATTATTTAGAGAATATAGACTAAGACTGAATAATAATTTTGCAAAAGATATATCTTCTAGCCATATAATTAAGTCAGAATTACAATAGTAATAAAGGTACGGTTAAATTCTTATTGATACACTGGCATTTGTAAGATAGTTACAGTAACTTAATTAGATATCTCCTTTCTTTTTTCCTATCTTACCTTGCCTTCTCCTTTCACTGTCCCTTTCCACAACAGTTAAATTAAATCAGAATTAAAATAGAAATAAATAACTATAAATATAAATATAAATAAACATATAATGTATAAACTAAGTAAAAATAAAAGTTTAAATGAATTGAAAAGTAAATTATTTTTACTTAAATGAATAATTTTAAAACTTTTTATCCAAAAATGTGGGAGAACCTCCAGTCATCGGAATATGTCAGTGGGGTGGGTTTTGTGAAAGAGATATACTTGAGGCCAGTTCTGGGAAAGTTATAAGCAASTGAAAATTTTAAGTTTACCTGTCTTCCAGTTTTAAGATAAAAACTCTGCCAATTCCACCTTCATTCAGTAGGCTCCTGTCACTCATAGGTCTGTGTATAACTCAGTTGAAGACAATTGAATACCCACTATCTCACAGAAAGGGTCCTTCCCAAGGATATCATGACTCTGWGGATCCTTCTCTGTAACAGAAGCTCCTAATGGTTTTGGCTGGGATAAAGCTTGTCRATACTAGTGATGTAAGAAAGGGGGAAAGTGAATAGAGGGGCATTATTCATCTGAGTAAGGGGACAACGATTTATAAGGAGCGATCATTGGCACTAGTAGGTTGAAAAGACCGTGATCACTCAGGGAGAAGGACAAGGGGAAAGTTGAGGAAGAGATACTGAAATTTATTAGGTCAGTAACCTAGAACAAAGACCAAGAGCAGAAAGCAAGGGGACAGAAATGGCAGGGACCTGACATACCAAAACAGAACAGGGCTGGCTGAGCATAGAAAGTGCAGTAGGTGTGGAGAGAAGGAGACTGAAAATGCAGAAGGGATTCAGATTCAGCCAGTGATCACTGAGGTAAATATTAAGACTATATATTATGACTCTGAGACTGAGATTAAAAGCGAGGTAAAAAATCACAAGAGTAAGAGTCAAAGCATAAGGGAAAATTGTTGTGTTCATGAGTAAATATTCTCCAGACCTTAATGTGGCATTTTTGGCATCTGCTCATCACCAGGTCTTGTTCCTCAGTAATGATCCAGGGTACCCACTGCCCAAACAGGAATCTCAGCTTCCTCTGCTGATAACCTGCAAAGGGAGATGCTTACCTCCAGGTGGTATCTGTTTCTTTCCATTTTTTAACAAAGTTTTTTAGGATCTTAAATGTCTTACTCTATTGATCACCCAAAGTTCAAGTTACAAGGTTGATATTAGTGTTTTTATTTTCACCATATGATTTTTTGTTCTAATCAGCTTGACCTTAAGTATCAGTACTTAAGGAATATGAAGCACTTTTAGTCTCCAGGTCTGACAAACTAGTCACTGATAGCTACTGGACAATCTTTATGTTAATATCTCTGTGCTTCATCTTCACATCTCTAAAATACTGACAACATTTCTGCTAATAGTTTATAAAGGAAAAAGGCCTATATTCACAATGATTATGGCTTGCCACAGGCATATTTACTAAATAATAATGCTAGGAAGTGCAAAGCATGGAAATTGAATCAAGAAGCTCTGTAAGACTTTAACTATCTACCACATATAAAAAAGCCAGAGTTTTAAAAGTTATGCATAGCAACTTAATAGTCACTTTAAAAAGTCAGTTGCAAGCACAAAATGTGAAAATAGTTTGCCAAGTTTATAACACATTTCAATTTTCAACAGAGCTGCTTAATTATACGGGTGCATAAAAATGGCTATGAAGATAAGTGGACCTTTCTTTCTTTCTTTTTTTTTCCGTTCTTTTTTCTCCTACACATTAAGATAAAAGAGAAGACTGACACATTTTTTCAAGATACCATTAACTGAGGAGTGGTGATGGCTCTGTTCGATTTGCTTTGATGAAAGAATTCTATAACGTCTAGAATTAGGCTGAGGAAGATACAGAAATTTAGACAGGGAGAGCAGGAGATAGAATGGGAGAAGGAATAAAGGAAGACTGAGATGGGTCAAAAATCTCTATTTGTTCCATGCATTTTCTCATGATTTATCTCAGCATGTGTCCTATTTGTAGACTGATTTCCTACTAGAGGTGTTCAGTATTATGGGCTAGATTTCCAGGCCAGGTTTATTTGAGATTTTAGTGAAAASATGATGAAATATGGAAAAGGGGTTTTAGGAAAACTTACAAATTGCCTGTGCACAGATTTCCAACAGGAAAGGTTTTTAATTTATTCTGGGAGTTTATTTGACCCAGCTGGAGCCTGCTTTCRCTATGTATGCCTGATCTGCTTCTGGGAAATGATGCCTGCTTCTCCAAAGGCAGTGCTTTCCCACCCATAAGAGTGCACTGGGCTCTTCCTCTTTGTTGAGTGTTAGCCACTTGCGGTCACTGTCCTGCATGGCTAACAGTTAATTCTGATGAATGTTCAGGAAACTGATGGGTAAGGGATACAACTGATTTACTTTGAGATACAGATGACCCACCTAGCATCTGCAAAAAAGCTCAAAGATCACATCTTTTCCAGTAGGAATATCAGCCTAAGGGCTTCTGCTGGCTTTGTCACATAGCTTGCCTTGCACCATTTTGGCAAGCAAAAGTACCAGATTTATGAGATAAGCAATACAAAGCTCTGTATATATAATGTACAAAACATTATACACACACACACACACACACACACACACACACACACAAAATTCATCTTTTAGTAGCTATTTTAAAAACAAAAAAGAATATAACATTCTACTGAAAGTTTTCCAGAGATGTTTCATTTTTGAAAATTTTTCTAAATTCAGATAAACAAATTTCAACAACAGCAATATATTAACAGTTAGTATGCTGACTACATTCTAATTTACTGCTTCATTCTCAGCCAGTTTTCAGTCCCTACTGGCTCTATGGCTATTTCACTACTTCCCTGTAGAAAGTATTCTATACACTTATAAATTCCAGTTTTAATAAATTTTCCCTGATAGTCCTCATATATTTTCCCACTGTTAAGTTTTCTCAGATAAAAGTGATGATCTAATTTCTTGGAATATTTACTATATTCTCCATCTACTAAAAAAACTAGCAGAGAAGCATCATCCTTTCCTGCAGCTGTGTTGTAATAACACTAAAGCTGTTGATTTTTGTTAATCTTTCTTTAATGGTTCCTTCAGGCTCATAATAATTTTTTATGTCCTTCTCCAAATTTGCTCCTGCTTTTTCAGTATCATCTGGATATTAGATGAATGATGGAAATTACTATTAGTATTTTGAAAGTGGAATAAATATTACTTCAATTTAGAAATCTATAAATCTGAACAATAAGAGATTTGCTATTTGGCTACTGACATGTAGATTTAGTGCACAATTAAAGCCAATCTAATTGAGAGGAGAAGTGGTCCTTAAAATGCAACTGAGGTAATCAAAAAGTAAATATACCATATTCAAATCATCTTTTATTAAGTATTTTACTAGTTGCTTTTTCTAAGTCAAATTTCAAAACATTAAAACCACTAAAAACTTAGGCCTGCAAATTTTTCATAAGAAATGTCTAATAATGCCTAGAATAAATAGAAGTATGTAGGGTTGCTAAACATCACTAGCACACGTTTACCAAAAATTAGTATGGATAAAGCAATTTATGCATAATTCAGAATGGCAATATACCTGTATACATACATACATAAGTACATACATATTTTTTTATATATATATATATACATATATTTGATTTTTCTAATCAATGATCACACTTTCAAAGTGCCTGTGATGGGTGCACATATCAATTATATAAATCTGCATAGGAGAATGAACATTTTCAGCCTCAGGTCTCCTTCTGTACCTATAAACACCTTAATTTTTCTCCAGGTGTTCAGGTAGGCCTGCTCATATGCTATGAGCATGCTACTTGGACAAATGCAACATTTGCTGGGAGGAAAGTACTGGATCCTGAATGTACAAATAATGTCTGATGGTCTTTGCAGGAGCAAAATGTACATATGCAGACATATATATTATTAACACACTTCAGAACACACTTGTCCCTGAAATGTGCAGCTGTATCTGTACAAAGTTATAACTACATATATGCAAAAAAAAAAAAGAAAAAAAGAAAAAAAAGAAAAGAAAGAAAAAAAAAGAAAAAGAAATCTGTAGACCTTTAGCTTTTTTAAAACCAGAATCTTTTAATATTATCACTGGAGTTTGTTATGATTGTCTTAGCTACATATTATCCTGTACTTTAGGAACAATAAATGTTTTTAATTACAGTGATTTCTGTAAATTCAGAAGAAAATTAAATAAAAGAGAAAAAATAGTAAAAAAGAGGAAAGAKAGTCTATAGAGGCAGTATAGTTTGAGAGTGTATCCTGGGTTTGTCTGTCATAAGGACTAAAATATCTTCTGAAACAAATTCTGACACCAGGGAGGTCCACAAGAATCTTCCCATTTGTTTTGACAGGAGCTGTGTGAAAAGTTGGCACTCTGGTCACTGAAAGAATGTTTAGAAATACACTGATTAGTTCCATGAGATGCAAAATTGTAATACTGCGTGGCTTGCTCGTGTGTGAATTCTTGGGTGTCTAATAACATTGCAGACATTACACTGCTGCCTTCCCAATATTAATTTTGTTTGACTGTCATGGTACTTGACAGAAAATATCTTATAGTTGAAATTGCCCAATAGACTCAAAAGTTATTAAGGCAAGGAGCAGTCTGACAGATGGTTACACAGGAGGATGATTTCAAAGGTTTCCTCTGCTTGGAGAGAAGGAAAAACAAAATCTTTGTTCCTGACCAGGTGTAAAACAGCAAAAAAAAAAATATGTTCTTGGTATATCTATTCACTGCATTCAGTGAATCTAAACATTTCAAGATCTAAACAAGATCATACTGACTTTGATGAAATTCTGCTCTAAAAAGATAGCCTTTTTTACTTAGTTTTCTGTTAGCCTATGTGGCAGGCTGCCAGAGAGATGAAATCTGCATTACAGCTTGGGTGTCCTAGGCTTGCTTTCCAGTCAGTGGAGAGAGATCAACTTCTCCGGAGGTTAAGTCAGGTCTTTGGGAGGCAGACTCGCTCGCGGAGGGGCTTCCCTGCAGTAACCGCACAGGGAGCTAACAACCAGCAAACATCCTCATCTGCGACTAAGTGTTTGAAGTGAAGAGAGATGAATCCAGACCAGAAAGCCTGGAAACTACAAGACTCATGACTTATGTTACCAAAGTTACCAGGCTCCACTGCGATTTTCTGGCAGGTTCATGGCCAGCTGATCCAGGCAAAAAGCAGTTGTTCCATTTTGCAGAAATTCTTTGAGTTTTCTTTCCAAAGTAGAATGATTACACTGCTTCAAAATCCTCTCAGGAAACAAATTGCCATTCATCATCCAGTGGCTACATCCTAGTCAGCTTGTAGTAATGGTCAAGATTCAAAAGTGTCATTGTTAAGGGCTGGTTCAAAGAAGCATTCAAAACTCTAGGAGTTTTCTGAGACTATTGAAATTAACCTCTGATATGATAAGGTTATTGTAAGTTTTCACTAGCACAATTTCCCCTCTTGGCTCGCTGACACTAGCTGCACAGAAATGTTGAGAAAGCTTTTTCTAAACATATTAACCTTGAGCAGACCTTTCATTTTGTATTTGGAGACTGGTTTGGTAGAGATACTTTATTTTTTTCCATACATTTCTTAATCTCTTTTATGTAACCTCTGCATATAGCTCAGAAAAGATATTTTTATGAGAGGGAAAGTACTCATAAGAACTATTACTTCTGTACACTTCAGCTCAGCTCTTATGCTTTTATTAAATGTTTTTTTTTCTAATTTATTTCTAGAGTTTTATTTACTATTAGTCTATGCACAACACATTAGTAAGTAGAAAGAATCTCCAACTTTCCAATCCTAATTGGAGAGTAGATCAAGAGTTTTTGATCTGGTGCCATCAGCATAATTTGAAACCAGGTGGTATTAAACCGATTAGATTTTTTTAATTGATTTTTCCATTTTATGCAGTAAGCGAAATTCATTGATGTTCATTTTGGAAATGAGGTAACAATGACCTTTGAAACTTTGCCAGCTCACAAAAAGTAAAGTCAATATCAATTCATTAGCAAATTAATGGGACTGATTTTATTGTAAATAGCTAACAACTGCGCAGCTGGCAGCCTTAAGTTAGTAGCATCAGATGCAAGTTCTGAAAGTAATGGAAAAGTTCAGAAATATAGGGACTTTTTAATCAAGAGTTTTTTAATGTCCTTACAAATTAAATATTTTTCACTTTAAAATGAAGTATGTTACTATGACCTTAGTATGAAAGAGTTTTTTCCCCAATCTAGCCTATGTCTTTAAACACAGGCCTGAATACAACTGAGAGACCAAAATGAAAAGTTCTTGAAATAATATGTTTGAATGAACTGCTTTCTCAAATTGACAAATAATGTTTTAATTTGGTTTGATTTTTGCACACTGAGCCACATTTTGAATTGAAACATCATTTTCAAATGGAAATTTGGTGTGGAAATTCTTAGTATTTTCTATTTTTTCATTCATTTCTCTAGCTTAAACACTATGAGAATTTCAACAGGAATTTGTGAATTGTTTCCGGCACATGCATTTTTCACTGAGAAAAGCTTTTGCCTGGAGAATTTCTCCCAGCTATAATCCTGAATAATGCATTGCAGGCAGCTTTGCCCATAAGAGCACAGAGACCATGGTAGTTTTCACAATGTTCCTCAGGACATGATCCCTTCAAAGCCCTCCTCAGAAGGAAATCCCACTTTAGTCCTTAGAAAACCCAGGACATTCTTTTCAATCACTGTGTCAAACTGCTGCACTAGGGGATGGATGAAGCCAAGGCTTCATTTATTCCCTAATTGATCTTGCCCTTTTTCAATGGGGCGTATTAGCTCGAACAAAAYGGAACAAAGCCATTCAGCCCCCAGTCCTAAACTAGCTCGTGTCCATTCAGCATATTATATTGTTATAAGAACCTATTTCTGTCTTAAGACTCATATAAGCATGAAAAAGTAGTTAAAGGGAAGAAAAACAATGTCAGGACTTTGATGCAGAGCCCATCTTACTGTCTATCCCTTGAAAATCATTTCTTATGATCCCCTCATCTGTGGGATCTCAGTTCCTCTGTCCCACTTGAGTCTGACTACTGATGTAGTGTGCTTTACTGTGCCTTAATATACCCCAGTTATTATCATTGAAAATCTGTTTAGGTCTGTCACCTGTGAGCTGTAGATCCAAGTTTTCTTTACGTCCTCCTCCTTTCAAAACATGTACACAAGTAAAGACAATAATTAGCTTTCTGATTTTGCTTCACATTTTGAATGTCATATAACTATTCTGGAGCATTCTTGTTATTCTAAAACAATGCTTAAAAAAACTATATAAAACTGCTATAAAGCTAAGTGCATTGAAAAATGACTTGTCAAATATTGCAGTTGGAGATCAGTTATTTCTCCGGTTATTCCACAAAATGTGAGTAGAGTTGGCTTAATCAAAACTAACATTGAAATGCTTACACGAATAGTATTTTGGTCTATTAGGATTTGGGAAAGACTGAACGTATCATCAATATTTTGAATTCTTCTATTCATCAGTTTTTGGTTCTGAAATATGAAAATGGACAATATATCTAAATTGCCACTCAGTGCCCATTACCAAACCACCTTACTTGAACGACCCCATACTTAGTGACATAAACAATTATTTAATACATAAATCTCATTTAGCACACACTAGATTTTCCACTAAGACTGCTTAACCTGAAAAATGAACATATAATCCAGATCCTCAAAATGTTTAGTTTCCTATCTCAGATCAATGTCAAAATATTTTCAAGGATTTGAGCCATACGCTCAACATGTTGACTTGTTCTTCTTGAATTGTAGAGTGTATGTTTCGTGTTCTGCTTTATTTGGAAAGGATGCTGTGGAGCTGCATTGGAAGAGTTACTGCTAAAAGCTGATAGGTGATAGGCAATTCAAGATTTTCCAGGTATACCAATGATATTGACTTTCTGAAGCTGACTACTTCCAACAATTCAATCATCTACTCTGTTCAGTACAGCCAGTTTATAAAGGCACGCAATCTGTTGAGGACTGTTTCAGGGTCACTGTGCTACAGCCCTCTTGACACCAGCCAAAGAAAGTCCTGAATAGAGGATAAGAAGTCTGATTACTGACTACCTTCCGTGTTATTTCAATCAGTCCTCAGAAGGAAGTTAGCAATCTGCCCAGCATACAACAAAAGATTGTTATTAAAGGACCATTTTGATGGGAACATTCAACTCAAAAGGCTGTAGATTTCATTCAGTTCACAATAAATCTGTTTTTCTGAGAGTTCTTTTATGTGTTTTCTTTTTTATGTGTATTTATAAATAATTTCTTTTATTTACACTTACTGTGGCCAAGCTACATAGTTTATTTAAAACTTTATTCTCAAAAGTAATTGTCTCAGAGGTAGTCCTCCTCACACAGATGAAATGCTTCTAATTTCAATTAATTAGTGAACATAATAGTATTACTTTTTTTTTAAGAGTCAAAAGATCAAAATGATATTTTATCTAGTTTTATAATAACTTAAAATACTTTAGAGTGGACTTTTTATAGCAGTCCTGTTGTTCTTCACTATCTGAACACAGAACGAAACAAAACCTTGCTTCAGTGTGATTCACACTGATCACACTGAAAGGGATTTTTTTTTTCATCAGAATGAGAAAAAAAATCAGATGAGCTAAAAATTAGACTGTTAATCTGGAAGACAGTAGAAAAGGGACTATTCTGCCACATATTTCATGTTTGACCTTGAGGAAAATATTTATTATCTCTGTCTTTATTAACCCAGAACAGTGAATAAATAATGCTTTCCTTCCCAGGAGTGTGTGAGGATTAACACATTAAAACATCAATACACTGTTATTCAGATGTTGTGCTAATATAAGAAACATAAATATCTTAAATGGTAACAAAGATTTACAACTTCAAAAATATAAAGCATTCTACTAATTATGCATATGTATTCAGTGTGTGCATAGACTAAAATGTGTTAATGTGTATAGTTCATTATTTAGTTTCTCCTAGTTGTTTTTGGATCCCATTTGCCCATTTTAAAACTGAAAAGTTGATTTTCCTAATTACCAGTCTCGCAGGCCTAGCCTGATGGCATGTGAATATCTACCACACTTATTATGACTCTAAAATCACAATTGGTAGTGTAGCTTCCTCAGCTGGAACATAGCATACAATTTTGTTAATGATGCCTCTAGCAGCTTAACAGATGTAAGGGGTCTGTGCTTCAAACAATAATTTTCAGAAATAGTTTTTCTCAGTACAAGGAATAACTTTGACTTGAAAGCCRCATAGGAGTAAATTACAGTGAAGTAGAAGGAGCTGCCTTTATGGTATTTCCATTTTTCAATTTTTCCTGCATTTAACAACAAAAAAATATATATATAGTCAAACAGGAAAATTGTACGAAGAGCGGATTACATGGAAAGAAAGGAGTTTAAGAATATTATGAATATTAATGTAATATAGATGAGTAACAATCATCACTGAGTATCATCAGGGCTAAATATCATTGCTGAGCCTCAGTGCCTTTTGGTCCTATGAGTCACTGAGGAATACTGCTCTGTGGGGCCAACTCCCAGCTGCAGAGCTCTGCTGAGACTTGGCCAACTCTAAACGTAGTCAAAAGTGACATTTAGGTGTTTCAGGAGTTTTGCTGGCGGGAATGAAAGCACGATGCCACGAATTTAAGCACATCTAACACTAGGCAGAAATTCTAAGGATCCATTAAGAATGTAAGTACCTAGAATGGCAGATAATCCTTAGGTGGACCTATCCCATTGACATAATTCAGGGGTGGAATGAGGAGACATTTGCAATAATCGTTCACTCTGAGATCTGTACCCTAAAAATAGCTGTGACTCTGGACATCTAAYGCCAAAAATCTTTATGCTTCAGTCTCATCACCTGTCATACAGTAACATTTTTTTTTAATGTATAAGACCATAATAAAGTTGGCTCAGTCATATTTGCACAGTCTGGTGAGATGCTCAGAATGAAAGTACTAAAATGCTTCAAGAATTTTCAGCTGGCAGAAAAACTATTTAACCACAAAACTTTCTTAAAAAAAGGAAAGAAAGAAAAGAAAAAAAAACTTTCCATATTGTTTTAGTAAGGATAGTATAAGAATTGAATTTAACAGTTAAATGTTAGCTAACAGAAGAACGCCTCCTTCAAGCTTGTTATACTCAGGACTCGGACAGATTAACATAAAAAATGCAGATCCCAAAGCTGTGGGATCTTTGATTGCAAATGGTGGGTTGGTGGAGGTGGGTGTGGGTGTAGGTGTGATGGTGGATGTGTGCAGGTGTTTTCCATTCCAGAACTTTGCATTATTAATGCTTATTTATCATTAACTGCCAGAAATCTACYGGTTGAAAGCATTATGAACAAATTAGCAAATGAATTTTTTTTTCTTTTTTTAATAGTTCTTATAAATTTATATAGTTCATACATGGAAGTTGTTCCACTGGAGGTAAAGGATTTGAGAAGGTATTGAAGGTTAATTATGAATTCTGTAGAAAATTATTTAAAAATGAGAATAAAAACACAGTTTAAAATATAATTGAGTGGTATGTTCAAACTATTTGAACATCATAGAATTAGCTAGTGTCATTTCTGTTCAAATGTAGGATGCTTTATGAAGGAGGAAATAATTACAGTGGTATCAGAATATGTATTTGTCTCAAAAGGAATGTCACCGGCAGTGGGAGAGTGAGAGCTGCATCTTCTGTATCTTGCTGTTATTGATTACACTGACAATTATACCACTGGAGGATTAAATTGCTCAGGTTCTTCATTATAATTAACACTCAAGTGTGTGACCATCTCTTTGGAAGGAAGAACAGGGAAAGTTTCATACTTAGGAAAATGAACTATTATGCTGCTGCCTAGAACTGAATGCAGTGTAGCAAACAGGAGATAGTGTCTGCCCAACTCAGCCAACGTCCAGAAGATCTCAGTATTGCCTCTCTTAGAAACAAAAAGCTGGCCAAATCTTTTGTAAAGGCACTCTGTCATTTCTTTTGAGAATAGTGGAGTTTTAAAGATCAAGGTCAAAGTTGTTATCCCATCCTGGCAGCCTTCCAGGAGGCTTGTTCAGTCAACTTTCATCCTGAATTACAGCATGGCATGTTTAGGAGCTCCATCACACACCTATTTCAACAGATCTATGCAAACATATTCTTAACATCTCATTGTACTTCATGCATCTTTCTGAGATACTAAAAGTCAAATAAAAGCTAAACTTTAATGACTTTAATAAACTTTAACTAAACTTTAATTTAAACTTTATCATGCATTTTGTGGTGTACTGTGGCAGACGTAACCCCCTCACTCAGCCCAGAAAACAGAAAGAACTGGAATCAAGAGGACTCAAATTACAAATCTAATAGGGTGTAAACTTTTTTCCTTATTTGCTATTATGTTAAAAATCCAAATCCACAATGGGAAATGTAGCTAAGAGCATTTATTTATTTTTCTAACAATCTTTTTTCCAGAAAGGCAAAAAACATTTTTGAGCAACTGTAACAAATAACAGACTGTCTCTGCACTTGCTTATGAGGCTGCTTTCATTAAGGAAGAATTTAACCAAGAGATATTAAAGCCAGTTGAAAGTGGAAAAAACAAAACAAAGAATTCACCAATAGGTGGGCCTGTCCAAAATTCCTTTCATGTTCTTCAAAAAATTAGTGAAAGGTGAAAGATTCACAGTTTACTTGTGGGAAAGAAGGTTCAAATATTTTATACAAATAAGCAGAGTTTCAATTATGTCTTAGTATTGCTGAAGTTCAACAAGGAATTCTCTCTCAGAATGCTCAGTCCAAGATTTGGTATCTGATGGAACTTTCTAGTTTTCAAGCTTTTACAATTCAATTTTCAAGCTTTTACAATTTCAATTTTCAAGTGTTCACAATATATAATCAATCTTGATGCTTGAAGAAAAAGGGATTTTATATAGAAAGATGAAAAACTGATTAAAATATATCCTGTGAAATAACACTAAAATGTTCAGTGGTTTTATTTCAGGTGATTTTGTGCTTCTTGAATATTTTGTTCCTTTGGGATTTAATACCCTGACTATTTCTGAAATAGATATAAGAAAGCTGAAATGCCAAATTCTGGAACAGTTTTGCTGCTTGTGGTTGCTAAAATGGGTTCGTCTCAACTGGGAAACTGGATCGTCTTTCCAATGAAAAATGCCTTTGAGAACAGTTCCGGGTTGTGATGCAATATGCAGAAGTTTAATAGGAAATGTCACTATGGAAAATAAACAATAGGGAATGCTATTACAGATAAAGTTGGTTCCAACCTCACAGAAGGAGCAGGATACGAGACAATATTTAGAATGACTAAAATGCAATTTAATCTTCGGGGGGGGAGGACAATGGCTAGAACTAAGGTCTGTCTAAATCAGGATTCAGTCGTGTCTGGTCAGATAAAACACTTTATATAGAGAACTATTTTATAGAGACATATCTGCATGCAGTAGCACTCTGAAGACACAGGTAATCAAATAGGCAAACTAACACAGAGTGAAAAGACAAAGGTGAGAGAATGCAAGGAGTGAGAATTGCTTGAACTGACATCTGGCAAGAAAGAAGTTTACAGCAGTGAAAACAGTAAGTCTCCTGCTGTTTCATTTCTTCTGTGTTCAAGGAAACTGTATTTTATGTATTCTTTGAAAATAAATAGGATGATACTAGACCCATTCCTGCCTTTATCATCAATTTGTTCTCCTGAAATAACCAGTCCACACTATCTTCTACTGTTGAGTCATTATAGTCGAAAGGGTAAGTAATACAAATATAGTTCAAGTAGTCTGCATATCCATTGTAAGGACTTCATGATCTAGGTTAATTCATGCAGACAAAAAGATTTCTCACACTTTGAATGGAAGTTTTAATAATAGCATTTCAAACAAAAGGACTTTTATTAACAAAAATCATCAAATATTACTTTAAATGAATGATTATGCTGGACATTTTAATTTCCAAACAAACTTTTTAACTTTTTAACTATTGAAGTATCAATAATAAAGCCAGTTTGCCTATTGTATATATTCAGACACTATCCCATTCGACAGAAACTCAATATACAGATGACCAGATACCATCAGTGAGTATTAAATCTGTCAGTCAAAGGGAYGACTTTCTTTATGTAACACTTACAAACTGTGTGTGGGCACATGCTTTTAAGGGATAACTTATTTGTTCTGTGGTGCTTCCCTAGTACTTATTGAGAAACCATTATGTCTGTCAATGTTTTTCTTCATTGCTAAACATTGGGACATGAACATTGAGTTGCCTTCATTAATAAATCAATATCTTTCTCAGCTCCTTTTCGCTTGTCTCTATGTAGAAAGCACGTAGYACAACTTAAAAGCACCTGCTCAGATTTGATCCATCATTCTCTATAATAATAAAGATGCAGAAAATGCAGCTTTGCAGAGTTTAGCTTTCCTAAACTCTTTTCTGAGATAGTGATATGGTTATTATGGCCAATATTAACATCCTAGTGTGAACATTTTCTAAATAAGTAGAACCTTTTTCTAAAGCTYTTTGATACTCTTACCCATTTACTGAGATAGAACAAATTATTATAACATAAAGTTCACTTTCTAAAAATCAGTTTTTGTCTCCCTAGGCATACTTTTAGCATAAGTCCAATGATGGAGGAAAATATATTAGCTCTTTTGTTTGTTTGTTTTAATAACAGATGATCTGAGTTCTTATTGTAAAAAATTCATTTGTTAATTTTTGTTAAGATTGCTTATAATGATTTGGAGCTTCATAGAGTGTTTCATATGCCCTTCAAATGACTCAGAAAAATGTAAATGATTGTTAATCCCAAATGTTACACTTTAATGTAACTTGTTTTTCAGCCATCAAAAAATAATCTTGGAAAAATGCAAAGACACATTCCATGTGATTTAAGTGACAAATTACACAACTTAAATACTGAATTACTGAAGTAAATATTTAATGARTAACTGCCAATGTAACATTTCAGTGAATATTCAGGAATAACAAATGCCTAAGAAAAATATTAAATCAATTTGTGAGTAATTCATAAATAAAAAAAATGAGCAAAACATAAAACAATTTTGTTTTGTGTTAGTTCAGACAGATCAATCTGCTAAATGGAAAAAAAAGAATTAAAAAGAAAGATTTGGGAACTGCCAGGAGATTACACCAGAACTCAACATCAACAGTTTGCTTTAATACAACTACTTTTATCCAGTGAAGTTACATAGTGGATAATGAGAGAGGGACAGAGATGATTTTACAGGATATTTACATTACATTTCCTTTAAGTGAGGAAAAGTCTGTTTTACATAAAAAAAAATCAGAAGAATCAATGCTACTGTAAATATGCACAAATCACRAACAGGTAGCTAAGAAATTACTTGCATCGTTAGATAAGGATATACTTACATCCAGGTGTTACTATTCATTTGAAGTAATTGCTCATAAAGAGTGTTTGGAGGATAGACTATTCTTTGAGTTACTATGGTGGTAAGGAGCTACTAACACTGTAGCATGTATTCTACACCTTGTGCAATATCTGTGATATCTCCCTCTCATAGATAAAATGGAAAAAAAAAACAGCTATATTTCTTTGCATGGGTAATGAAAGGAGTACTAATTCTGAGACCTGCCATTCGAATAAAGCCAAAATGAAAATATTCTCATGAATATTTAAGTATTCAAAAATAAACTGCTATAGCAGACCTGCCTATTTCTATATGTATTCTAACATTAAACTYGCACAAATAAAATAAAAGTAAGCAATATTTTAATCATCTTATGGCTTGGAAAATTGACTCCCTGAATTAAAGCAATTTTCATGAAATCTTTTTCCTCTTATGCCTATGCTGTACACTGCAGTCTAAGGATTCACATTCTGGTGTTTCTTTCCCAAAGAACATCTGTCTCATTCAGTGCACAGAACAGAGCTGTTATYCCAAAATACATCTTACCAATGTGCAACTTTTTTAATCACACTTRCAGAGTGTGATTAGGACCCTGCCCAGGAGAGAGACCTGTTAATCTCTTCCTGGATTTCTTTTCAGTGCTCCCTTCAAAAGTTTCAGCTGATCTTCACAGTAACTCTGGCAGATAGTATAGGAGTGTGAGCTCTTGTTTGTACTGTGTGTGAACCCTGTGTTGGCCAGCATAATGATTGATTGATGTTATAAGTAATGACACATATTTACACAATACAGTGATGACCTAAGTCTRGTTATGACCTTCTCCTCCTCTTTGCTTGCAGATCCTACATCAACCGAATAGAAGTCTGATACTACAGCCATGGAGAGGGAGCCTCAGAGTTGACAGCAAGAGAGGAAGAATAGAAAACAGGGAAAAACAATTGTTCTGGTCTCTATTCCTGTCCTTCCACTGAATTTCCCAGGAGAGAATTCAGAAACAACCTTCTCAAACTGCCTATCAGTTATGACTCATATTGCTGCATATTTAAACTACCAGATGGAGCATGCCTGTCTATGGTTCCTCTTCTAGAATTTCACCGGTTATCGGACCACCTCAAAGATAATGACAGCCTAGTGATACAGCTTTGAGAACTTAAATAGAGATGAGTTAAAGATCATGCAAAGGGTTCAGATCCATCTATAATATACAAYGTAAACACTACTATCAATTCCATTTTATGGATGAAGACCTGAGATCAAGGCAAAAAGTGTCAAATAATTGCAATACATTGAGAACCTGATTTTCTGAAGCACATAGCAATGTGTGTCAGCTTATATGTGAAAAGTACTGGTTGCTATTCATTTGGAGGTACACTTCTGACAGTTCTGTTCTGATTTTGACTCMCAGAAAACTCATGTTGTGCAACTGGCTATTCTCCCCAAAAATGTTTGATTTAAGCAATCTGTCCTAGGGGCACTGCAGCAAAAGCAGTTATGTAGGACAGTCCTCTGCTGTTTTCACTTTGAGACTACCCTTTGAAATCCCTCACCTCAATGGCAGCAAAGAAAAGTCTCCTCCCCAGATGGGCTGATGATAGCCCCAGACCAACTCACTGCTGTGCACYGAAGGTGGAAGGAGTCCTGTGAAAAGCAAAGGGGTTTGTTTTAAGGAGAAAGAGGTTGGAAGCCGATTTTGGACTTGAGGGAGAAGCAATTTAGGTTTAGCAAAGGAATATCAGTTTAGCAAAGGAACAAAAAAGAAGAATCCATCTCTGGCATCAGACTGACACTTACATTGATCAGTACTGTAGTGGTAACTGATCGTTTTAAGAGTTTTAAAATGAAAAGTGACACCTGCAAAACACTGTGAACAAAAATAGTTATTTTTTGCCAGAGGTATTAAGCAGTTACAGTGAAATATATAGATACTTTCCCCCCTCCCTCTTTCAAGTGCTCTTTAATGTTATAGCTTGTTGTTATATTAAGAACATATCATAGTTATGTACTCCAGTTCAGAGTTGCCAAGTAGTCTTCCCTTAAGAACACTACAGTCAGTAGGCTGGAAATTTTAAACTCACAGTACAGTGGCAAGTTGCCAGATTTTATGAGGAAAAGTACAAAAAAAAAAAAAGACAGAAACTTTTCAGTGGGTTTCATAGTGCACTGGCAGTCAAAAATGATTAAAATCAAAGGAGCCAGCAAAGCAGTTTATATTACATTTAGAAATGTTGTGTTTTTCTCACAAATATTCAAGGCAATAATCAAGACTCACTTCGTTCATAGGCTCATTTAGCCATCTGGATCTGCCACCACTCACTCTCAGTCTTTATTCTGACTTTTCTCCTATATTACAACTCAGCTACAATAGCCACTGGAAGTCCAGAGAGGTTTTTCTTCCCAAGGGAAACAAATGTTAGTAAAACACAATCATCTGATTCAAAGCTTTSTTTTTGTCCACAGAACTGTAAGCCCTAAGAAATGGCAAATAGATGGATCACTGYACTCAGAGACAGCCACAGTCACTGCTCCACAGCTGTATGCTTTGCACACACTGAGAACTGAACTTCRGTGCAGCTGTGGAAGACCTGTACCAGGTTGCTTCTCTTGCTTCCCAACCTGATATGCACAGCTCCTGCTGCACTCAGGCTTCTGCTACAACATTTTCATGATGAAGCACTTGCAAAACAGCCAGTTAAATGCTGTTCTTGGAAGCCTCTGTACAGGTAATTCTGTACATAACAGAATTAAAGAAGTTGCATGGTCCAATGGGTAAGTGAAGAACACCATATATAATTCAAATCTAAGGAACAATTTCAGGAAGCAAAATGGAATTACTTATCGGATAATCTAGGAGTTAATCTCTTATCATTGACAGAATTGTCTTGGGGTTTTCTAAAATCACAGTGGGACCCTATTTATTATTTTTCCTTAAGCTATGGAGGAAAGCTCTGCATAGGCAGAGGAAATACGTAAGAGAAAAAATGAAATACTACATTAAAATACAAGGAAATAAACATAGGGAAATATTTACCTAAGAACTTATTTGCTCCTATTTCTGCAGCAATTTATGATATCTTTCGAATATTTGTCATGTTATCATGGTTGTCTTTTGATGTCAAAAAGACCAGCACCTTCGGCAGGTTGGCACACTTAGAAGATGCTGATACCTTTAAAACAGTATAGGAGCTATTTTCTACTTCTGGTTCAGCAAGTTCAAACTGTCTTTACTGTTATTAGTCATTATGCTTGAGAAATACTGGAGAATATTTAAGATTCCATCTAGGAAATGTTTACATAGTTTTACTGAGTGACTCTGTCAAGTGATCAGAAGCATTAAAAGGTTTCTTCTGGTGTGACCTTTTCATATTCACAAACCTCGATCCATTTTTTGTGTAATGCATGACAGCTCGGGTCAGTTTTAATACATTTCATAAAATTTACAGTCTTAAATGATGTCAGTCAGCACAYTTTCTTGACAGCTGAAGGAAATGTCCAGGCACTATCTTCAGTGCAAATAGAATGTATTATTATTTTAATTYGCACCCCAGCCATGGTAAATGGCAATCAGAAGGGATGTAGAAAGCATAGAGTAAACTATCTTCCCTTGACCTCTGATATTTTCTTTTAATACATCAAATGCTGGTCTCAGCACTGTGTGCATTTATGACTTCACAGGATCTCCTAAGTTTAAGTTAAACTGTTCTGATTCAGTCAAAAAAAATTTAAGAAAGGAAATACTTTGATGCAAAGGAGAGAGATTATTTTGTCTAAATTGCTTTTTTCGATTTTTGTTCTTTACTTCCCCTTAACAAAGTTTTCTCTGTAATTGACAATTATTAACCTTCAAAACCCCTCTGCAGAGACACCTTCTGCCAATGGCACCATCTTTCAAAAAGTTAATTTCATTTCAAAGAACTAATCACACTCAAGAATGAAGGGAAGGAATGCCCTCTCTTTGAGGCTATTGAAACTATTCACAGTGCGAGTAATTAAAGCTTCTGATGGTGCACTTATATTAAGACTGGAACAGTGGAATGTGTCAGAAACATATGAAGGTGGATGGATCTTTTTCTTCAGTGTTTCATCTGCAGAGCTTGGATAAGGTCATTGACTTTCTCAGTCATTCCCTATCTGCTTGGTAAAAACTTCAAAGTTGATTAAAGCCTCTGCAAAGTGCAAGTCTCCAGCAAAAATCACTGGGCTATCATATAGTTTGTTTAAAAAGGTTTAAAAAAAAAAAGAGGAGTGACCAGACAATAATAATAAAGTCAGTGAAAGAGATATAATTCTTGCATGTAAGCACAATGTACTACCCCCACAAGAAGTTGAAGCTTGGTTTCCTAAGGGCTTGGTCTTGTGGTTGACCAATCATATCAAAGCTGCAGTATGAGCAAAGCTGTTTCCCAATATTACAGCATACATATGTGAGAAACATGCTTCCATTGCAGAAAATGTTCCAGCATATACACCAGAAAAATCTATAAAGGGGGAAAATGACCACAAAGGGAACGCTGACCRACGTTTATCCAACAATTGAGGTATTTACAGCATTTTGTTCTCTTCCCCACCCCTACACAGATTCTCTATTGTCCAGTAAAGTTTGAGGTCATGCTGAAGCTTTTGTCTTATCATAAGCATTAACGAGCTCTCTTTTCTCTGTACAGACACCTTTTTTATGAGAAGTATAGGAAAACAGTATTCTGGAATTGATAGCCCTGTGTCTGACTGAATTGAAACAGACCATGTTGTTCCAGATTTAACAATGTGAGGATGAGACAGACATATATACCTATAGACAGATGTGTTCTTTACATGTGATGCTTGAAATTCTTWCTTAGGAAGCCAGAAAAAATACTGTGGAATATGAACTAAGTGACTGACAATGTAGCAAGATGAAACAAATGAAGATGCAAAAAAGGTCAACTATATTAATTTAATTTTTAGCTCACTGAAGAGCTATTGACATAACAAAAACGTGAAATCTTTTACAGTCTCCCATCAATGCAAATGAAAGCATATTAAAACTACAGTGTACTGCATTCAATTCCTGATTTTATAATAGTGTAAAAGTCACTATAAACTCTCTCATATTGTATCTGACCATTAACTAGAGCACAAACTAAGTAAAATATAAGAGAAGGATTGTTCTCCCAATCATTCAGATAAAGTATAAACTAACATAACTCCATGACTTAATGGAGCTGTACCATTTTGCATGAGAATCTGGCTCACAGTCTTTAAATAATCTCTGCTGCAGCAGGTCCTTCTTGGAATGGGGTTTGCCTTTAGAGCTCACAGCAAGTCAAACGTCATTAGCCCCATCCTGTCACCAAGGCTGATTAGTATCTCTGATTATTCTCTGCATTGCACATTGGAAATTATGCACATTCATCTTTTGACAAATACTTACCAAACCGATACAACATACTTTCATAAACATTTGTCCACTTCCACTGGAAAGGTAACCCCTTACGTATGGTAATAGCATCTCTTGAATTAATCCTCCATTATCAAAAATAATTTATTATTATGTAAAACTATAATTATGCCAGCCTCCCTGCAAATTTGCACATGAGTGAAGAGTGGCTCAAGGGGTTCACTAGAGTGGAGCCCCCTSTACCATGGCTGTTTGTTAATTGGGCTCAGGAGAAGTTCAGAGTAATGATTCTGTATGCCAACATTCATTTGAACAGTTAAGAGTCCCAGCAGGGAGCAAGAGTGCTACCAAAACCAGTAAATACATATGCACATTCACTCACAGCAATACAATAAAAATCATGAGGAGGAAACAAGGCAAAGAATCTGATAATGACTGAAATAAGAAACATTTGACAGAAATATAGTTAAGGAAACAATGCTACTAAGGAAAAATGCTGGCAGAAACCTTGGCTGGCCCCCAGTAATTGGCTAGTAGATACAGAGACTTTTGTATCTTGTATCACAGGGTCAATTATATGCGTAAAAGTACAAACTGATGTTACCTSCATCTGATATTAACACTTGCGTGGGTAAGGATCTCCATCCTCAAATTTTAGTGCATGACTGAATCTTTTATCAAGTCAATGTGAGTTGAATTAGGCTGGTAACAACAGCATCAAAGACTTGGCTTTTTAACCCAAAAGCAGATTTGATGTTCTACAAACCCAGCTATTGCATTTTTAATTTGGAAAAGTGATATGTATTTGGCTCTGAGTAGCTTCCTTTACACATGCCTACATTAAATCCCACCCTAATCTAACTTATTATATCTCAAGATAATTCATATTCTGTATTTCAGCAGGCATCTTACTGTTATTTTTATCAGTCTTTCATTGTCTTTGTGACACCTCTTAATTGACACTGGACCCTGTAATAATATTTCACACCTCATCTTCAAACTATCAAAGCACTTAACACATGCTGTAAATGTTACATTTACAAATGTAAACACCTGATCTGTGCTTTAGTGGGATTGTTCACTAGAAGAAAGTTGCACAGGTGGCTGTCTGATTTAATGGGTTGTCTGACTTGATGGATGAGAGGTCTAACACATTTTAGCAATGAATCTTAATGTGTTTGCAGCTATTCAGTTAGCTTGTGTGATGAAAGCTTACACTAGTTGTACAGCCTGACCTATCCAAGTTGTCCTGCTAAGTCAGAAGGACATAAACAGTCAAAGCATGCCACCATCTAAGCCCTAGAAAAAATGTTTCTTTCAGGAGTACCTCTTTTATAGTCATATACCCTAATGGTTTGACTGTCTTTTCACTACTGAGATAACATAAAGAAACAGTAATGTAATTATTAATGCTCTGGAGAATATTCCTGGATGAGAAGCATATTGTTAGAAAGAGTAAAGAATGCTGAAGGCAAGGATGAAATATGGTAAAGCTCTGCTCTGCTAGATTTGTCCTTTACTTCCATATTTATGATCAATAGTATTCCCTTAGTACCAGCACTAGTCATATCATGGGCAGACTCGGCCTGAAAGAATCAGGTCACTTTGTCCTTCACCTTTCCTTCACTCATTTTCTCCTTTTCTTTCCAAGATCTCCATGCTAAAAAAAMCAGAATATAACAGTCTTAGCCTGTGGGATCTCCATTTCATGCATCAAGGGTCAAAACTAACCCTTAAATTAAACATRTACTTTGACTTCTTCAATGAAAAGACTCAGTTGGATCAGTGGTCAAAGACTGTAAGCAGATATAACTATACTGAAACCTGGATATTTGGCTAGAGGAACTTATCTCCCCCCCCCACCAAAAAAAAAAAAAAAAGAGAGAGAGAGAAAGAAAGAGAGGATTATTCTAATTACTAACCATTTGTTTTATTATTTAAAAAAGAAAAACTTACACATTTGCCTAGAACTAGGTAAAAATTCCAATTTGCTTATCCAGGTAAATTATTCTTAACAAAGTCTGATTTTTTCTTGATTACCATAGGTCTAAATTCACATTTTCTATTTGGCCAGCCCATCAAGTCAGATAGGTTACAATGATAGAGACACAGTCATATTTCATGTGCCTTTGTCTGTCTGTTGACAGGGAGCAAACCACCCCAGAGATGTCAGTGAGAAATTATATTTTTAATTAAATTTTTAATAAACTCTGCTCTACATTCACTTGAACTTAGCACAGAATTCACTGAACTCTCCAATATACAAAGAACAAAATAAGTTTATTAAGTCTCATATTAAAATGCCTGATCAAGAAGTCTTTTTCATTCAGGACAAAATTGTTGATTCTCCACACGATCTTGTTCTCTCTGTTTTTCTTTTTTCCAAAATGTACRGATGTTGAAAAAACTTAATTGATTAAATTAATTGCTAAAAATGATAATTGAATACCCATTCCTCTGCTTTTCTCCATATACAGTCMTAAGAAAAATAGTCATTAAGTGAGAAAGAAATACATTGTTAATATTGATAAGTAGTATCTATATAATGTTTTATCTYCTACAAATGAACTAAAACTTTTAATGAAATCTCACTACCTGCTGGAGTAGGATCATCCATAACTTAGAGGAGGCCCACAGGCTAGATGCACTTTCAAGAGTTGCTTTAGGAGCAACCATAAACACTTTATACTTCTTAAACCTTATTTCTTCTTTAAGTGACGATCTCCCAGGTTGCTAACTGCTTACAGAAACAAACATGGACAGGCCATTTCCATGTGCATGCAAAAAGCACTATGTCAATAAATTTGGCATATTGGGTCTTCTGTAATGTCTCTTTACTCTGGAAGGTAGCCTCCATTTGCAGGTTTGCTGTCTGTATGGAGGGCAAATTTGTTTTTAAAGTGTCACACTTCCATATAGACTAGATATTAAAAGACTTATTGAAAGTAAATGACTAACTGGCAGCAAAGATGGGAAAATGTGATTCCTGCTTCTGCACTTCTCTCATGCTAGACACACAGTGGTCTCTCATATGAGCCATTACTTCTGGTTTTCCAGACAGCCTTCACTGCTGTATTGATGACGTCCTGGAAATAAAGGATTGCTCCATTGTCTGTGCCTCACCTGCACACCTTTCGAGGGCTTCTCTAAAAGTCTGCTGGAGTGGCAAATTGTTTCTCTCCTTTGAAGCCTGTAGAAAGCCACTCTCATTTAATTTTAGAGCCTAAATAAGATGAATATTGTTCTGCCCCCCCTCCTTTCTTAGTAGTAGTCAGGCAGYCAGGGGAAATAGACCAGCTGCGAGGTACTCAGAAAGCCTCCCTAAGGTAGTGTAGTTAATTTTTTCTTGAGGGGAAAAAAAAAATCTATTTCAGTAACCTGGCATTTTATTTGTCAAGAAGTCATGGTAATAAATAGAGCTGGGCTTCAAAAAATTAATGCGGTTTTAATGCTCCAAGGGACATTAAAAACTACTATGCTAAGGGCATACATGTGCTCTTAGCAAAGATACACTCTTTATTTATTTGCCATATATAAATATTCCRTTTCCAAAAGCCTCTCTCTCATTCTGTAGCTTTTTACTTGAGGGGCACWGCCTCTTTTTCAAACATACTTCAGGACACAAGGCAAGGTAACACACACAAAAAAATGGGATCATGAAGTACATATGCTTGCTAATTACTTTTGTTTTATTGAACTTCATAAATCAATGATATATAGGAATTATTTACCTCTCCATGAAGGGACTAAGTGAAAAAAAAAGACACTTTCTTTTTCCTTCATTCTGTTAGTGGTCTGCACAAGAGAACAAAGAATCGCTATTTGCTGGAGTAGGATAGTGTTGAATTGACAATATGCTAATCCTAAATGGAAATCTATAAATCTTTGAAGGAAACAATGGTTTCTGGGTTTGTTTGTTAAAAAAAAAAAAGCAGAACTCTTCCTACCCCTGCTGTGAGAATTTGTTGCCAGCACACACAAACTGTTTATGTACATGTACATATGCAACAAAGAACTATTGAGTAGGGAATAGAGAAAACAAATGTAATATCACATTCTGAACAGTWAAGGTAAGGAAGAGTGGGTGGGGAAATATATTAATGCTGAAAAAAAGATGAAACCAGTAACCAAGTCTAGTTACAAACAAATTACCTAAAACTTACACCTTCCCAGCCATTGTATCCTCCGCATCGGACAATGCAGAAACTCTCACACTATTAGCATTTAGTTTTGAACCACCTGCCTCCCTGCAGAAGGCAGGCGGGAATATTTCAGCTTTGCACTCTCTCTGTGTTACTCCTCTCCTCTCTCCTTGTGTTACCAGAAATACAAAATGTGTGGCATCTATTAGAAACTTCATCATTCTATTCTGCAGTGGTTTAGGGTTACTTTTAAAATAATGAAATAATTCCCAAGAATATTGATAAGAAAAGAGGAGAAAAAACTATTCAGCTTTTAAAATTAAATATAATTTCCTTTGCATACCCTTTATCTCTTCCTGTATGTTAMGCAACTGGAAAAAAAATACACAGCATACAAAGAACAATCCAAGAATACAACACATTTCTATTAAAACTGGATATATACAGAGATCAAATTTTTTAAGAAAATTTGAACATTTACATTTCACTGTCTTGTCTTAAGGGCTTCTTTGCTCAAATGCTTCCTAATTTTAATGCTAAATCTACTACTCTAATAAAAATATTTTGTYTTCCTATGAATCTGCGCACATTTATAACCTTAGACTTCAAAGCTACTGCAACAATTCCTTTTCTATAAGTGTAATACATAGTTCACATAAAAATCAGTTAAATAAATTGGGTCAGAAACTATGTTTTACCCTTTTTCCTTATACTCACTCTTCTGTATCAGTCTGAGTCCACTGAAAATACTTAGAGTGCGATCTGTAATGAAAGAGAATAAAGAGCAGATGCTCAAACAGGTGGGCTGAATAAGAACTCTAAATATTTGAATTCATTTCCCAACTCTGTCATCACTTCTTGTGGTCTAACTTAAATAATTACCCAAGCTTTCTCCTCCTCCAATCTTATAAAATAAGCGAGGATGATAGCCTTTCATTCTATGTTCTGTTTGTCATGTCAGTTCAGACAACAAGGTCTATGAGACAGAGTCTTTTCCTACCTATGAAACTGTTGAAGATTAGAATCATAAAATGGATTTTAAACCCTTACTGTTTAATTAGACATCAAAATCCAGTTTTAAGGTTCCACTTAAAATTCTATTCATATTCTAGATCCTATTCTGACCTGCCTGGTAATCACCTGCTTGTGTGCCTAAAATGGAAACATCAATATAGCAGGGAACACAAGAGTGAAATATTCCCATGATGCTAAACTTCTTATCTCTTGCAGTTCTAACTCATATCATAAACCATAGTGGGATAATATGACTTGGACTCTGTAGGTAGTACTAAGATATACCCAATAATGTTAAGAACAAATAGTTTTGTGGACCATTTTAATATGATGGCATAAAGTGTCATTTTAGGAATGGTGTTTGAACAGTTAAATAAATAGCTAACAGAGCAAACATGAATACGGTAGAAGACTAATCGTTCATGAACATGCAACTTCAACTTGTATGTTTTACATACGTATTAAGAGATTAATTGAAAAAATAATATTTAATACTTATAGATTTTTTTTCCAAATCTAGCCAATGAAACTTCAAGTCCTTAAGACCTTAGAAACATTAGAGTCACTAAAGGCTGAGATTTCACACCACGGAATGAGGCCTTTGGTATGCAAAATAATAAATGATTCTTACTAAGCTGTTATGAATCTAGCTTTTCCTGGATTTAAACTTCAGTAGACTTGCACCTTTAAAATGTCCTTCCTCAAAATATAGAGCTGCTTACATAAAGAGAGTGAACCACAATTAGGGATTCTAAGATTTTCTACTACTTCCTATCTGGTGTTTCCCCTTCAGTGCCTTTTTATATGCAATCCACAGTAACTGACTGTCTGAAAGTTTCAGTTGTAATCAACCCTCTAGAAAGAATAAGAGGAGTGATGAAGAATAAGTAATCAAATATAAAACAAAATCCTACTGCTGCTATTTATTTATCTTCTTGATTTTTTAAATATTTCTATATGATAGATGAAACTGAGGGGAAAGAATACAAAGAATGTATACCAAGAATATATCTCCACTGTAGTGGAGATGTCAGGAACCACAGGTGCTGGAGCACACTTGAATGAACAGTATATAGAAACTTAACAGCTTCAAACTCGTATTCAAGAACCAAATAGGGAGCTGGTAGTTTGTAAGGCCAGTGCCACACACTTTCCCCACTTAACTTAGTGCATACAAGTGTTAGGGTACGTATGTGCAGACCACGGGTGCATGTGCAATTACTCTTTATTGTGCCTGTTACGATATTAATTTTTTAAAGTTATTTAAATTTCAGGGTTCGMTATTTCACTGTAGTTAAAAAAAGTGATTTGTCCACGTCAGTTTTAACACTACCTTATATAACTTGAGGTTATACTTTAAGCAGGTATTTAGTCTATGACTTTGTCTATACTCACMTCATGACTGCATGAATGTGAATGAACATAGAATCCGATCTATCAATATCACTCATAACAGCGCTTCTAAGATTGTTTCAAGAAAATACAGCATGGCTCAAAATATCAGCATATAAGTATCAGTATCATATTAGCTGCAGCACAACAGGACCTATGATAGAGCTGCATATTATTAATGAGTTACTAAATGTCACATTCATTCAAGGACAAACTCTAAAGCAGTCCTGTGATACATGGACGGTACTCTGTGTAAGGCAGTAAGCAGCCTACTGGACCGTGCTATTATGAAACATTTTCAGTGAAGGAAATAGACTGCYTCTGCAAATATCTGAAATGTCCATAGAGAAATATCTGTGGAGACTAAGATATCTTACTGCACTCTCAGAGCGCAGCAAAAGCAGTACTTTCCCATCAGGTAATAGGAGCCAGGCGTCAAAGGGGACCACCACACCAACAGGACAGCCATCACTTCAGCGAGGGTACAGTTCTTCAGTACCCAAATAGGGTTAATAAAGCAGGGATGGTAAGAGTAACAGGGTCTTTTGACAATCTAATAATCATCACACAAAAGCAAGGTAACAAGTCAGGTGTGAGGCCAATCCACAAATTTCTGTTGGCAAATCAGGAACAGTAAGAGACAAGCTGGGCTCAGGTCTCTCTACAGCACTGCTCAGGCAAGGACTGAATGCTCAAGCCTGAGTTTAAATGAGTGAATGCCCTGCAGTTTTGGGTGCAAATCCCAGGTGAAGCTGGTCAAGACAATTAAGGCCTACTGCTGTACCCATGATTCTGATATCTTCCTACATTACTAGACCAAGATACCGTGAAATATTTGATTTCATGATATACGAACAATCTCAGTCCCACAATCCTATGGTTTCTAAGCCCTGGCAACACTTTTTTTCCTTAAAGTTCACTATAACGCAAATGGAAACTAGTAGTCTTCACTTTGGCATAAGAAAGCCTACTGTCATGTGAACTTTAATTCCTCTTCCTGTTATGAGTGTTTTAGTGCCAGGAAACAGCAAATTTCTATACAGAACCAGTTCAGGCATTGTATGAAAGGCGAGATTTGTCCAGGTGCCGACTGCCTGTTTTTATACTCCGAAACCAAGTAGTGTCCTTTGCTGTATGAAGCTCTGTAATGACAGGAATTACTGTATCTCCCTCTGCTCATACAAACAGTTCTATTTCCCGAATTTCAAATTCACCCTTTCCTCAAAACTACTTGTATATTATTTGGCAGCTTGCAGTCTCATCTCCCAAGACAGTGAGCTTAATTAAGCCTCATCCTCCTCTTACTAACTTTTCTGCTGCCTCTAAACCACTGCTTAAAGAAGGAAACATAGTAGTTACTTACRAAGTCAGTTATTTAGGAATGGAACTTGGAAATGGCACAAAAATGATCAGATTTCTTAACCAATAACTCTTTCTCCAACACATTTTTGCTRCCTGCACTGACTTTCAAATATTCTCATAATCAACTAACAAAGTCCACTATTTTGATCCATTATAAGAAGGAAATTGAGAGATAACATCACTACTACTAAACCTTTAAGCATTTTAAATGCTTTTAATTTTTTAATGTTTTAATTTTAGCTGTCTGCTTTCACAGATGATTAAACAAAATAAAATAACAAACACATGCAGTGTTTGACAGCTTTCTCTTAGATTTTTCCATCATTTCTTTGTGATACAGACTACTTGTTATATAATTTCTTAGTTTTTCTCCTAAAAAATGATTAATAAAATGTTTTAACCTCAGATTTCACTGGTGCTTAGCAAACACTTTCTATTATAGTAACAGTGCTCTTCATTCAATAGTCCCAAAGAATTTTTTACTGAACTAGTGTCTCAGAATCAAAGCAGTTATCTGTTCAAACATTCTGTATTTCAGAGATTTTTCAAGGAGAAATTGAAAAACTCCGTGTTAAGAAGATTGTTTTTTTTTTTCCAATTAAGAAAAAATTCAATAGAAAATCTCCTGTTCATTTCAGTTAGCCAACAAAGATGTCTCAAAGAAGCAGAGAAATATTGTAGTTCTGACATGTAGGAGTTCAATCTGGCTGAAATATTTATTTCCACTTATCTTCAAAGATTAAYATACGTAGTAGATAGTAACAGCATAAAATTGAGGTTGAAGTTAGGTACTTCTGAGAACAATGTTTTGGCTATGAGAATAGTTCTAGCATCTTAGACCACAGGAGTCACTGAACCCCAAAAAGACAGTGGAACTTAAAATGCCTTAACTGTGATCGAACTACTTAGCATCATTTCTTACAGTCTCAAACTAAACTTCCCAGACATCATGATCTGCAAGATTAAACTTCTGTCTTTCATTAAGGCAGCCAGTCTAGTCACGATTGAAAGTTATGTCAGGAACAGATAGTAAGTTGAAAGTTGTGCTTCAATATAAACTTGCTCTGCACTATCTGTGACTAAATTGAGGACTTCCATCTCTAAGACTCACTGACTCATATTTTAACAGACCTAAATTCATTTTAAAAGGTTGAACAAAATAAGAGAAGAAAATTAAGTACAGTAGTTTAGATCAACTGATACAAAATCACTCTTTTAAACACACTTCACAGCTTTCATTACCTTTCTTACGTCCTAATAAATCTAGGTAAAGTAAGTGTTTGTATAAGATGTACATAAATAAAATCAACTTCATTTTACCTCAAATATAAATTACAGGCTGTTTAGATTTGGTCTTTTTGCCAGTTTAAAAAAAAAAAAAAAAAAGGAAAGAAAGAAAGAAAGAAAAAGAATAAGAGACAGACAGATAGATATAGATAGATAGCTCTTTTAGAAACCCCACATAGGAGAGTAATAAAAACATCATTGTCTCTCTCTATAGACAACATGAATCATCAGCAGGAGAGGAAAAGGGCTGAATTTGTTCTTCTGAAAGGAAAGGCCATAAAGAAGCAAACTGTTTCTTAGTCAGTTCCAGACAATGGCTGTATTTCCTTGGTTTACTATGGACAAAATCCTAAAGTCCTTGTTAAAGTCAATGGGCCTTTACGGTCATGACTAAATAAATCTGAGAGCTTACTCTCTCCTGAGAGCAAATTTATTGCAAGGTTTAAAGAGCCTATAGCAACTCCTGCTGTCCAACAGTTAGCACAACTAATGCATCWGATGTTCAGCAGCTGCTGTGTGAAACTAATGACATCCATCACAATAGTATGTAAGACCTCATCTTCTCCCTTTTTATGTTCACAGAAGATAAGACAGCTTYAGAGAAACAATACCTCATATTCTTAGCACGGGCAAAATGGTATATCTCCTCTAAAGTGAAGGGAGCCATCCTGAACTGCATCARCTGAGAGCCACAAAGTTATTTTAAACCAAGTTGCCAGTTAATGCCAGTTAATGCCTTCTATGGGAGATCTTTTGTTGATGTTTTGATATTTATTTTTTCATGGTGGAATCAGGTGTTCCATTTCATTAGAATTTTACTTGGGTCTTCAACCGCTACCCACCATAGCTACAGGTTTTAATCCTCTTTCAGTTGACAGAGGCAACGACCAGGCATAAAGAAGCTCATCTATTTTATTGTYTCTGCCTCTCCACTGATCAGCCCTCTAGAAAGCTGTCATTGCCAAAATGATTTGTCCTTATAGATTTCCCTATTTTAGGAAATAGTTTACTAAATTTTCAGGTTTAAAGCATTATAAATACTAAATCAGAAACTCAAGRCCCATTATGGTTAATAATAGGTTGTGCCTGAAACTTTCTAAGCCACAACCAATACAATCTGAACGTTTCTCTTTTACAGAACTACCACAGTTAAATAGYACCTGCCATCTTTACACCTTTCTTATCCACTTCAGTCAGTTCCAGGAGAAAGAACAAAGGCTTCGTAAGCAAGAAGTCAAAGCACAGCTTTTTCAGTCTGAAAGAGAGCGTTCCAGTTCAAACTATAAAGTACACTGAAGAGACTGGTGCAATAGTATTGCATTAAGGATGTGATGTGGACATGGACATATACACCAGGCAATTTGTCCAGAAGGAAGCATATTAAGCACCAGAGCTTTATTCCCATGGCAGCAAGCTGTTCACTTTTCAAAGGTAATATGGTTTTCAGAGCTGTCAAGTTCTTACGGATCTTTTCAAATTCAGCTTGGTCTGAAACCTTTACAGCTGGGCCGTAAGTACAATATAATGTATTCTGAGCATTCATGCTAAACTAATACACGTATCATAGTTAGAGATGCAAAACTCCCTTAAAAAAAAAGCTTTTAGAACATGTTTAATTTGACATTTTCAAAGATAACTATCTTTCCAGGTACAATATAACATTGTGAAATTTAGAATTTTATTTCCTCTATCGAATGAAACCCAACCCCAAAATGCTAAATGAATGCAGCAATTCCTAAACTGAATAAAGACATTTAATGACAAGAGTTGAATTCCCCATAATACTTGAACTTTAAAATAGTCATTTTAGAAAAATATTGCATCAATCACAATTAGGCATATAATAATACCCTCAGTAGTCATTTTTGATCCATCCTTTTCAAAGTAAACTAAAAAATAAGTAAGGATTCTTATGCTGCAGATAGGAAAACAGATAAAATCAAAATGACAGACCAATGGTACTAATCCAGTCTGTTACAAGGCAAGATTAAAACTGGGATTACATGGGTGGCAGTCCAGCATGCTCATCTGCTAGGCTACACTTCTTCTCTTGTGTACCTTGTCCTCCATGTCTCTACCAAGTACGATAAAAGATATGTTTTGTACGGAAAGATATGATAGCATTAGTTGTTTTGAAAGAAAAACAGTTTTCAGATAGTCTTACATGTCCTTTTATCTAATCACACAAGTCCCTGCTTGCTGCCATTCAGATCAGGAATGTTAGAAATAGTAAGAGTTTAAGGAGCTGTTGTGAAGGTATATGCAAACTTTATGAAGATTGCTATTTAGGTAGTCCTGTCATCCTCTTTCAACTCTGTCTCTCCCACAGAACAGGAGATCATTTCAGGTTTAAGAYAGGATGATTATCAAGCATACAAAAAGAACATTCTACTTGACATAACATAAGCATTTGGAGCTTAGTACTAAAGAAATTCTTAAAAACAGATGAAATGGCTGTCTTTGATGTGGGAGGAAATTTAACAAACTTAACAAAGTTTACAATGCCTCTGTGAAACAAAGATAATGAGCCAGTGCAAATAAGGATTAACATCAGCAAAGTCTACGGACTGGCATGAATGTGACTAAGATCAGAGCTCGATCTGCATGTTAAAAGCTTGTGACTCAGGACCAGTTCTAGCCAGCGCAAGAGGAAGAAATTCTTAGAATGAAGCACTTTCCAAACTGGAGGAGAGCATTATTTGTACAGGGAGGATGGAACCAATTCATTCACCTTCCTCTGAAACACCAACTAACGGCCACTGCTGGAGACAAAAAGCCTGATGCATAAAGTGATAGGCTACTGCCAAATGCTGTGTGCTTATGTTCCTACTAGTGCAAAGTACTGGAAACCTCACTGCTACCAAAATGGTCTTGCTCAAATTTTTCTCATTTGTATTCAGTAGAAATAAGCTATCAAGGCCTCAGGAGGTGAGGAGAGGGAGTTAAATCCACTGGAATTAACTCGGCTAATGCATGTTGGAAGGCCTCAGGTTATTAAGAAGTGTTAGTGTATTGTCTGTTCCTTCTTAACTGATGAGATTTCATAAAACTTAGGTTGAGGGCATACTCAATCTTTCCCCTTCCTTGCAATTGTCAATTTGCAATGAATCATATATGCGTAAGATAGTGTGCAGATAAATTGCATATATACATGAGACCAAACTAAAAGTGAAAAGGCATGGAACATATGAATCATTGCTATGACCCGTACTGGGAAATAATATGACAGTTCTTTAGTTAGTACAGTTTTGCACATTGAAACTGATTTGTCCTTTACGGAGGACATGCATCCTGAAAAAAATCATGCTTTTCACATTTTATCACCGTTCAATATTGATTGTTGTGCCTAGATGGTCTGTCAGTGTCAAGTATGGGTTTATGCTGATGAGCTTTGCACTTGGGGAAACTTTCAAAAAAAAGAGACTCACCTGGGAGCTACAATAACTTGGTAGCGACGTCCACCCAAGGTGAAGCTGGGAAAATTAAATAGGATATGAAATAAAAGAGAGTTGGGAAACTGTATAGGAAATATTGACACATTGAGTAACAGGGCACTCAGTCATGTCATCTGAAGGAAGATCAAATGGAGTTAGAAATGAAACAAGGAACAAAGCTGGTAACAGATATTTGAATTTATATATATAGGGTTTCCCATCACTTTGCTCTGAACTCTCTGGAAAATGCTGTTATACAACCTCAGAAGAAATCAGACAATAGACCACATATTTCAAAATTGTAGTTCCCATCMTTGGTTTTCCTTTGGTCCTGAAGTGAAAGACTCTTTCATAGGTCTATGTCAGTAGCCCCTATTTCATTTCTTAGCTCGTAGGAAGTCTTACTTTCTTCCAGTTTCTCCCAAGACTGGCACTTAGCAGTAACTGGAGTCAAGGCACAATGCATTCTCTGCATTTGTTTCACTGCCTATCCATCTGCTGAAGATAGAAAGGATCAGAGGTCTCCAAATCCTAAAGAAATTAGTCAATTTTAAAGGACACAGACGGATGTAACCAACTCCTCCCTTCCCCCCATGCCCCACAGCAACCCCAAACTCAGCTGAAGCAATGTAAAATAGAATGGTTTCCAGAAAACTTCTTTCTCTCCAGCTTCAGCTTCACGGGTATGAGTTTGAGCAACGTCTTATTTTGCACTTTTTAATCCTATGTGGATCTTTTTTCACTGTATCCTCTGACCACTTCCTGTTCTCTAACCCTTCAGCAGTTAATCTGCAACATGCAGGCAGCCAAATACAGGTATATCGGCTTTTGCAAAGCAAATGCAAATATTGCTTTACAAGCTTCTCAAGTTATTTCTTTCAAGAAAACAGAAAAGAGAATTGTGTCACACTCTTTAAGTCAAATCTTTTTAGTCACAAAACTCTGTTATTACAACTTCTTTGAAAATACTTTGACATTTACAAGCTATACCMAATATTCAGTGCCTTTATGCTTCCCTCTTTGGAATACATTGTTCAGCATGAAATTTTCCTTTTTTGARCATTCATTCATTAGTTTCCCTAACTCTGGGTGTCACTGCACAAAACCACTCTGGCCTTAAAATTAAATAAATAGAGAACATAAAGTGATTGTTTGCCAAATAGTATTTCCAGTTCAAAATTTGTAAAATATGTGGCGATAAAAAAGGAGGTATATTTTGAATGGTCTTCACAGAGTTAATCTGGATTATCACAAAAATTTGCTTTCAGACATCCCACTATATGGTATGGTTAATCTGAAAAAATGTATTTATTTGAGTGGATATTCTAATCTAGAAACCATTCACTCTGCCATACCTTATTGAATACAGTAATTGAAATAAAATAGCAGGTCTGAAATGCAGAAGTTTGTTTTGTTTTGTTCTGTTTTTTTATTTATTTAAACTTCATAGCTCTTGTTCTTATAACATTAATAATGTATTTTTGAAAGATATGAAAGATACGAAAGTCACAATGTCGGCCATATAGTCAGTGTTGATCCAGAGATTATCAGGAGTACTGATAACACTGATAATCTCTAAAAGCTGCCTCACTTTTCCAACTAAGTTCTGAGGGAGAGAATTGTTTAAACATTATTTCTATAGGTATCATTAACCGCTTGGCAAGATTGCTCAGAATAGCTTATGTCTCACTGATTAGTTTGCTACAGTAGGACTTAAAGGACCTTTGTTCAAGCCCCAGTTCTACTAGTGACTTTCTGTGTAGCCCTGACAAAGCTATTTAACCATTATTGCACCTTTATGAGTAAAGCTAGTCAGCATGTGAGGGTTTTTTATTCTTTTTTGCCTCACGGCAAAAAAGATTTCACTATACTAGTGAGCACTTGTGTTTGTTTATTTTTGTTTAGATCAGAATTTTTAGGGGACTATTCTAACTTTCCTGCGAAATTAAGTTTTTTTCCAGCTGAAAAATTCTAAAAAGAAAAGACATTTCAAATTAAAAAAAAAATACAGGTTTTTACTTGCAAAAAGCTTTCACTTACAAGGTATGTCATTGCTTTCTGCAAAAGTACTCATTCAGCTGGAAGTCCAATTTTCCAGAACAAAAACAAAATCTTAATGGCAGATTTTTAAGTGGTCCTTTTATTTTCATTTTCCATTAGAGTTTTATTAGTTAGGTTTACTGCAGTAGAGACTGTCTCTCACTGGGTGTTTGTGCTACATTTAACACATTGACATAACAATCTTGTTTTGAGGTTCCTGGTGCTTTTCTAACAGAAATCATTCTTGTGCCCAGCAGTGGGGGTGAAAGGATGTCAAGGACATCAGAACTGGAATCACTAGCTAACCACACAAGACATGTGAGCTTGGTTTGCACCACTAGTACACTGCGGAGCTCTGCAGAGTTCATGGGACTAAATATCTCACTAGAAATGTACTATTCAAAATCCTACAAATAGGATAAGAATGGAGACCTTGCTAAACGGTTTTATTTATTTATTTATTTAAGGTACAGTGTGTAATGATCATTAGAGAAACTAAAAGCATGTCTGCTATACTGAATGAACCATGCCCAGTTAAGTTTTAGAAACTGTCTTTTCTTTCCTTTTTTTCCCCTTTCCTTTCCTTTCCTTTCCTTTCCTTTCCTTTCCTTTCCTTTCCTTTCCTTTCCTTTCCTTTCCTTTCCTTTCCTTTCCTTTCCTTTCCTTT
>NW_028186645.1:10929269-10962537 GCF_003343005.1 Rhea americana
TCTTTTTTCTTTTCTTTTTTCTTTTCTCTTCTGATAACATTTTGCTTTACTAAATCCTTAACAAGTGTGATTATGTAAATAAATCCTTTACCGAATCTCTTACAAATTGCCATCCCTTTCTTATGTCATCAGTAACCTCTCTTTCTCCCTTCAGAAAATTTGAGTATGAGATAGAGGACTATAATAATCTTTGTCAACTATTCTTGCAATCAGAGAGCTTAAGGTAGACAAGGAGGCTAACTTCTGGGTTGGCCTGCCATGTCATGGGCCCCATCTAGAAGTTCAGATAGCTTGTGACATGTATGAAATTGAATCTGTTAATTTAAATTATCTTTAGAGAGAATCCTCCTGAGTGACAGCACTTCCCATTTGCTCAAGACAAGGTGTAAAATAGAAAATTGCTACTTGGGTTACTTTATAACTTTAACTAATGGAAAAGATATTAAATTGCTAACCAACAACACCTCACTGGCATGAAAACTGTGAATTCAAAGGTGAACAGGGGAATAACATTTGCAATTTTTTCATATAGTACTCTAAAATGAAATCTGCTGTAAGAAAACACTTGGATTAAATTTACTATCACTAAGCAATCTTCATAGCCTTGAAAAAAGAAAACAATACTCTCCCTACTCCCCATTTCTTAAGCAATAGTCTCTTATTAGTGGAATATTATTGACTTAGAATATAGTAGAGAAAAAGGTCTACCAAATTAAATATAGTTAAGACAAGTCAAAGAAGTTGTTGTCAAGAAACCTAATCACATAAAAATCTTTTAAAAATAAATTAGAATCAGGAAGCCTGTCAAAATGTCAAGTAGGGCAAATTGAAAATGTAGGTGTAGCTGATCAGAATGATTAGGATATTGAAAAACTGCAGAGAAGGTAGCAGAAATGCCCATTTAAGAACTGCTATTAATAAAGGAATAAATCTAATGTCTGTTATACAGATACAATAATAAAGGTAAATAAGATAACTTTTGTAGGAAAGCCCACAAACTACTCTGAGACCAAAGCAAAATAAATCACTTGAGATTCCTCTGTTGTATGAAGATGGGGTCTCTCCTACAACGCTAAGTTACCCCAAGTCACAAATTTTGGACTTGAAGCAGAAATGGAGAGAGAGGGCAGGAAAACAATCTGCATAGCAAGTGTATGAAGGCAAATAATTTGCAGGAGGAAAAAGTTCATAGGGAAGAGTAGGAAACTTATATTCTTGTTGCTTCTTCAGGACTAGATGTAGTTCACCTCGTTGTAAACTTAGTTTTAAATAAATAATCAATTTAACTGCACAAATCCGTACTTTTCTACAGTTTCTAAACCAGTCTCCCACTAGTTAATTRAAATATTCTTTAAATATCTGCTTTCTGTGAATAGGAGAAAGTTTATTCTAATGAGTTTTGAGGAAAAAAWTTTCAGTTCAAATTCATAAGTAGTCTGTACTTGAGAAAAAATATTTGAAAATATGTAGAGCTTTGTATTTTATACTTAGAGTTCTTAAATGGGCTTACAAGCAGTAATTACATACTTTTCCTTCAGCCTGAGAAACCCCATTTTCTGTTACCTCTAATTAGAAATAAAATCCTGGTCCCCATATTTACTTCCTGGGCTGCAAATAGATAGGGCTGCCTCTTCCTTAAAGGGCTTTATTGAATAGCGTCTCAATTTCAGATAGCACCTCAATTTCAGAAGCTGCAGAGAAGAGAAATGGCATAGTCTCAAAAAAGCTACCTAAGTCCCAAAGACAGCAAAAATATTTGACCCCATCACTGGACTTGTGTGCTAAAAATAAGCAAGATGGCTTGACACAAGGCATAATGAATTAAAAGCTGTTGCACTTTTTAGATGACAAAGACTAATTTCCCCTGCTGGCCATTAAAATAAACAAAAAGGATTGTTTTAATGTTTGACAAAAAAATGATCCACAGGCAATAGAAAACAAAAGGCAGCTACGAGGGGCATCAGCTGCCAAAAAGAATCTGTACAAGACAGATGAATGGGATTTCACTGGACACCAGACTGTATATTCAAATGATATTTAATCTCTTCACCCCCACAGTAAGGAGATTTTTATGTTTTTGAAAGCAATAGGATGTTAYATTTTACATAATATTCAGGATGGTAGACAAATAAAAGGCGTTCAGCCTGTAATAAAGGTTTAGTTGTAATCCTTTAAGAAGTTCCTCCTTGTCAGAGTTAATGCTCAATTATTCACTTTACTGCTTCCAAGTAAACATTAACGCATCATGAAACTGAAGTATTGGTTGGAAACCTATATAAGTAAGGTAAAACTGCAGCTTTTATGGAGAAAGGGTTATTTGTCAATCGAATGAATGATGCCACTGCACACTTGCAGGCCATAAAAAAAAAAAAAAAAAAAAAGTATTCCAGTGTCAATTGGGCCATTTCTCACATATTGTTACTGCCTGGCTCACAGTCTCAGAGGTCTTACAATAGAGAGGAGGGCTGTGAGATAAACTCAGCTTCTTTTGTTAAGGCTGAATATGAACAGGGGGTTTTAAATTCTTATTTAGTTAGAGGTGCTTCTTAATAAATTTGACTGTAAAATTTGAAGTGAAATTTATCCCATTCATTTGCTAGGAACTTACTGTTTGAAAAACAACTCTGGAACAGAAAAGGATTTCCATACCCTGAAAATAATTTTCACATTCTACATCAGGATTAATCTAAAGTGGTATAAATTCCTTTTTGAAGAAGGAGATAAAATTCCTATTCCAGCTACTACTGAACTACTTGGACAGTTGCCAGTATAAAAGATAAGAGCTCAAATTCCTAAGGCATTAGTTTTTTGATGATGAAAAATCTTTCTTAGTCTCTTGTCTTTACTGGTAACTGGAGAGGAAAATAACATCTTGTCAAAAAAAAATCCTAATGAGACGTATCTGACTTTCTTATGATTGTCTTCAAACTTCCCTCTCTGGTCTGTTATGTGTGGTCCATATACAATTAGACTTTATCAAGACTCACTCAAACACCATTTCCTGACTAGAAAATCAGTTCTACACTTACTGAAAATCCAGACTAAGGTTTTGGAAAAATCCATTAAGATTCTACCAAAACACAGCTGATGTGTTTTGAAAACAGTTTTCTTCCAATTCTGATCAGATTCTACCTGATCAGAATTGGAAGAATCATTATCAGGCTACTTGATACTTCCACCGAATTAGAGGTCAGACAGTTCAGTTCTGACCAAAGTATTGGAAATTTTGAAACACTGTCAGAAGGCAATTAGGATGAAGAAAAATTCAGAAACAGGAGGAATAAATAACGTTGGTGCATCTCAAGTCGATACACAGACAGGTTGCCTTCCTTTTGGAGAGGCTTTGAAAGAAACTATTGCTTGTCCATTATGCAAATATGAGCTCACTGTTTAAATTTCCTATGGCCATCTTCAACAAACAGTGAATAAAATCTGATAATTATATTTTTCTTATATGCACCACACTCCAAGAGCAGGAGTTATTTTCAAAGGTTAATCATTTACATAACCTCTCTTTCTTCATCTTTTATATTCACATAAACTCAATCTCTGTAAAGACCACAAAGAATAAAGTTTCTTTTTTTACTATTAGAAGTATTCCATTGAAGAATACAAGGGCTCCATTCCACAAAACAGGTACAAAAAATCCTCCTGATGACTGTTGAACATGCACAAAATATATCCAAAATGATGCAGGTAGAAACAGTAGTCCAGTCTGCATGTAGCCTAATAACACAAAAGGTATTGTAATTATCCATTTTTTTTAATTATCAAGTAGTGTAGCTGGGATCAGCTACTGTGAACACATCCACTTGTGTATGTACTTTTTCTGACATTGTTAGGAAGCTAGTGACATGAAAGCTGCTATTTGGCAATCTCAAATTCAGCACTGATTTAAGTAAAATGAATATTATAATTTTATTTCCACAAATGAAGGTTTGATGATTCACAGATTTTCACTCAAGACTCTACTTAGTCTTATGAATTAATGTTCTTGTGAAGGTTCTGTTTCTCAGTGCTTATATATAGGCCATAGAAGTTGACCTATAGAGCTTGTTCTCAAAAGAACAAACAAGGAAATTGTACACACCTTCAGATTCAGAGAAGGTAGAAAGAAATATGAAGAAACATTAAACTACTGACAGGCTTTTTTTACTTCAGTTCCCAGAGGCTTATAAGATAGAACCTGTCAGTGGCTTAAGAGGGCAGAAATCTTTGCCTTTTAATTCCAGCAGATGGATAGTCAAAGTTTCTCTTACATCATCCTGTATCTTTTTCACAATATTTGGGAGGAGTCAAAAGAATAGCTGGTCRGGACTTGTTTTTCTGATTCACTATGGTTCCTGTGCTCTTTAATATTTTTTTACAATCACTTTTTAAAGTCGAATCAATTTAAAACTATCTTCTTTGCCTTACAAGTACATTCACAAAATTAGCTCAGAGGTTCTGAAAGTGAACCACAGACTAGAATTTTAAAGGCAGAGTAGAGCATTTAGACACTTTCATTGGAGGGCATTGGGAGTTAGGTACCAATTGTACCTCTGAAAGTCTTTTCTGAAATCATTAGAGAGACTCTACATCATGCAATCTACCCGTTTTTTTCTGATCATATAGATCACTTTTCTTCCAAGTCATTGAATTTAAAACTGGGAAGTACTTGGAAGATGGGATATATATTTATATATAAAAACTGTGCCCTCTTTTTCAATCTCCAGTTGGATTTTGAAATGGTTTAATCATTCTAATAAGTACAGTAAAATGCAAATAAGTCCATTGATATTTTATAAATTCTTCCTGAAGTATCTCCTAATTATTGTGAGGTGAATGCAAATAGAACAACTTTCAATTTTATAAGTCATTTAGCATAATTTACATATCCATTTAAGAATGTACATTTCTCTCAAAGTAATCAAATCAAACTATGGAATCAGAGAAATTATGGTCAGAAGAGACCCAGGGAAATCTCTCATCCAGCCTCCCCGCAACTACATGAGACATGGCTTTGTCTAACCAGATCTAGAAAACTTCTGAAGACAGAGGCTCCTCCATCCTCTTTCAGTGACCTGTTCCAGTGCCGCACTACTTTCATGGAGAAGAGGTTCTTACTAATGTTCAGTTTGAACCTCCTAAGCACTTTGTCTGACTCCACCAACAAGAATTTGGCTCCATTAACATTTTAATACTCCTTCAGGTAGTAAGAGATAGATTTTTCTTTGCCAGATAAAACAAGTACAGTTTCCTCAGCTTCTGCTTATATTCCCAAAGGTTTTGACCATCTTTGTTGCCCTCTGCTGGTCCCTGTCCAGTTTCTCAATATTTTTCTTCAAATAAAGGACAAAAAGCTGTCCAGGTTGTCCTAGGTGGTGCCTCACTACCATTGAACAGAATGAAGATAAATTCTTAGTCTGCTATTCACATTTCTCTTAATGTTATTCCCAGCTGTGATTACCCCAGTTATGATGAAAGCATATTGCTGGATCAAACTTCACCTTAACACTCAAGTATTTTTCTGCCTGGCTGCTGCTCAGTTGCCTTTTTTCTACCCCACATACAGAACTTCACATTTTTTCTCTTGAACTTCATGGATTTTCTTTTGGCCTAATCCCCAAGTGTCACAAGGTCTCTCTGCTCTGAAGCTCTGCCATTGTGTCAAGCACTTTCCCTAATTTAGTGTCATTACGAAATTTGTTGAGGAGCGGTTGTGTCTTTGCCAGAGTACTGATGAGGATGTTGAGTAATAAGGATCCCTGATTTGTTCCATTTATCATCAATCATTAACTGGACATTGAGTGTACAGTTAACTTCTGGGCATTTTCTGCCATTCATTATTTGTCTTTACAATCTTTACATATTTTGGCCTAGGGAACTCCCCAAATATGTTCCCTCTGTTTTTCCTCCTATTAAATTAAGATGGATATAATCTATCATGTCTGAAAGAAAAATGTTGGGTATTATCCAGATTTCTGAAAGGAAATACTTCTTTCTTCTGAATAAATACTTCCATTTTCTAGTTATGAGCATGAATGTCAGCAAGTAATACTTCTCTTAGCCTTGTTTTTCGCTTTCTAAGGAAACTAATTAGGTACAAATTATGCAGAAAATCCAGGACAATATGACCTTGTAGCTTTCCTATTACCACCATATATTTTGCTTACTAGGACTGGCACTGAATACAAAGGTTTGAGAACTTCTGAATTTTGGTTAAGGCCAATAAAGTGTATTGAATATATAAAATGTTAAGCTTTATAATTTGCAGAAACCKAATATACTGAGCTTTCTTTCATTAATTCAACCTGATTTTTTAGAGAAACCTCTGATGAGTGAAAAGTCTATGGAATAATTGACTCTAACTACAACTGGTGACCTTTTTGATCATTTAACTGTGGGTTACATGGATTATGAGATAGTGGTAAGTGATAATATAGTATTAAAAAGCTCATTTCGTATCCTGAGTAGATGTATAGAGAAGACCTCAAAAAGTAAACAGAGCRCATGCTCTTGGAGAGGATTTAATAAGCAGTCTAGGCCAATATCAGTTCATTTTCCTCAGGTAGATAGAGCACAGACTATACGGAGGCTTGCCAGGAGACAGTTACAGAAACTATCAAAAATGAAACATAATAATTTTGATCTTCAGACATAAAAAACCCTCATCATTTAGTGTCTCCTGGCCAAAGCTGACTTCAGAAGAACAATGAATTCAACCTATAATGGCATTTGCAAGGAATAGGGAAACCCTTACTATCAAGACAGCTCCTGGGGCCAGAGGACTAAATGTGAAGGGCTCTCCGAACTTTAGTTAGTATGGTGAAAGCTTATAAAGACTTTATTAAGAGGCCGGTTGCCCAGGGAAGTAAAAAAAAAATATGCTTGTGAAAAGCTTTCTATGCTGCTGGATTCTTGAAGTATTCCTACCCCTAAATCTGCAAGTCAGAAGATTACTAGAATAATTTACAAATTATGAACTTTTAAATAATTAAATGAAATATAAAAAGATCTATTTAATGTGTCTTCTGTTTAAAATTTAATAATTCAAACTTTTCTTCTTAAAAATTAGTGAAAGAAATTTCTTTGAGTAAATGGAAGGTCCAACACTCACATAAGCACCTGAGGTGAGGTAATAAGGCTTTAAGGACCTATATTGTAATACCATATCAGTGTGTCTACACAAGTAAATCCTTAGTGCATTAATGCTGCATTAGTGTCATGCCATTGGCAGGCACAACCAGACACTGCCTGTTGCAATCTTGTCTCAGAGAAATGTGTGTAAGAGGTGTTCAAAGGAAGTCTGCCATTTTCCTTGTAAGAAATAGGGGGATAGTAGTCTAATTGACTTTATATGAACAAAGCTGTGACCACAAGTCGGGCAAGAGAGGCTTGGATACCAGTGGAGAGAGACACTCAAGTTTCATAAGRGCTTCAACAGGATAGATTTAATAAAGGACATACATTTCAAGCTCAATGAGGAGTCACAGGAACTGTGTGGATGGGTCCCTGATGGGAGGCTGCCGGAGGCACAGACCAGACACATGGGTTGGACGCCCAGGCGGGACTCAACTCGTTATTCCTAAGGGCCCCTTAAATCTACTAGARATATTTTTATCTCAGCTMTGCTAACCTTGAGAAAMTACTGTCTAGGAAGCAGCCAGGCACTGTGACAAAACAGAATGTGCATGCTTGGCCCTGATGGGAATTTGGTCAGTGTGTAGTGTCACATGCTGTGCCTGCTACCACATATTCTGCCAGTCACTAACTCTTTGCCAGATTTTCCACAGGTATTCTCACTACAAAGGCACAATCAGAAGATGCYGTTATTTTTTGCTTAAGTTTTGCTTCTTCCTTATATGAAAATGGCACAATGTGCACCACAAGTGGTGATATCTATTAGAAGAATGCACAGTATATACAGAGCAGATGGGCAATCATAATATGGAATATAGCTGAAGAACACATGTGGGCTCTTAGGTAACTGATGCATACTGATACACTTGATACTATCTGAGGAACCAAACGCCAAAAGGTGTTAAGAGAAATGCTGAATAAAAACAAGGTAACAGTCAGAAAAGAAGAGCGAATCTAGTTCCTCAAAGTCATAAAAACCGACTAGRGAGCATGAAGGGTATGGTTAGGAGAAAGACAAAGCCTGCAGGTCTAACTAGAAAGGGGCAGAAAGGGGGCTTACGCTGGAAAGGGTGAGCTGCATCGAGATTCTTCCCTGACAAACTCCTTTCTCTGCACCATGCTGAGTGGGTTCAGCAAAGAGTCCACCTGTATCTAGGGTTAGGATTAGGAGAAAAAGCCTACCCAAAGGTAGAGTGGGGCTGAAAGGCGAATGCCACATGAAGGAGYAGGCTGTACCAAGACGATTCTCCCTGACAATTTCTTCCCCTAAGCTATGGATGCAGATTTTGGGCTAAGGTTCAGCCTACCCTGTGGTTAGTGTTAGAAGAGAGAAACAGCCTAGAGCTCCAGGTGGGGTGGGGCTGCAAAGCTGCTGTCAAAAGAAGGGATAGACTGCACCAAGAATTTTCCCAACAACTTCTTCTGGGACATGAATTAGGCTTGTAAATTAAGCCCACCCAAGGGTTAGACAAAAGACAAAGCCTTGAGCTCCACATAGAGTGGGGCTGCAAAGAAAGCCGAAGGAAAGTGGAGTTCCAATAATGGCTGTTGGATCACTTTAGCAATTTGCCAGCAGGACTTAAAGGCATTTTTTGGACACATAAATGCACTTTCTGGATCTTAGATCTTTGTAGAACTAAGCAGCTCTTCAAGTGTTATCCTAGCAATGGCTGAAAACACTGGCCTGCTCTGAAGAGGTACAGACAAACAAGACAGCCATTCAGACATCTTGAAGCATACTGAAATGCTCACCTAGAGAAGCAGCAGCCTCAGTTGTCCTTCTCCTCATTCCTCACTAACAGCTAAGAAGTAGAACAGCAAAGGGAGAGTCACACAGTGCATTCAGCTAAGCTTAAACAAGGAATAGGGAGGAATCTAGGAGGGGATGACCAAGTGATTTGTGAGTTTCCCTGAAGTCCCCATGATAGATGGACAGTTTATGGTTATCAGGGTTGGGCAGGCCTTGTGTCCTGCATATCGATCCCACTTGCTTGAAAATTAAGTGTGCTATAAATCCACTGCTTTCCTTCCCTCTGCGTGCTCAGCAAAGGCACATATTGAAGAAAGTAAGAGAGCCAAAGTGAGGAAGACAGGAGGTGCTAGGAGACAGAAGTATCTGAATTGAAAGACTTGCTCGGAGATCACTTTGAGCAGCCTACTCATCCTCCCCTCTAAACATTTTAAATATATTAATGCAGTAATTAACAGCGGGAAAAGAGTGGAATGTTTTCAAAACACCTAAGACAAACCGTTCACATTACAGAAGAGTCAGGGTAAGAAAAGATGCCATACCATGCATTAAATGGCCTTTATGTTGCTGCTTGCTGTTCACTTATGCTGTAATTCTTTATTTTTCTTCCTCTCTCCAGCCTCTAACCTATTTAATAAGTGCCTTTCAAACCAATATTTATTTCATACCAAAGCCTTTACAGATGCCAGTTGCAGTATCCCTTTACAAACAGTTCCAGTTAGAAGAAATTTTATTTCAATGCAGGGAACTGCAGTTTTTTTGTTTTGTTTTTTTCTGAAGAATAAAGGTTGATAAGATAGGCAATATGTTTGCAAAAGAACTTTTGAGCTGTCTGTGGTGTATTATTATCTTGCTGTGGACATGCATTTGTATTTACCATTGAGCTCTTCCAATCAAATAGCCAAATGAGAGATTTCAAGGTAATTAAATGTATACCCAGGAAAAAAAACTACATTAAGGGGCTAAGGGATAAGATTTTTTAAGCTGAATAAGTAAAATGATTAATCTTTGGGTCTGCATGTAAGCAGAAATTCTGGAGCAGCAAAAAAAAAAAAAAAAAAAAAAAAAGTCCTGCTGTTTGTAAGCAACCCATTGGCAAGGTGCTGCACACAATTATCCACTCAGCAAAATTAACTGATTACAAATTAATAAAAAGTAATCTGCTCACAAAAAAAGCTGCAAATATTAGAAGTGTTTTGGGTGTAAACAGACTTCTAATCTGCAGCTAATGGAAGTGAAATCTCATCAACTGGCCCTTGCTGTCCATCTGCAAGTCTAACCCTGACTCTCTCAGGATATTCCAAAGGAGTAGCTTGTAGAAGCACTCCTTACCCTGCCTTAGAACCTAATGTGCTGGATTGGCATAGGTCTGTTATTTGAATAAAGCAGCTGGTTAAAGATCCTTCTCAGGATCCTATCTGGCACTGCAGCGTCATGCTTCTGCAGGGAGACAGATCTGTCAAAGAAGCAATGTTGGGACATTAAATATGGTCCAGGGAAAGTAACTTCTCACAGCCTGGCTAAATCTTTTACAAGGAATAATCCCAGCTCTATTCTTAATTTCATCCTAGCTTTAACTTCACCTACTGAATCTCCCTTCTATGATCTAATTTAACTAGATATCTCAATCAATCATATTTAATACATAAAGCCATTTAGACCAAATCAAGTGGTCTCTCATTCCTTCTTTTAAAGACTTCCATGGAAAATTTTTAGAAGATATACAAGGATTTTTTTCTTAACACTTGCTAGCACTTAACTTCCAGGAAATACTCATTTTGACATTTAAAATAAATTTTTTTGATTTTCATAATTCTTTAAAATGTTGGTTTTACTCAGAGTAATAAATGAATAAGAGGTTAAAAAAAAAAAAAAGCTAGGATTTCATTTCCAATTTGAACATCTTCTTCATGGCAAAAGGAATTCTCAGGAGCAGAGGGGAAGGTAGGAAAGTCACTTTGGCCAGCAAATTGAAATAATTGTCATTCATACATTGAATAAGCATGATAAACAGCATAAGGGAAAAACGGAAATTTCTTGGCACTGTAGTATTGTAATTTTGTGAGAAAATAAAGACACTGACAAACTTAATATTGAAGAATATCAAGAAGTTCAGCTGCCTCAGTGCCCCACTCACAGAGTAACTTTTTCAATATCTTATAGATGAACTTGAAAAGTACAAAGAAGTGGCTATGCCCTCCAAAATACTCTAGTATTAATGAGTAAAATCTTGGGATGAGGCTTTAGAGTTCTCCAAAGCTGGGCTGGAGGAAGGTTTTTCTTGGTATTTAAATCATCCTATTTTTAACAAGTATTTTCAAGCTCCTATTTCTATTTTATTCAAATGGCTCTTCCTATCAGTCAGTATCAGTGGCTAATCAAAAGCTTTTCTAATGCAGTAAGAGCTGAGTTATTCTAGGATAATATTTGGAGAGAACATCAAAGTGAAAATGCAGTTATTTTCATTTCTAAGGCACTAGAGACTGGCAGATATTCATGGGTTTTATTTATTAATTTATTTTGACAGCACTTAATATATTCATTGGTCTGTTGTGTAAAAATCCTCCAGACCCCTGTACTTTTAAAAGATGTTTCTTCTTATTGATTTCCTGCAGTCAACTATAAGACAAATTCTGTGATTCCTAGTAATATACACACTGAGGAAACTTAGCCAATAAAAGTGTTTACTATGTTGTAGCATGAGGAATGAGAGTAAAAGGATCTCAAATCAATTGTAAGTGTACTCCCAACACAATAGCCATGGTAAATTCAGAGATGAAATGAAAGATTAATTCATGGAGATGGCAGTTTAGAAGCAGCATGTTATTGTCGTATTGTTATCCTTGAGAAAATATTTTTTCTTTGTGCTTTTGCACAGGCTTGCATTTGCACTGGCCTTCTGCATGGCAAATGGAATCCGTCTTCTTCTACCTACCTATTTGCCAGAGGTTTTATCTCATGCAAGATTAATACTGGTAATAACAATAATAATAACAATAATAATAATCTCCTACATTTATATTACCCTTTTCATACAGAAAGTTCCCAAGGTACATTTCACTAACAGTGTTGAATGRTTTAGAAAATTAATATATCTTTCTACACAGAATGATATAATAATTTAGGTTGGAAGGGACTTTTGGTAGACATTCAGCCCAAATTCCTGCTCAAAACAGATCAAACAAAACAACTTGCTCAAGCCTGCTGCAGTCAATTCTTAAATATCTCCAAGGGTAGTGAATTCCTTAGTATCTCTGGGAAACCTATTCCAATATAACAACTCTCAAGGTTAAAAACGAGTAGGGGAGGAGGGAGTAAAATTAAAGGGCCTGGCCCTTAGGTGGTCTCTCTGCAATATGCCTGAGCTGGCTCCTGGCAAGCAACACACCTCCCGAGACATTGTGTGGGGCTGACAGGTTGCTGCCTCTGCCCCCTGCAGGAGAAGGTCTCCTTTAACTATCATTTGCCTTTTCCCCCTTGGGCAGACATTAACTTTAGGCTCCGCAGGTCCTGATGAATCCCTGATAAGTCTTGTTTGCTCTCACTAGTGCCTAGGGCCATACACCTACTCCAGCTGGCAGATTTGAAGACGGATCAGGAACCTTCCTCTGGTTAGCAGAAGTCACAAGTTACCAGCCTTCTCCACCCTGATGGCCACCCTCCACTGCCATGTGACCATGGCCTCCAGCTTGTCCCTCTTCTGTGCCTTGTGAGGCTCTGCCTCTCCCCTGCAGACTTTCCACAACAACCCTGCCACTCTCCTCTTCTTTCTCCCTCAYGAAGCATACCTGGCTCGCCTCTCCCTGCAGTGCCTCCCTCATGAACCCAGGGTCCAGGCTTGCCTCCTGCAGAAGAAGCCCCAGGCCTGGGCAGCACCAGCCTTCCGTGCAGCTCCAGGGCCCAGACTGCCACTGGGCCCCAGCCATCAGCAGCACCTGGGACACTGTGGCCCCACAGAGCCACCACATGGCAAATGGCCACCACCACATGGCACAGCACAGCACAGCACAGCTCCTCCCCCATCCCACAACCCTGCCCCATGGCTCCCACCTCCCACCCTGCATGGCCCTGTCTCAGGATAGTCTGGGCCTGCCACCTTGACTCTCGCTCCCCTGCCATGTCTATGGAGTCCTGCCACCMTCACATCACCTAGGAGGATGTGCCTAGTTTCTTCATGGCAGCAGCCTTGACCCTGGCAGCCCTCTTCTGTTCTAGTGTGGTATCAGAAATGCAGCCCTGAGGCACTTGTGCATGTTGCAGGTGAAAGGAAGCCATTGTGTGCAGCTGGTCGCTGGGCTGCCACGTGGGTGGGTACTACCTCCACGCAGCCCCTCATTTGAATGGGATGAAACACATCCCGTGTCAACGGCCTGATTCTTCCAGTCAGGTTCACACAAGGGTCTGCCTCCAACAGCAAAYATTCTCGGGTGATAATTAAAGCTCTGCACACGCCCAGGAGGTCACACAGCTGCTSGTGTGATCTCCACAGGATATTAGCAGCATAATAAGCTACAGCCTCTATCAGCCTTGTCTTGTGGTGTTTGTAACCTCATGGAGTTGTCATGTGCACCCAGTAGGCTCAGTCAGCCCCAACTGCCCCACACCTTTTCTGTGACTCTGCAGAGCGCCACTAGCGCGCAAGGAGCAGGGAAGCAGAGGCCAGCTGTGATAGCTCGAGCAGGTTAGGACCTCATACCGCATTGGCAGGGGGAGTGGGCAGTAGCATAGGGTATGGAGATGTACTCCTGAGCCTCGTTTACCCCTACTCACTTCTATTTCCATTAGTTCCTGTTAGTTTCTTTCTCCAGTCAATCAGGAACATGTTAGGTAGCTGAAATGAACTTCCAGACAGTAGAAATCAGGGATTGGAATGAAAATGGGGCCAACTCCCAACATGTGAATGCAGAAGGATAGCAAGAGGACTGCACCGTAGCCTTGATCTCCATCTGTGTGTCACAAGGGAAGAAGGAAGAGCCCAWGAACTGAGGGGCAAAAATGCATCCACAGAGGTAACAGTGAATGCATCTTTCCCTCATGTTTGTCAGAAAGAGGGTAAAAGTAGCTGCTCCTCCATAGCCCTCCTCTATTCCTTCCTTTTGTCATTACATAAAGGTGGAAGCAGAGGACAATAGACAGGACAGCAGGTGTGAGTGCAACAAGAAAACACCCTCCCTCATTCATGCCTTTGTAGATAGAAGAAAAGCATGAGCAGGGACAGAATAAAGAAGGGAGTAAAGACTCAGATGAGCATTCTCGCTGGTGGAGGCAGTTTCTGGCAGATGGACTATGTGGCCGGGAGTATTGTGCTGATACAGGGAGGAGCTCAGGAAGCAGAATAGTAGGGGAGCACTTACCACTTTGCACCTGGCATACACGGGCAGTGGGGAGCTACAAGGGAGCATTATGAACCAAAAGAAGGGCTGCTCATGACAGCTATGCTGTCATCAATGAAGAATTTGAGCTGGAGAGTCACACAGAGTGAATTATATCCTATTAATCCTCCACACACTGCAGCCCACATCAAGACATCCTTGCACAAGAAGGTTACACAGTCTGAGCTAAAAGATGCTGTAGCCTGGCATCAAATACTTTTTTACAGTTCAGTCAGGAGGAGAGTCAAGACACAAACCTTAGTCTGATGCAGAGCTTGATTCTCTGAATGCTTGAGAGAACTGTCAGCAGCACTCTGGCCTCAATATTTCCTTAGTGCTGCGGAGGTTTGGGGCTTTTTATACAAACGGGGCAGTATGATTCATCCTGTCTATAACTTGGAGGTGGCTCTTTTTTTATTGTTAGAATTACTAAGCTAGCAAGAGCAGTAGTGTGATGAGTTAGCAAAATAAGCCAAGAAAGATAGACCTCTCCAACAATCTTAGAATGTACTTTTCTTGAAATGGCTCAGCAGACCTCCAGGAGTGTTAGTCTGCATCATAGAATGTGTAGAGCTGATAAATAGCTAGAGGTAAAACCATAATTAAAAATTCAAAGTTAAAGGTTACAGATATTCAGCCTTTGAATTCCTGCTGTTTGAGGAGATTACTGGCATAATATATAATATTTCAGAGGTATTTCTGATGTGGAAGATTAGTAGAGGTACTCATTTTCTTTCTTTCAAACTATTTGACTGCACAAAAAGAGCAATTCTGTTTCTTTGGGTGATATTGTAGCTGCCACTGTCAGGAATACTAGAATCAACAGCAGCAGTAGCCAGTCCCTCGTTTCTTAATCAGAAACATATTTCATTTTTTTGATATTTAATCATTTTTTCCCTGCTCATCATGGCTCTGAGCTTGATTTGACAGTTCTTTTAAGCCTTCCCACTTCCTGGGAGAAGCATAGGGTGGGAGTGTATTCAAAAACTGTATTTCGTTTCATTTCATTTTCATTTTTTGTCCAGCACTCAATGACAAAACTGGTTAGAAAGAGATGTATGTGAAACTTTGAGAYAACCTTCAGATAAGTCATTATTGGTGGCAACCTGTTTACTAGCACTGCTATGATGAATGCAATAACTCACTTTATTTTAAACCACCTCAACTAAAGAGATTCCTGTACTATTCATGTTTTAGCCCAGGGGATAGAAAGAACTGCATTGTTAGAGAAATAGGGTCTGATTTGTCAGTTATCCTTCAGATACCCTGAGGATAACTAGCAACATAATGGCAATCTTCTGTTTCCTTGGGAGTCTCAACATTTCAGTGTATTCTGAATTGAACATTCAAAATGAAGATGGATGGACAGTCATTTTACTGTCCCATGGACATTTCTGAGGTTTTAGAATTTCATGATGGCTATGTAGAGTGATCACTAAGCAATGAACTTATGTTTTCCTGCATCACTTGCTTGAAAAAAATATGATGTTTCTGGATCAAGTGTAGGCAAACAACTGTTTTCAAATCAGCCAGGATCTAGGGATTTTATGCTAATTTTGTGATGGCTATGGGAGAACAGATAACACTTGATCCAAGTGCACTTTAATGTGGCTCTAGGAATGTTAAAACCTGGATTCACTATACCATTACTTATGGCCTAAATTTCATGGGGAAAAAAAAGACTTAATTGAGAGAACTGTGCTGCAGAATTGCTGGTGGTGATTATATCACTTAGTTTAGCTCAAATTTTAGCTCCATTTTGCATGGTCTTGAAACAAGGATTTGATCCTGATTTCCACACAAACAAGTTGAATATTTTACTTTCAAACACATTTGTTATTTTGAAACACAATTTTTTCAATCCCCTCTGTTACAGTTGTCTCATTTTGTATAAATATTAATTAACTGAGTCCAAGAGAGTATGAAAAGGAAGGTACAAATTGCCTATATATCCTAGTGGTTATAATACCAGGAATTATAGAGAGTCATAGTTCAAGCCTGTGTTTCCAACCAGTTCTCATTTAGATTACTATTTCTGCTCCCTATAGTGTAAAAATTTAATGGTACACTCTTAGATTAAAAAGCAGGCATTTTTTAAAAATAGCATCCTTATCTACATTGCTAATCGTGGTTTGGATTAGTAACACATAACAAGTTCTTAACATCTGATTTTCTCTCTTATTATTATTCTTTATACTGCGAAAATGTCTGTGAGAAGGAAAATGGTCTTGTAAAGCTGCAATGAGATGTCCATTCAATCCCTGTATTTGCCAAGACACTACCTAAGTCATTTATGCTCAAGTTCTAGCCCTCTAAAGTAGAATCTTAGCTCATTTATGCTATGTACCTATTCATAGGTACATCATGATGGAATATAGTAAAATGAGGAAACCATGGAAACAATCCYAGGTTAGCTATCAGGAAACACCCAAATGTGTGTGAAATCTTGTTTCTCTAGGAGGCTGAGCATCATGAGACATAAATCATAACCTCCCTTAATAGCACTAGGTCTCTACAACCATTCTTTCGTAAGAGAGGGTTCTTTGTATCCTTTGTAAAACAACTTATCCTTTGCATAATAAATGCTCAGCCAAGGAAGTGGGAGATTGCATTCAGTTCTCTTYTGAAAGATCTGAAGCCTACAAAAGCATCATTTTCATGTACCCATTCCTCAAGAAGGTCCAGGTGAGCAATAAGCAGGTGAAGAAAGGATGCAATTACAGGAATCTACCAAACCCTCTTAGCTCTGAATGCTACTCGCAGAATGCCAGCAGCCTGAGCTGTTCACCCACTTTCAAACTTCCAGCTAAGGTATTCTGTATCTCACTCCAGAGTTTTATTCTCTTTCTGACCAAGAAAACCCAGGTTTTTTCTGAGCTGAGATTAGTTCTCCAGATGACAACCTCTCACATCCTACAGCTGAGCCTTCTTCCTGTAGCTAAATCAAATTAAAAGTAATATTGAGTTATAGAAAAAGAGCTAAGAGCACTACTGCATGCAGTTAGCCCTCTACTGCAGCATCTATCCCAACCCTATCACACTCCCTGCTGCTAGAATCAGAATACTTCATTTGCTCTGCACTGCTATAAGTCTGTTATAAGTTTGTTGATCATTCTAGCAGGGATTTCCAAATTGCAGGCATCATTAGAAAAACTTAATTTGCRTGGAATTCTAATGACAATAGAAACCCCCTCCTTACACCCGACAATATATCATAAAATTAATAAGTAAGGGGCTACCCTTCTCAGAGTTGCTTATATTAGGTCAGGTTTTTTTATATCTGCAGCAACAGATTTCTAGGTTTACAGGGCTTTCAATTTAGACAGTTTCTCATGATTTTATGTTTTCTGGCTTAGGTAGCTGGTAAGTAGAGAAATGAGATTCCAGTTCCAGATTTGGTTGCTTAAATGTCAGCAATTTTATTGGATTTAAGATCTTAATTTCTCTGTGCCTCTAGTCACCCTAAATAAAAATTAAGATATAATAATAAAATATAATTATTATAAAATGCTATTTTTCTGACCTTACAAGATGTTAGGTACCCACCTATTGCAGAGGTCTCAGTATACAGAAATTGGGACCCTTCTGTAAGGAAATCCAAGCACAGATTTTTATCCTGCTAAAATAATGTTCTCTGCTCCAGAGTAGCACTTGTCCAAGGAAAAAGATGCAGGATATGATGAAGAAAGAGAGGTGCAGAGAAAGAGAAAGATATTTTTAAAGTCACAGAGCAAATCATACTTTGGTTTCCTGCATCACAGACTTGAAGGTCAAATACAGGCTATCATATTACATGTATCAGGATACATGTATCCTGACAACTTATGAAATGGAAGATGGTGAGGAAGGTGCTATTTTTCCACCATGCATGCAACTGTAAATGTATTCTGTACTATGCAGTGCTAACTAGGAGACTGCAACACAACTTCGCAAGCACCATCAAGACTGGCATCTTCCTGTGAAATGCTTTATCTAGATATCCAAACAGAAACATCATTTCTTTCCTTTATTTACTTCTAGAGATCGATATTTAGAATTTTTCCACCCAGTAAAATGAAGTAAAAGAGTTTTTAGGAGCTGTGTACCCCATGTCATTTCTCATGGACTATATTAGTATCACAGTGTGTGTGTGAACTGCAAACACTGTAAGACTTTTTTGTTGTTTATTTTTAAAATATAAAATAGCTATATTGGTGGGATTTTTGTGACATGGAAATATTTTAAATTGGTCTGAAGTCTGTAAAAATGTGTTTATACAACACATACATCTCCAGTTAAATTTGCTCTTTTCACTGAAATCGTTAGTTTTAATCCCTCCAATTCATTGCTGGTTTCCTTCCAGGACTGCATTCTTCCATTATACAATGGTGATAACAATGCTTGATATTTATAGAGCACTTTATATTCTTAAATCTCTGTGTAAGCATTCATTATTTCATCACTATAGATTTAAAATAATTCAGTTCTATTATAGARGAATGAAATGGAAGGGATTAAAGCACTCAGAACTGGTACTGACTGAAAACATGTCAGTAAAAGAGAGTAAAAATCAGGAACCTCTGACTTCTGGGATTGTAGTACCTACTAATTCATAGCATTTATCAAAACAATTACTAAAATTATTGAAGGAAAAAACCCTACACAACAAGCAATTTACAAAGGCCTACTATATGTCATAGATAACACTATATCATTATTATAACGAGTTTAACATATAAATGGACTTGGAAGGTCTGTGGAGTTTATTTTGGATAAAGGTGAAAATACAAGTTGTATTCTGAAAGATGCTCATTCAAATACTTATTTTGGTCACATTTCTGAGAAATAATTCCATCACTTTTGCTAGGACTAGGGACTTTTCTCAAGTAAATCAATTTATTTTATTTGTATTCCCCCTTCCATTTTTTCCAGTTTCAACTGAAATATATATACATATAAATTCTTTAGAATCAGACCATTAGACTAATTTTTATCTGTTCTCTACCCAAAGTTGTAGTAAATATCTGATGCATGCAAAATAGGAAAATATAAAATATAYTGAGCTAGTTTTGAATTGTTTTCCAAGAAAGATATACTTCCCATTTGTCCTGTGGAGGTCATTTCCAATAACAGATTTTCATGAAATAAAATCAATTTGTTGACATTTCATTGTCCTCGAGTAGTGAGTTGAATCTGAGCATTACAAAACACTCAGAGAATTAACCAATAAATCCAGAAAGTTAAATGCTATCCTCTTCTCCTTGTTTTCCTCATTAGAAGACAATGAGACACTAGAAGTTGGCTAACCCTCTGAAAGTCAAAAATTTTTAGGAAAGATACCAACAATTACAAGTAACCAAGTTACCATGTCTTAATAAATTACTTTTTTCAGAGTTGAGCCTTCCTAATTAATTCCGTACACAGTCCTACACTTCTGCAATTGCAAAGTAATTTACCTCACATTTGCAATAGGCTGGATGTGGATGGGTAAAATAGTCTAGCTGATCAGTGATGAATCCTGCAGAGCAGTAGCCTGATGTTTTATGATCATCTATGATGTAAGGCCCTGAGTACCCCCTCTCCGTTCCTGGGGATTTGCCTGCCAGGCCTCACGGCCAACCTAGAGACAGTGCAGCTGGGGGCTGTCACTCTTCTTTCTGGTGATCTCATTCTCAGAGAGCTCTGCTGGGAGCCTTCAGCAAGGCCTGAGCCATGGGAGCTGATTTTAAGCTGTAGCTCTTACCCTTGGCTTGTGCCTGATCTCCTGTCACAGCCATGCCTGTAGCTGGCCATGGACCTGCTGTTCTGAACCCTGCCTGCCTCACAGACAGTCTTCCCAGCTTGACCTTGAGAAGGCTAAGTCTCATTGCTATGGACCTCCAGGCCTGTCTGCTTGCCTCACTCAGCAGTGGTGGGATGGGCCCTGATGGTGGGGGCCACAGCCTCAGCTAGCCATATTATTGTGCTCAGCAATTGGCTTTCCATCCCACAGGGAACAGCCAGCCCCTGCTGTTTCCTGACACTCGCAGGTGAAGGAGATATCACTTTAATTACTGGTAGCACCAGGATTTGTGTGTATATGGGGAAAGTTATGTCTTTAAGGTCCTTTTATTCCAATCAGAAGACTGTTCCAGAACCTCTCTCTTCTAATGTTCAAAAATCTTGTATTTCTGAGCTATTTTTTTTCATTGGCATTTTATATCTATTTAATCTCGCATTGTACTGTCCTTTATCTTAAATAGTTCCCCTTCTCCAGTGTTTACCCCACTGTATTTATAGACAGCAATCCAAATTTGCCCTGAACAAGCCTCTGTTTCTCATCCAAATAACCCTTACTCTCTAGCTTCCTTCATCTTTCTTGAATATGATGATCAGAACAGTACACAGTGTTCAATTTTACTAAGCTTAGTTCTATAAGACCTACTGACCAGGGATAGTCTCCTTTCTGTTTCTACAGTGAATAGTGCAATAGAGCTCTAAACTTGTGGATACAATATTTTATCATGTTTAGAAACATGTTGGATAGTAAATTGTGATTCAGAAGAAGCTCCAGCTTACTGAACTCTATATTAGTGGTCAGCAATGAAATACAAACATTTCCAATGTTGCAATAGAGAAATAATTCTTTTATTCAAAGTCTCAATTCAGTTACCCACACAAAGACTTCTAGAGGCATTTCAGGTACCTTAAGACATCTGCAACATTCATACCAATAACACATGGTACCTATGACAGATGTGTGCTTTTCCAGAACAACAGCTGAAGCCCAAGCAGGGTACCCCGTGGTACCTAATGACTTTAGAAACCTACATACGGGCAACTAAAAGGAGCCACAAGGTGCCCATTGAAGTCATGCATGCTAGACTGCTTTCATTGAATGACTTCATTTCAATATCATCAATTTGTTTCAGTTATTTGCTTTTTGGTGCCAATGTGGACAGAAGGGAAGCTGGACCATGTAGTCAGCAGCTCTGTTTATTATTTCAGTTTTGCAAACATACTTAGTAAAAAGGGATTTGGTACTGTTCATTGAGTCACTTGTAAGAAAACTTTTGATCACTACATGTTTATGACCAATACCTTTTAGTGTTCTCCATACTTTTTCATGGTGTGCAGCTGTTAACCTAAGTTACCTGATTCTGTTTCAGTTTCTTTGTTRAATGATTGAATTAACAAAATAACAAATAATGAATAATCATATTTACTGCTGAATGTGGAATTAATGCTACTTTCCGTATATCAAAGTGAGCGAATACCCATTTGATGAATATTCCTAATCATCATAGCAAACAAGATGTGAATGTAGCTGAATTCAACAGCATTTTGAAATGGAAAAGAGGCTTGAATAGATGGTGTGGGGTTTTCAGAGAACTTTGCCTCCCACTCTGAATATGTACTGCATTCCTTGAAAAGTTTCAGATGCTCTTCTGTAGAATTTGCAGAGGAAACCCTGCAAAGGCAAGGCATATTATTAGCGTTAGCTGCAATTTTTAAGTCAGCACTGCATTCACAACATTAACAGAAACATCTGTCTCTCTCTCCCATATTATCACATATCACAATCCCTTAGGTGTTTTAACTTTAAAGACAATTCTAAGTAAAATGAGCAACACAACAGCAGGGAAGCTGGACAACTTCAAAAGTAAAGCCTCAGTTTTATGCGTTAAAGGCCTCTGTGGAGTTCCAGCTTACAGACCTAGATCAGATGTTAGTCGCAGCTTGGTTTCTGATGGAGTGCAGTGCACTATGCAAGATGGTTGCTATGTTATTTCACATGCATCTGGGACTAACTGAAATTAGCTAACTACCCTGGAGAAATTTGCCAGTACAGAAAACAGCCATCTCCATGCCTCTGCCCTTGACTTCTGTTTTGGAAGTCTCTGACATGGCTTGTCACTACAATAAAGGCCCTTGGAGAACTCTGTGCACTGCTAGTGCCCACAGATGTGACTGAATGTTTGATATTGAAAACCCATGACATAGAGGCAAGCTGAAGGTCGGGAAGGTTTTTATTAGACAGTAACTGATTGATCCTCTCAGTAGAAACTAGTATCTGCATCACATGTCTACATGATATCTACCTTAAACAAGTACCATGATTAAAAGTAATAACAGAAAAGAGGAACTCCATATAAATGTCAGGAATCTCTTTCTTCTACGCATTCCTTCAATGTGTTGCTGTTCTAAGGTTGCTCTCCCTATCAGTACTTCTAAATGGAGACTTGCTGAAGGTTGGTTTATAGTGATGGCTTCAAGATGAAGAAGTCAGAAAGGAAGGACCTCTATCCAGGGTCAGTGAGCTTGAGCTCATTACTTTCACACTGGTTCCTCACCACAGAAGCAGGTGCTTGGCTTTTCTGCTTAGATTCCTATTAAAAGCTCTAGTTAGTTACCAGGACCAGGAGCTTTGAGGCAAAGGCAGTATTAGCCTCATAAACATATTGGATCACAGCAAAGATCCATTTAACCTGTACCTTGTCTGTGAGAGTGGATCCTGGTTAGAAGAATGTAAGAAAGTACTAGTGATCATTCAGTATATTTTCTCAATTTCATCAAGTTTAGTTTGAGGCGTTTCTTCTAAACCTATGCTTAAATTTGTCTAATACTTTTTGAACTCATTTAAAATGTTGACCTCATCTTGTGGTAGTCACTCTCACAATGTCATTATACACTGTGTGAAAAAGCATTCCCTGGGTTTTTCCCAACATTGTCAAAGCTTCTTGATCTAAAAGGAAGAGCAACAGAGAATTTGCTCCTCAGCAATTCTCCATATCATGTGTGATGTTATAAAGCTTTATTATATCCACTCTCAACAGTTTCCTTTGCAAGCTGAAGTTTCCTAGTGTAAATACTCTTTCTATATTTGGAGTGGAACAATGATCTGCTGCTGACTATCTCTCCCCTACCCTTTGCCTCTGAACATGGGTGGACCATTTGAAATAGAAAACATCTAATTTCCCTAGAGCTTTTGCATTTCCTTCTGTAATGTTTCTTTTCTTTTGCATGAGAAATAATATTTACTTTTTAGTTCACTTCTTTAAAGATGTAAATTCCAATAAGTAATTTATTTCTTTTGTCAGTCCACAATAACTGTCTTTGTATTTCATGTGGAAACTCACAACTCTTTATGATGGGGAAAAGGACAAATATATCTAAGTCAGAAAAGTCAAAGATTTCCAAGCAGTGAGTCTTACGGCTGAGACAAAAGTCCATGACAAATCATGGCTTTTATCTCAGGTGTCTATCTAGAGGTTAGTTTTTAATGTCGCTCTCTACATAAATAAATAAAACTCTTGGATTGCCCACTAGTTCTCTTCCTCTGTGCCTCAAAAACACTAAAAGAAAATAAAAAAGACCAGAGCATAAGTCTTTCCGCCAGTGGCAGCAGCTCAGATCTGGCTCTGACCTTCTCATCTTCTTTTCTAAATAGTAGAAGGATCTCTGAGGCATAGAAATACATTAAAAAAAAAAGAAAAAAAAAAGAAAGAAAAATAAAAGAAAAATAAATATCAAAATGGAGGCAAAATGAGACCTATATGTTTGTGCATGGATACATGTTTGACAGAGAAAGTGTGCAGTATAGCATGCAAGAGCTTGATCCCTAAATGAGAAGTAGTAGCTTCCTTGTTACTTCTGAAGGAAAAGCCTAATGATCTCTATCTGGATCTCACAGATGCCTTCAAGGTTTAAATGGAACCATTGCTTTCATATAGATGGATGGCACTGGAATAAGTAGCTAAATTCACTTCTAAGAATATCCCAGAAGAAGTCAGGATGCCTACACAGTCTTATGTATATAAGGAAGAAAAAGAAGGGAAGAACCGAAATAACTAACAGTTGTTTGGGAGAAAAGGAAGGGAAGAACCAAAATAACTAACAATTTGTTCCTAACCAAATCTACTATTATCTATTAAAAAAAAAAAAAAAAGTTTTTAAATGGCCCATCCTCCAACAATATCTTACACAGAACTGTAACAACTGTAGCAGTTTTAATACTCTTTCTTGAAGATAGCAGTGATAGAGCCCTATCTACATATACTTTTCCTTCACAGAGGTGAAATTAAGACACTATAGCTGAGTTATTACCCTGCTGCAGAAGTCACAGCACTACAAATTCAGGCTSTAAATATTACATTAGTCTGTGAATCTCTTTCCTATAATTTGCCTGTTTTTCTTCCCTTCATTTTGATCTCTCCAAGAAAATGTCAAAGGACATAAAAAGCCTCTCCTCCTCTCAAACTTTTGCAAATATTAAATCAAACTCAAGTAAAACCCTTTAGACTAAAATATAATGTTCTACTTCTCCATTTTACCACAAAAAAAGAACCAAGGAATTAAATTCTGTAGAAAAGCTGCTTCTGCTCTTTCTCTTTGTAAGTAGAAGAACCTGATATCTCATATTATGTCGCGGAGTGGGGGTGTCAGTCCAATTTGGCTGACAGAAGAGACTGAAATAGTTAAAACAGTTTTGTGTTTTATGGGGAAAACTTTTATATTTGCCCATCTCGTGCAAATCAAGCCCTTAAGAGAATGTTTATAGTGATTTTTGTGGTTCTCATGGGGACTACGTCAGTTAATGAAGCAAGTCCCAATCTAATAAAGGCCTGATTTTATTCCACTAGTCCAACTGATGCAAAAGAATCTGTTTGTAAGAGCTTGATGCTTTCCCAAACTGAACACCAAGTGTTTTCTACGAACCACTCAGTCCTTTCAAATCATGCAGAATTTTGGGTATTCAAATACTTTGCTGCATTCAACATTAACTATTATTGCTTCTGTTTTAATGATCTATAATCTGAGATGCTAATGGCTCAGTGACTTCTTTATTAATGTCAGTAGCAGATAAAAAAGTCCTGATCCTCAGTCCAGTGTTTTGAATATTTGGACTATACTTAGATTTCCATTCAGTGTAAATTGAGGTCAGAGATTAAACATTCAGATGAAGCAACAACTACAGTGTGTTCCCTCATACTATGATAAAGCTTATGCAACTCAGTATTTGCAATTAAATAGCTCTCTTCAGCTTTAATAACTCTCCTTTCTCCTTAACTGTCTTTGATCAGCATGCTCTTCCCAAGTACACATGAGTCAGTTCTATCTAGTATGAGAAAGGGGTCCTCTCTGACATCAGCAACTTTGTGACTGGCATAAGTACTAATAAAAACAAAATGTTAATTATGGATGATTTACTTTTTCATCCCAGGCTGATAGAGGAATAATTTTTATGAATGATTCAGAGTCAGGGATCATCGAGTGATTTTACTCCAGATTAATTTGCCTTTCCAAAATTGCAAAATGGTTGCTGCCAGAGTATGAAGCTGCATTCTATCTCTCCCATTCAGGGTGGGATGAGTAGGCAATATCTTTGTTAGCCATTTAATTCAATCTATGCAATTTAATTATGCCTGCATGCAAAACCACCTGTGACTTTCCATCTGGTAATGAAATTCTCCTATCCACACACATACACACACAATCTTCAAACAGAGGAATAGTATATCACTAGATGTAGAAAGGAAATGAGGATTATGACTATAGTTGGTGGACAGAAGCTTGCTACCTGGGTTGCCTTTGAAGGAATGGAGTTGAGATCCATCCATTTAGATGAAATTAAAAGTGCCTAGGTGGACTAATAGATAGAAGCCAAAATGATATATCGCAGATAGCTTTGTGCAGGGACAGCAACATGTTAAATGTGACTTCAGGAATATAACCCACCTTTGCACCTTTAAAAACTTAAAGAACTAAGGTAAAAAAATCATACATGTTTGTAGTCTGAAACTATAATGATGAAAGGAATCAGGATGCATTGGATATACTTCTTCTCTGTGCCATCCCAACCTACTACCTGCGACTAGCAGGGCCATTTTTTGATAAACGAATGGTTACGCAAATTGCTATCAGGCCACACCAGGTAGAGCAAGCAAGGGACCAGCTGCCTGACCTCTCTCTAGCTCAGAGTCAAACTCAAGTACTTTTCTGACTTCTCTTTCACTATGAAAAGTGGTTCCTAATAATTAGAAATGGTATTTTGCCATTTGACATGTATAATTTACTGCAGAAAATGTCAATATCTCAATGCTATTTTCTATTCCAACCCAAATGAAATAATCAAAATTTGGATAGGGTGGAAAGTGACACATATTTCATACTGGCAGTATCCAAAAGGAAAATATTACTATTTGTGATCTCAGTGAATGATCTGACAGTTTTAAAAGATATGATTACGATTTTTTTAGTTAGTAGTTTCCTGCATCAAATTTTGATTTCATTAAAAATGTTTCCTAAATTTGCTTACCTCTTTTTATTAAAAGCTTTCTTCAAAAGATGTCAAAGTAATTTACCAATCTGGAAAGTATCACAGTGCCATTTTTCTAGGGAGATTGCAATATAAGGAATTAAGATGTCATAATGAAGTCCATGAACAAGCTGAGAAGAAAATCTGAACCTTTGTAAGCTTGTCTGTGCACTCAGCCATAGATTCTAAATCTGGAATAAAAGTTAAAACGAAGATTGGAGTCTCAAACACTATTTGTCTTCCCAATATTAAATAGGAAGGAAGTCCAGGATCCTCTGGATGTAGATTGAAAGTGTTTTTTATTTTTGAAACAGAATTGTACTAGACTACAATTTTTGTCTCAGAAAATTCTTTTAGACAAGATATATTAGAACTCTGCCAATTAAAGAAATCCTTTTCTGGTTGGTATAATAGTTACTATTTTTTTCTTCAACGAGTAGGAAGTAGAAATACTCCATAGCCAGTTCTTATTGTGTATCTCCTCAAGCACATGATTGTCTCTTTTAACTAGAGAGCCTGGAAGTTCTTTAAAAGTGTGTATGTTTTTCACTGGCTGAAATAAAATGGAAAAAAGAAATCTCCACACTTTTCACACAGAGGTTTACAGATGTCAGCTTCTCTTGATAAAAATAATGGAGCTTTGGAATTGAGCAAAGCATTAGAACTGAATAATGTCTTTCTTTTCCTCTCCTCTCCTCGCCTCGCCTCTCCTTCTTCTCTTCCCCTCCCCTCTTCTCCCCTCCTCTCTTTTCCTCTCCTCCTCAGTCCTCCTCTCCCCTTCCTTTCTTTTCCCTCCCCTCATTTACTCTCCTTTCCCTATTCCTCCCTAGTCTCTGTTTTTTTATGTTTTAGTTTTCTCTCTTTCTTTCTCTCACTGTTTTATTTGTTACATTTAGAAAGTAAAAGTGAGAAACAAGAAAAAAAAATCTAGATGAATGAGATGTGCAATAAAAGTGTTAAAAAGATATTTTTTAGTGACAAGCTGTGAGGTGAAGTATTATATTAATTTCATGAACTTTGAATTATTGTTCTCTATTTCAAAGTCTTGCTTTGAATGAAAAATAGTTTTCATGTTTGTGAGATAAAAAGGACAAAGTCATCTAGAGGTACGTTCCCCTGCAGTTCATGTATTTTCATATATTGATGTAATTTGGAGTTACGGTCTAATCATAATTCAATCCCTGTCTTTAGTAAAAGCATGTGCCTCTAATTTGCGATCAATTTCTGGGCTTGATACATGGAAATAATGAATGTCCTCATCTACAGCTGGAGACAAAGGGAGACAAGAGTATACAGCATTTTGCAGTCTAGACTCTTTGGACCCTTCATCCCCCTAGACATTAGGGACTGGGGAACTAAATTGTACTAATTTTGTGCTATCATCATTGTGTGAATAACGATTTTCTATTTAAAGTTGTTCTTCACCTCCATTTTTCACAAAATTTGAACAAATTGCAGAACATAATTGAGAATATCATGGCACCATCTTGTGATGTGTGTTCTGAAACAGTATAAACTATATCACTTTTACCTCACCAGGTTTTCTAATCAAATGTGCAGTTCCCAAAAGCTGAAGTTTGAGGATATAATCATCTCAACATGAGTATCATAGATATTATTATTACTCCCTGATAGTATAGTAATATTTTGCTGAAAAGGCATTTGTTGAAAAAAAGAGTATCTGAAAACATTTGTTTTCAAGAATAAGTGCTGTAGTTTAAAATCTCTCCTTTTCACATACTCAAGACAGACTTGAGTTTTTTTGTAGCTGTAAAGCTAAATTCAGTCATTTGGGTGAAAGATTTCTGTGCTAAACCACTGCATCTGAGAAGACCATATGCTGACCAACACTGCATCATAAAGAAATTAACATAGATATGCATACTACACCCTCAGATGGAACTAGATTTGCTTAAGTATCTGTCATAGTTATTATATTTTTATATTGTGGTAGTAGCTGAGCTCTCCAGGCATGATCAGGTTCTCTTTCTGCTCAGCAGTATAGACACACATAACCTGAAGACAACCCTTCCTTTAAAAAGCTTTGAGTTAGGTGTATCAGGAGAATAAACAAAGGAACAGAGAAAACAGATGAACAGAACAAAATGTGATAGTGCTCCTGCTCCATATCAGAAATCAGTAACTACCAATGGAAATACACTTGCAGTTCTGGTTCAAGAGGATCTGTTTTCTTGTAGTTTTGAAGGTCTAGATAGCTAAAGAACAGAGGACAGACAAAAATAGTACTTATTGATCATTTCACTTATCAGTAATGAAATCACTGCTAGGTTGGAACATGGAATCCACTTGTCAGCGATGTCAGATGATAGCAATGTAAGAGGAAAGAGAAATGCTGCAAGGCACTGAAACAGCAAACATGCTTTAATAAGACAAACTGCATCTAACTCCACTGAAATTTGGCAAACTCACTAGAGCTGACGTCTCTATTCTTGTGAGTATAGTATTTCCTCTAATAACTACAATGCTATGACAGTGGTAACACTACAGTACACATAAAGAATTTTATGTAGTCAAAGAACTGATCAATAGCAAAAGTATTAAAAAAGTTCTTCACAGCTAGCACAGCATCATGACAATTTAGATTTCAACAAAGAGGATTTAAAAGTAATGAATATTCAAAGAGAGTTTAGTAAGAAGAATCCTTAGGCCTGGATCTTTTTTCCTATTGTGATATAAATAATCCGCTAATTATTCTCCCTATGAAAAATGTATATGTTAATTAAGCTTACAGCTCACTATATATGCATTTTTTTTCTTAATAAGCAAAGTTATTGGCTGGATCTGAATTCTATGGGAAATAATTATTAGCCATAGAATCCACTTCCAACAAAAACCAGTAGAGAGCAAGGGAGCATAATGGCTCGTAAAGGTGATGTATTGTAACATTCATCAAGGGAATGGATGCTATACAAAACCAAAAGGTCAGCTGCTGTGAAAAGTAAGGAAAAGTAGTGGGTATAGAAGGTTAGCATTAAAGACAACAATTTGGCAATACACTGCCTTTTAAAAAAAGTTCCTGAAACATTTTACAGAGTGTGTGGATGAATGGTATCATTCACTCACTTCAGTTAGCCAATTCTAGAAAGAGACAAGACAAACATTGTGCAATGAAGCAATGAAGATAGATGGATTCTTTTTGTTAATCTCAGTCTTGAAAGGGTGAACTTTATAAAAAGAAAAATAGTAATAAGCAAGTAATTTTAAATGAAATACAAGTAAAGTGTACATAGTGTACATAGCACCAGCCAGTGAGGAAATTGTCCCTTGAGTATGGAACATTGATAAAAAATCCTTTATTGATCTTTAACATTAACTTCCAGTTCAACAGAATGTTTTAAATACATTATTATAAGTTGTTTTCTTATTATTTATTTCCTAGGATTTGGCTATTTATTTACTCATTTATTGCAAGGTCTTCAGTTATTTACTGGCACCAAGTAATTCTGTCTAACCTTCAGAGATTTTTGTTTGTTCTCATTTCAGAGGGGAGGAAAGCGAGACAAGTTTAAAAATGCATATGTTGTCCTTACTGTGCCATAACAAGATTGGCATGGTACCAGTGATGTTTGAATTTCTCTCTTAGGAGGACTAAGATAGTTCAACCAGCTGCACTGAAATTGCACTGAAAATGGATACTTTGCAAATTCTCCCCCTAAATGAAAGTTTAAATTACAAAAAGCCGTCTGACCAGTTATCTCTTAGTAAAGTGCTCTACAATTTGCATATAAACTTCATTTCTTTTTCTAATTACACAGAGTAAAATGCATTCATTTTACTTTTGATTACAAGCTGGTCTTGCCAAACACCTGTGACTGCCACAAATTCTAATTTGTTATTTATTTACTTCAAAGAAATCTTATTATCTAAATGATTCAAAGCATCAAAGGCCTTAATTATTGATAGTCAATTAGATAAGGTTATGCTTTTCCATGTCCTTGGGCTGAAGGCACTTCTCTGCTTTCTTCTCCTCAAGTACACACTTGGCTGAGCAAGAGGACATACGATTCTGCTATTAATTGTATTCGAAATCACATTCTCTACTTAATTGCAACTATATTGAGACAATATCAAAGAGCCAAGATTGACAGCTACAATCTGTTGGCTAATAGATTTAAAAATTGTTACCCTTGTTTCTACCTCAACGGTCAAAACAAATATTGCATGAGTAGCACATACTTCTTTTGTAGATCTAATCCCAGTCTCCATGACACTTACAGTGCATGAGTATCTTTCATTATTTCAAGCAGCGTTACTCCAAATTTACACTACTGCAACAAATGTGCATGTGAAAAGTCCTGTGGTCCTGATGAATTTTTTATGCTTCTGACAACTTAATTAGAACATTTAAGTGGATACAAATGTCCTTACACATGGCAAAAATGAAAGGATAAAGAAGATTCTCAGTACAAATGAGACGTATTTACCTAATATGTTTTAGGATACAGATGTGCATACTTCTAGCAGTAAAGATTTGTAGAGATTCCTGCTCCACAATAATCAAGGAGTAAATTAGGGAGAAAGGCAGAATATTTCCCACAACACAAAGGAATGAATGCAGTAGGTATAGAGAAACTCCACAGAGGTATACACATGCAATGCATACATGATACATGCACCTATACTGTAAATCAGACTTTGGGCTGTATAAATCCAGATCAGTTTCAGAGGCTGACTGCAGCAAATGTGTAAATGTATTACAGTGTGTCTCCCAGGCATCTGACAGGATCTTTTCAGAATCTGTTTTTCTATATGCACAGTGTTGGTATGGTATGGGGTGTTTTTGTGTTTTGAGGTTTTTTTTCAGACGTCATCAAACATCTGTTCTTGTCTTGGTAAATGAAAGGAAACTGATTTTCAAGAATTTCATTGCAATAAATACTCATGTGGTATTTTAAATATGTACATTAGTATGTTTTGCATATTTAGAATTACTATTTTCATTTTTTTTAATGATTGATGTTATAAAGTTAGATGTAAGACTTAAATGCCAACATTTAACATCGCTAGGAAGGTTCTAAACAACAATAATCTCTCTGGGTTAATAATAAAGGGTGCAGCTTGAGATACAAAAGTGATGAAGAGAAACTACAGGCACGTGATCTGTGGCTGCTCTCAACAGTAATGGAAAGAGACTAAAAGCTAGTTAGAAACTGTCATGAATGCCATGAAACTGTTACACTAGCTCTTGACCTCCTAAACAGAGCAGTTACTGGATGGTAACATTTTAGATGTCTTATAATGACAAGGAGAATATGACAGCTATAATCATGTAGTGTGCCACAGAAAGATATAGGTACTCTTATTATGTTGTAATTTTTAAAGCTGGGATATCCCACAAGCAATGGACAATTACAACACACAAACTGTGTGGCCAAAGTGCAAAATAAGAAATAATGTAGTGACCACTATTTTTTAGGGATTAGTCATGAGCAATACAGCAAATGATGAGAGAACACCTGAATCTTCAAGCGAACTAATATTGGCTTAGTAGGCAGACACACAATATGAAAGGAACGTGTTCTTTTAAGAGCCTAAAGTTTAATTTTTCTTCAACCATCAAAATATTATTTTGTAATCTCTATTGTATATAAAAATTTCAATATTTTAAAATTTCTAAATTATTTTAAAAAATCAAACTTTTCAATGTTTTGAAGTAACCACAAATCTGTAAGCTTGAGCTAAGGAAAGGAAAACTGACTGGTCATATTTCTCTGCTGAAGCTMACCATGCAAAAGCAAACAGCATAGATAATGAAAAGCATATTAGATTCTTAAATGATTCTCATCTTAACAACCTAATGTGCTGTTGTTAACTGAAGGAAATAAGATTATTTAACTGCAGTGCTTTCCACTTCTTAAAATCACTGGTTAATTGGATTTTATAGGTAATTGTTGAAAGTACAGTTCCAGTTTCTCTCTTTCTTTCTCTCATTATCCCATCTATGGCTTTTCAAATAGTGCTGCAGTAGTGTTTTGACTGAATTAAACATCTGATGMAAAGCTCCACAAAGTCAGTGTAAAGATTTCCACTAACTTTAGTGGGATTTGGATCAAGCCCTAAGTAAGCTGCATAAAATCTATATGTTTATAACTGAGCAGCACAAACAAAAGAAATTCTTGGATCTCCAATGGTCAGGATTTCCACCCAGTTTGAAAACAGCTTTCTTTAACGGCCTCTATAGTCTTTACCATTTTGTTTTTTCTACTTCTTTAACTTTCTATTTTAAATATGTGTGTTATTGGCAGTGTTACTTGCAGCACTGTTAATATGGCTCACCTGGTCCTTCATTTTATGGCATCCTGCAACCCCAAGAGGAATTGTGCTACRTGAATAGAAATTCCAGTACATCTTTCCTCCTCTGGAAAATTTACTGTAAAATTGAACCTATTTCATTCTACTGAACCATCATTATYATAAGCTTCTTCTCCGCTCTGATCAGTGTGATCAAAATCAAACTTACTATGATGTCTCTGAAGGATGAGATGATGTAACTATGTGAAAATGAAAATACAGACAAGTAGTCCTTGTCATTTAGACATGGTTCATTAATCAAAGGGTCCTATCAAAAATTCTGACTTAATTCACTTCAAAGGAGCAGCTCACACTGAAAGGTGGGCATGAATTGGGTTCTCTAYGTTAGTGTAGTTCTGAGAGAAGAAGGAATTAAATTGGGAGAGGCCCTAGCAAGGTAGTACTGTTTTCCCTGTGATACTTGACATGTCCTTC
>NW_028186645.1:10962590-11055339 GCF_003343005.1 Rhea americana
ATATATCAAAAGATCTTGGACCACAAAGAGGAACCTGCACAGATTGTGTGGTCTTTAGTGTCACTGTATCAAGTTTCCCTTTCAGGTATTTCTCARAAAGAATGGGAGCTATTCTACATTCACCCACTTATTTGTAAAATCACTTTAAGATACAACTGAATTCACAGAAAAGTTCTCAAGAGACAATCCTCAAAGTGGAAAGATCAGTGTAGCRGTTGAAATTACATCACTTCTCTGTCCCAATAGAGAAAGAGAAAAAAATTACTGCCAGCACATTAATGAAGTGAAGAGGTAAGGAGGCCTGCAGTTAAAAGTCTCCAGCTTCCCCAGTTGATRTCTTAAACTCCATGCGTGCTCAAATGGAAGGAATTATGAATAACAGAGAAATGGATTACACTACTGTTATGTTTTGCAGTTGCTTCCAGATGATCTGCCACCAATCCAYCCACAGTCATTCCATGATCAATGCAATACTTTATTAATACTGAGAGCTACAACTTGTTAGTGGAGAGCTCTTGTTTTGTACCTCAGAATGCAAATAACATGAACACAATGTGGCACTCAGTCAACCTTGCATGTCAGTCAAGAAACATCAGTGGGCAGCTTTTTGTCAGCTATGTTGCTCTTAGCCCGAAATAGAGCCCTTTCATTAAAGCTGTTTACTGTATGTTTGCTGATTCCAAATATTCATTGGATTGATCTCATAGACAAAAACAAAGGCAGAGAGAAAGAGAGGCTGCAAGTCTCATTATCCCACTTGAAATGCCTGAAAGGCTTCACATCTTTCAGGTCTTTGTCAGCCCGTAAGTTTCTACCAAACATCTGGACACTAGAGATTAAAACCTGTGACTCTCAACCTTTGAGCTTAGAGTAAGCATATGTTTTCTCACACATTTCTCACACATTTTTCTTTCCTCATTTTTCTTCTGTCCTTCCCATTCCTCACATTTGTTGTTAGGCTCAGCAGAGAGGCCAGACAGTGGTGGAAGGCAGAGACTGAGACATTGCTGACTGAGCTTTATGAGAAAACCTTGCTCTCCAACTGCCTTTGCTATCTATGCCTGCTTGTCAGCTTCAGGATTTCATTCTTTAAGATCATCCACTACTTTTCACTCAGACTGCTTTCCTGAAAACTTCTTTGGGAAGTGTTCTTTCTTTCTTCACAATCACTGGCTTGAAAATGACAGAATAACATCAGTGCTTTAACTCTTCAAAACAACCATGAGACTCTCCCCAGGATATCAAGTGCCATGTGGGCAGCTAGGCACATAGTAATGTCAAGATGTAATATACATGACATGATATAGGTTAAACTCAGAAATCAGGTTTTAATTTGCAGCAAAATTTAACGCTATTAAACAGGAATTAAGAGAGAGGAAATTAAAGTGCATTCTGAAAAGCTTATAAAGCTTTTGCTTATGAGGTGGGAGGGAAAGAATTACCTTTAGGCAAACACCAGGAAGCTGTGTGAGAATAAAAGAGTGGCAGAAGAGAGAACACACGGTTGCAAAATCTTTCTATATATAGTTAAACACTTGACTATACAAGTCTCAGAGAACCATTTTGGACATCATTCTACACAAACAGAGCAATACTGAAATTCTGCTAACCGAAGAGTCAGAAACAAAGGAGTCAATTTTGACATTTCTGCTAGAGCTTGGTCACCTTTGTCTAAAATACCACTTACAAGTACAGCCAGCAGAATGGCTTCTAGGTTTGGAATTTTATCTGAAAGGTTTGTTCTGAAAGTTTGGATTTTTGCCTACTTTCATGAAACTACCAATTCATATGACTCTGTTCATCTATTAACATTCTTGTGACAAATTAAGGAACATTTGAATTCAACTATCATTATTTTAAACTTCCATATCTTTTTGATAGTGGCTTATTAACACCTTTCCTAACTTCTGGATTTATCCTCCCTACCTTACATTGTGCTTTCAGCTTTCTACTTTCTGTTGGCTTCCATTTCTTGCAACTGTCTGTTTTTGCTTTCCAGAAAACCTGGATTTTTGTTCTTCTACTTTGCATATGATGTCCTTATACTATTTTCATTTACCTTCCACTTCTAAATTCCCTAAACTTTTCACTCTATCTGATGAACCTGTACTAAACAATGGAAGACCTGCTTATTTGACCTACTACTTCTAACTCATAAACTTCTTCAAYTGTATTTCATTTTTGGAAAGGGGAGAATCATTCCATTCATGATTATAGCAACAGCTCTAAATGTTCTTATGGGTGATCAGGTCTGTTCTCTGGTGGCCAGCTGGTAGCTTTCATTTGTTATCCCTTCAGTAAGCAATCATAATGTAACTTTTTGTACACCTGCATAGAAACAAAGATCCAGATGAAAATCATACTGGTAAATATTAGGCCTCTAAAAGAGATTAGTCAATTTAGTCTGTCTTTACAGTCAGGAAAGAGAGAGACCTCCAAAAGGCACCACCAAAGATCTTAATTTATACAGAGAGAACAATTCAGAGGAAATGTCCCAAACTATTTATGACTGACTCRGGTTTGCAAGGATGAAATCAAACCTTAATCTTTCCAATAATCAMTTTAGTCATATCCCAAAACTAGACCATAAATTTATCATTTTTATGTTGTTTCTTCCTTATTTTAAGAAGTATTATGGACTCTTATGTTAGCATTTAAATAGCCAACAGTGTGTTTTGACCATGATAGCTTATATAGCTGATATATAGTTCTTCCATAGTCAGATTTTCTACTGGGTAGAAATACATTACAAAAAGGGGTGGAGGAGAATCCAAGGAAGAAAACAGGTTCATTTAAAAATGCTAAACAAAAGATCATAAAAAATTTAAAACATTCTTCGGAAGGAAAGCGGTATTACTCGTGGTCACTGGATGGTGAGGAGGGAGAGAAACAGATCAAGGCGCACAGACTCTGCATTATTGAATGAATAAGATTTCAGTAAAGAAAACCTGGGAGCCAAGACCAAATCTCCATTGAAAAGGGAGACCTTGCAGAAGGAGTTGGATTTATCAGAAAGGAGGGYCAGGGACAGTATTTTCCCCCTACTAGGTTGCCTGAGCTCAAGGCCAGCTCTCTCACGTGGCATAGCTATCTAGATGCAAACTGCTGTGAAGAAAGAGCTGTCTGCAGACACACGTTCATGCCTTGTTCAGGAGCTACTTTTAAGCTGAAGCTCTTTTCTTTGGTTCCTGCCTATTCTATTCTATACTGGTATCCTACAGGCCCTACAGGCCTTATTTCCACCATTTGTAGAAATCATATACTTCTATRTATTTGATGGGGGAAAATGCTATTAATCAATTAGTTTAATTCTCYCAATGCTCTAACAAAAGCTAAACCATTTGGTTTTCATTCTATGTATGATAAAAGTCCAGGTTAAAGGGGCTAGAAAGTCTTTGTGCCAATGAAAACAGAATAGATTTCACACTGGTCCATTGCTGTAATGTATACAACAAACCTCAGTTTTTCTATTCCTATTGAATCAATTCTCATTTTCTCCTTGCAAAATAAAATGAAATTCTGCAGCAAAACCAGAATTATAATAAATTTTCTTTACAGAGTGCCTCCCACTGTCTGACTGAAAGGGYTTCTGGACTAATAGAGAATGCATTTCAGAAGGTATCATGGTAGGCAGATGCAGATATCTGCAGATAACAGAATTTGTTAAAAGAGGCACTCCAAAGACCACACATTCTATCAAATCTTTTTTTTTTTTCTTTTATTTTGTTTTAATTTGTCGAATATGCAATGCTATCCTGGGAATCACCAAGAAATTGTGTTTTTTTTCACTAAGATTTTACAAATTAAAAATACAAATCCTGCACAATATTTAATGATTACTTTTAATAGTTAAAAAATATTTTTCAGGTAGCACGGTGACCAGCATCACAGCAATCATACCAGTTAACTGATGAACAGCTGCTCTTAAATTTCAGCTCTTCTTTCTCTCTGGGTAGCACTGCAGGCAGGAAAACTTCCCTGAGTCCTAACACAAAAGTAGGAGTAAAACTGACTCCCCTCAATGACTCTGATAGTAATACTTCAACACCAGTAAGTGTTCCATAAGCAAACACTGAGAATAAATCATGAAACAAAAGCTTCCTTCTATTAAAAGAAAAAAAAATGATTCTTAAAGCAATACATCCTAATTGTGTCCTATGACTTATGTGCCTTACAGTGACAGTGTTTCTGTGAAAATACATGGATTATGCCTACAGACGACCGCAATCTGAAGATAAGAGATCTTTGTTTAGAATCTACGGACCCTATATGATCTTTACTGCAATCTTTTAAGTCAAAGAGAGYTTATGAGAATAGGCATTCACCCCCGGATTCCTCTAAATGAAGTTTCTCGAATGAGAACAGCACATACATAGGTAGTAGAGAGATGATTACTTGCTGTAGTTTCACAGGAAAAGTCTTCCAGTGCCATCAAAATATTTCAAAATCTTTATAATATTCCCGTCTCCAAATAGGACAAACACTAACAATCTCAAAAATGTTCAAGACTGAAAAGAAACCTTTTTCAAATGGTTTTAGACTAAGGTAAAATGTTTTATTCCAACAATATCAAAATACATCCYTTTAATTATAGTAGTTTTAAAAGGTGCCATTTTTTTTTCATTTTCATAGCAAAAGTAATTTTAAACTAGAAACTATATTTTAAAAAATCTGAATAAGATATCAAGACCAATTTTGAGACTTTCCAAAACAATTGGGTTGAGAGTCAGGGAAACAGGTCTTTTCCCCGAAGGAGTCTTAGTTCTAGGAATCACCAGCTTTAATTAAAAAAAAAAAAAAAAAAAAAAAAGTGTCATTTAAAAAATCTGATCAGAGGTGATATTTCTGCATTCTGAAATATGCTGCCATTTAACTTGCTTTTTATATCCACATGTAGCCTACTTGTACTTGCCTTCATTTTCAAAATCTTAAATACTGATTTACATACAGAAACAGTTTCCTTTTCCTTTTCTTCTTTGTCTCAGATAAATCTATCACCTCTTTAGCATCGTAGTTTTATATTGAAAAAGACAGCCATGTATGCACAGGCATAAATTCCCCAGCACTTCCTAAATGAAAACTTTCTTCCTGTTTCTTTCTYATAATGTGGCAAGTATAAAAATTCACAGCTCCACTTGTTCTTTTCCCTGAGGATTTTCATCCTATATCATTTAACTTTTCCTGACATCTTTCTTCATCCCTTTTATATTACAAATTTCCCCTAAGCAATGCAAACCTGTATTTGCATCTTTGACAGCAAAGGGGAGACTGACAGATGGAAGCAATGCTTGTTTGAATAATGCAAGATGTTGTGGCACTGACACTAATAAGGAGTCCTAAATAATAGGTCCTCCTCGGTACAATTTAAAAATATGCAGCCTATTGTCTTAGCCACTAGCAAACGAGCTCATAACTAGTGCCTCAGCAGCTAGACTCAGCTCTATCCATCTCAATGACAGCTGACAACAGGAGACTAATTTCTCTTAAAAATACTTCCTAATCATTTTTGCTGTAATTAAATCAACACAGTGTTCAACAACACAAAGGTACAGAAAAAAGATCCGTTTTATGGCATTTCAGAGTGAGCGATGTGCTTAAGTGTTACTTCTCACCATCCCTGGGGAGTGCCAATTAGTGTTGTCTGAGTTGCCTAATCCCAGGCAAGACCTTGTTCTTCTTTGTATTTTCATTATTTTTTTTTTCCAGCAGTGCCCACAGATTAAAAAGGAAAGAAATGGTGATAAAATAGTGAAATCTTACAGGCCTAAATCCTCCACAGGCATAAAACTATCTAAATCTTTTAGTACTGACACTGGCTGAGATCTTGTCCTCAGGCTTTTATCTCTTTATCTTGCTCAGTGTCTGTCATTTTATTTGGTACATTATTTGTACCATTAAAACAAGTCAGAAGGGACTTGGAAGATATATAAAAAGTGAAAAATTGGTTAATTTCACTTATACTTTTAATTAGGCTTGTAAATTGATACAACTTATACCATTAGAAAGTATTAACTTGTACAGATTTTGAACTACAGTTTCAGTGACATAATTTAGTAGTTAGTGAGTTATAGGCTTTCATTAAGGTATTTCTAGAAAATACTGTCAGAATCAGAAAGAAAGATTCACAGAGGGAAAAGTTTTAGAATATGGTTAATTTTACATAGAGACTTAAGTAGTCAATGAGACTTACACRTGTTAATAGTTAACTGTGTGCTTAAGTTCTGCGTTGCACAAAAGATTGTTTGTACAGTAAAAGTTTAAAACAACAACAAGAAAACCTACAGTTATCACAGGGCAAAAAATGATCTAATCAAGGGTGAAATTCTGCCACCTGCTCAATGTACGTTTCAGAAATTAGAGCCAGGGGGAACATACTATATACTTTTGCACACCTTTGGCTCACTGTGGTCCTGGAATAACTTGAGACAGTGTGTCTGGTATGTCTACACAACAGACTTCAGCTCCTTATAGAGATACTCAAACTAAGTGGAGTACCAGCTACAGTCTAGCCGTACCAAAATGARACTCAGCATATGACTTGCTAAACCTTATAAACACTAGGTTACTGGTACCAGAGCAGCAGGTTTAAAGACTCTTTCAGTATWTCTTTTTAAGACTGCATCTGGCAATGCAGTCATATTGTATGTTACATCACCTTTTYTATTCTTATCTTTGCCTGCTGTTGCTGAGAATAACTGTAGTGTTATGTCACTTGCATTGAAAAAATCCTTCCTCAGTAACAGCCATAGTTTTTACAGCCATATTTTATCACATCAGCCTTATTAGCTCATGTATAAATACTGACACAGTAGCAGACATTTCAGCYTAATATTATCTTCCACTGCAAAGTTTCGGTATTACCAATTGCAAATTGCTGTACTATGGCTTCAAGAATTTCCTCCTTTGCAACTGCTTTCCATTCTGCCATTGACCAAACCTCAAATACAACAGATTTATTTCAGCTTGCAGTAAGTAGATATATGCAAAACAAATATATCCAGTTAGCTAAAGTTGTTTTGTATTTTCAAAGGGATGTGAAAAATATGWAAATTTCCTTTTGCTTCTGAAAAAATTGTGTGTATGAAGACACCAAGGGTACATTTTTCCACCTAATGGAAACTGAACACCTAATTTGAAGGTTAAGATGTTCTTTTATTGAGATTGTGATAACCGTGCAGACACAGGACTTACTACAAATCTTGAAAGTTTGCCAAAATTGGCTTAAACTGAACCATATCCGCTTTGAAACAATGACTGTGWACATATACAATAATAATCTTCTGAATTCATGTAGGGAAAATCCTTGGGATAATAGGATAGAAAAATGGAAATAGTGGCAAAATAAAATTTCATACAATTGAGCTTACAGATAAAATCTACCTGTGATGTGGCAGTTTGCATGCCTTCATCTGAGACTGTAGTGAAGAAAAGTTCAGAAATAACCTTACAGCTCTTTTTTTTTTTTTACCATCTCTGCATTACTTGTGTGTTGGCAAATATACAGTTTCACATGCAGACATTCACTTAAAAGGAATCTGAACCTCTAACTTCTATGAATCATCTGTGCTATGCCTGAAGATGCAAAATCAGGCAAAATCTCTGTGGTGCTTTAAAAATTCTTCTGTGCACAATGGAGATCAAACTCACTTTTGGTACTTCTTGAAAGCATCATTCCAAGGTCAAAGGAGAGCCTACTCTCCTAGTGTGATTACTGCCTCCTCCTGCTCRTGGCTTTCAGCAGCAGTGAAGGTAAGTGACACCGCTCAGATCATTCCAACTTTCCGGTATTTCATACAGTACATTAACAAACAAACTACAATTCTTCTATTTAAGTATAATGAACTTATGAAAACAACCRTAGAAAAGAAGATAAAGGAAAAAACAAAGTTTCTTTTTACTTTACATGTATACATCACAGCTGGGCCCATGAAAAAGGGTCTGATTTCTTCTACTGATTCAAGCCATTCCATGAACATCTGGTATGCAGTGTCTCATCCTATCTGCCTGTCAAAGGAAAACAAAATCAGTACTGAAAGTAATAAGAAACAAGAGAAAAACTAATAAAAAACTATGAAAAAAATAGCCCTGAGAGGGTGAAAATAAATATGCCAAAGTGATAAGACCTAACCCTTTAAGAAATATAGAAAAATTTGCTTTCCATTAAGAAACAGAAAAAAAGATCTGTTTGCACATCTGTCTCTGATTTTCCAGTGCTGATTTAACTGTAATAGCCACATCACACTCAAAGTGACCCTGACAGATGTTTGATAATGAATCTACTTTGAAACTCATCCAGAGAAGCAAAATCTGTTCAGGGAATCCARTGCTCTAGCTCAAAGGGAATAAGTTTAGATCAGCCTGGAGCCAGSTAATAATACACTTGTATGATGCTTTTCTGAGAACGTTTGCTAAAAGTAGCAGGGCAATAAATGAACAAGAATGGTCTAGGAGACTTCAAATCTATCTCTCTCCTGTCTGTGAGCTAGAGTGCAGCATAACTTGCTACCTTAGAGGAGAGGGGAGGTTTGAGACTGGAGATTTGTAACTTCAGTGGAATACTCATTTTATTTAATATTTCAGTTTAAAATTGTGACAGTWATCTATGACAGAGAACTACTTCTAATTCACACACTGAGATTCTTCCCTTTCTTTTTTATATTGAATTCACCAAATATCTCCCAGTTCTCTGGAAGGTGTTTTTAGCTCTTCAAATAGTTTTAAGAAAGCTACAGTGGTTCTACTTGCTTTTTTGACCACCAACAATCCACTAAAGCAAATATTTCAGGGGTTCAGAAGGCACCTTTTTGTCATTCCACTATCACCCTAGTAGGAAACTGCCTGAAGAAGCAAACGAGCAGCTAAGAAAAAAAACATGCTTAAAGTTCATAGGCAGCAGATACAATTTTTGACCTTTCTGGAACTTCAGGATATTCCTTATCTGTTTTACTATTCTTAAATGTTTCTATAATTCACGACTCTAACTAGTCTTCCACCACAACTCCTAGGGGCTTAACCAAAAGCCACAAGAAGTATTTGTCACCATAGCCCTGTTCAGGCCACTAGAAAGACCTGAGAGCCTTTGCATGCAAGCTTCCCTTGCTGACTTAAATCCTGACAGGCACAGCACAATCCTACACACCTGGCAGGGCAGCCAAGTTCCACTGCTTTTCACCCCAGATCCAAGAGAAAAATAATGTGGAATTAAATGTGGCTGCTGAGCTGACTGGGCTCTTTGGGAGTAAAAGCACTCTTCAAGAGCTCCAGTGGAAAAGACAGTAGGAATTTAATCAGCTTTTCAACCTGTACTTCTGAAGTAATAGGACAGCTTTTTGACTAGGATAATTTCATTTAGGAAGACACTGTAGTTTGCCATGTTTGTTTAGAGTAAAATATTCCTGCTCAGCTCCAGTAATTAGATTCCTCAGGGATCATGCAAGTAGCATATACAAGTGCATGCATAGTACAGCAAGCAGACTGGAACTGGAGTAAAGCTCTCCATGGGATTTTTCAGGTCTCCTTTCACAGCTGGTAGGCACAGAACAGCATATCGAGGGGGGGGGGCGGCTCTGACTATATGTTTTTCAAACTTGAAATCCAGATATTAACAAGTAGGTAGGGCAGTAGTTAGCTATGGAAGAATATAGTTTGTATAGCAATTTGCACATCAGGAAATCTAATTTTTAACCAAATATACATAGTATTCTCCAGAAAATTCACCTTTCTCATACTATTTTGTTGTTCAGATTTTAATCTGTAAACAATTTTCTGCAATCAAAAAAGCTTTTCAGAGTAACAGTTGGTAACCTGGGATGAAAGTTACCGTTTTCTTCTTTTCCAAAAATATGTTTTAAGGACAGGCTAAGGTCAAAGTTGGGTCCTTTGAAGGTCAGAGTAGGTGACCTCCTCTAGTGGGAAACAAAACTGTGAAGAATGGAAGGAGTTTCTCAACTGAGAAGGCGTGATAGTAGAAGGATCCATTGGTTTTATGGTTTGAAGTTATTTAAAATAGTTTGTGTTATTTACTAGACAAACCAAAATGATTTCATGAAAGCCAGGTCCTACCCTTCCGTTGGGACTATTAATCAGTCATGTATCATGGAAAAAATAAACAACTCATCTGTTATCTAAAATCAGTATGGAATATATAGTATTTAGGCAGCAGGATAATTGTTATATTATTCTCCATCACATGTATATGTGAGGCCAGACTTGTCATGACATCATTTTGGTCAACTTTGCATAATTTATTTTGATGATCACTATGAATTTGGCTACTGCATCGAAAGTACAGGAAAGCCAAGTACATTGTGCAACTCTTAACGTGACATAAAACTCAGCTTCAGTCAGACTATTTGCCTCCATCTCAAAAAAGCTCTGTGAATAATAACTTTTTTTCAATTAAAGAGTGAATAAGATAAAAAATGGAAAAAAGTTAGATAAACTAAGATTGGTGAAACAAAAAGTCAAAAAGTTTTCATTTTTCATTATGCATCCAGTTAAATATTTTATTTAGCCTAGAAAGAAAATACTATACTTTGATTTCAGGATTGTCTGAGTAAAAATAAACATAAAGGAATTTTAAAAATCAGCTTTATTCAAAATGCTTAGAAATATGGAACTGTCATAATTTTTTCTGATAGACTTGTGCAAACTGACACAGCTTCACAAAACTTTTATACACTGCAAAATCTGTGCTTTTAGGGAAAAATGGACATAAAATTTTGTCTTATTCTGCTTTGTATTAACAGAAAAACTTAGCTTAACAGAAAAAATGCAGACAGAAGTTAAAAAAGTGGAAAAGAAAAAAGAAAATGAAAAATACCAAAGCAACACTGATTTTTTCAGTTACATTTTCTCTTCTTTCTCCATCTCTTCCTGAGCTTCCATACAGACAAATAAATTTCACTGATGTTGTCAGGCCTAGTAAATTTATTTACATTTACAGACCAATGACAACAATGAGGCCTCTCAATTGTCAATTATAATGAAATGATTTAGTTCAAAGAAGTGCCATAGAGATAAAGTTGTTCTGTGTGAAAACAATGTAGACATCCTGGATTAAGATCTTTTGCTTCAGGTTTATAGCTACAAGAAAACGTTGCTCTAGGTCATAGGCCCAGTATATTTGTTGAAAGGGTAATTGTAAATATTACCTCTAGAGAGAAACAATTGTAGTGAGCACAATTTTGATTATTTTAGACAATATTTTTGATAGTTTTAGGCAAAGTTGTAGTTCAAAAAGATCCACATAAACTTTTTCTGTGGAAAAGGAACTGGTTACCACTGAAGGATCTATTGCATTTGTTGTACTTTACTCCCATACTACAAAATATGTAATCAAGGACCATCAGACCTTTAACCTCAGGTTTATTTATTTATTTTCTAAAATATAAGCCACAGCTAATCCTGGATTCTTAGGTCCAAAATGGTCTAACTTTTCAGCAGGTCAGTTTTTTTGTCCTAAAATGATGTGCAGTTGCTGAAAGCATTATTACCAAACCCTTTGAAAAAAACACAACTCTGATTTATAGGGCATGGCTACAGACTTTTCTGCTCAGCACTGCTGTTCCTGTAGCCCCATTAGTCACTATTTTTCATTATCAATGTTTTCTCACCAGTAACCATTTTGCTGTCATTTTCTGTTTACAGTTCGCTAATGATCAACACTCCCTACCGGAACTCTGCCAAGTCACCCACTATAATAGCTAACTCCTTCAACAATTTTAGGGAAGATTCTATAAAGTTTTTATAATGTTTTATTTTATTCTCACCAAAAGCAGAAAGACAGCCTCAATATGAAAGAAATTCTTATATTCCATTCAGTTTTAAATCTTAGACTTCAAAAATATAACTGTTATAATGAACATGCAATTAAGGTCTGACTATTTCATATTTCATATGAAATGACAGTAGATAGAAGAAGGTAGCGGGCTTTAATTTACTACCAAGGAGGTGGTAGGAGGAGGGCATCAGAACCATATAGAGAGACTAGAAAGAAATTTCTCTTTACATCAGGGCAGCATCTGTATAATATTGTTGAAAAACAAATCTTAAAAATTAGATGAAATGATTGGATGAAATGATAGGATGAAAATTCCCTCAGATTCCACACTGTTTAAAAAAATTGAAGTGTCTTGACAAAATATGGCAAAGGACTAAGAACGAGAAATGTTCTGCAGAAGGACCTTTGTATTTATCAAAGACTTTAGAAGATATAATTCAAATCAATAACAAAATGCAAAAAAAAAGAGTTTCTCTACCCTTCTAAATAAAACTGCACTTAGGATTATTCTATATGTGATTTTTTTATATATTTGTGTGTGTGTGTGTGCGTGTGCGCGTGTGTGTKTGCACGCGCGCACATATTGATCTTTATTATCTACAGATGATTTAATTTCATTTAGCAAGAGATGAATATTGGCTGTATTGGACATAACAGTGGTGTGTTTTTAGCCATAGAGATCACAAAAAAAAGATAGACTGATCCTGATCTAAGCTTGATTCTTGACTAATGAATTTTGAATTAATTGAGGTGAATCCAGACATAGATAGTGACTGACTTTGTGATAGTCAAGGCTCAATCCTCAAAATGAAAAAAGGACTTTTCCAAAGAGTGGAGAAATACATTTTTTATGAATTACCAAAGATAGCAATAATTGCAAAAGATTTACCAGAATTTATGTAGAAGTTTCTCTATTGCTTATGGTAAATTGTCAGGTGTAAGCAGGTGAATGAAGTGTAACATGATAGAATTCTAGAAAAAAGAGAGGGAAAACCCTCTTGACATTTTGTCTGTATCTAAGATATGTGAGAATATAAACTTTCTGTATAGGTGGTGATTGCCGCAGAAACAGCAGAAATGAGATAATATCTGGAGTCATTCCTATAGATCCCTTGATTGTAACAGCAAATGAAATGTTGTTTTCAAGGCTTCCCCATAGCTAAAATCATATATCTAGGAAAGATAAAAGTTTTGTGTTTTGTCATTAATGTATCCACTTCTTTCTTGAGCCAGAAAATAATTTGAGAAGAAATAAGCTTTTGTAAATGCTCTCTCCATCAGTCTATCACTGTTATATGGATCCCTGCAAGCAATTTTACTGTACCTGACACCAAGATAGGAGAAGGGTTAGTGCTTCTGCTGTAGAAAAAGTAGATGCATAGGTTTTCCGGCTATATGTTCTATTTGGTCATTTTGGTTAATCAGGTAATTTATGCATTTCAGTCCTCTAATCAGCACACATGGAAGTCAAAAATCAGCTTGTCCCTACTGCTTATCCCTTCCTATTGCCCACAGGGTAGCCACAAAATTTTGAAAACACTGAGAAGGACAAAAGGAAGAAAATAAGAGTGTTTTGGAGAAGGTCTAGGCAGGAATGTAGGATACAAATCCATCTAAATTCTTACTTCATTAATTCCACTGTTCATAGAATAACTTGTTCTTTGTGACAACTGATGCAATAGAACTGTGGAAATATTAATATTTTTGGCTTACTTAAACCTGATTAAGGCTTAGAAAACACTATAAATTTACAGAAATAAAGTATAAAAAGTTATACTACACTCAAATGGTTTGAACTTTGAAGTTCCTTCATTATTTGCAACAGATGTGGTTGAATTTTCATTTTGGAATACATTTTTTTAAATACAGATTAATAAAATATGACAATAAAAAGATAAATGTCCTCACTCAAATACTGCATAATAGAGAAAGATATGGCACAGAAGGGTCATCATTTGATTTTGAAGTCTATGAATGAAATGCTTTCAAAACTTGTCAAAATTTGTCAAAACTTTCATCATTTGCCAAAACGCTTTCAGAATTACAACATATATTTCATTGTGGCAGCACTTAATTCATGAAAATGCAGAGGCATGTAGCATGTCCATACAGAATAATTATATATATTGGTCTTGTTTTTAAAAGATCTTGATATGTTCATTAGCTAATGGAAACATTTTTACATTAATTTTTAACTTCTTTAAGAATGAAGAGAATGCAAATCATTAGAGGCATTTTTAGTGACTGAATACTAGTTATATTTCTTTCACAATGCATGATTTTCTTTTTCTGAAATATTGTCAGAATTACAAAATCTGATCTTGTAAAAACCCGAAAATTGCAAAAACCTGAAAATTTTGAGTTGTCTTCAATCTGGGCAYGGAATTACAAGTAATTCAGAGAATATACGTAAGTTTTGCGAATAGATTAGAAAAGATGCAGTGAAATAGAGTAAAAGTGGTAACAGGAGCCTTTTAAAACACTATGCTGCCACTTATGGCAAATGTACATTTGAGAGGAAATGGAGTCTACATAACAGAAAATAAATGCTAGGCTGAAGACAGTGATTTTTCCTTGAAAATTGTATAGGTAGAGTGTTGTCTTTTAATTTCATCTGAAAAAGTTGTTCACTCCATGAACAGGAGAAGAGGAGTTGCCTTCATTTCTGATCTGTTTTCATCTGTGTCACTATTTGGGGGAATTTGGTTATTTGTGTTAAACTCCCAAGAAAAAAGTCTGATTTCAGCCGCAGGCTTCTAGTGCTTCCAAAATAATATTAACAGTAGTCATCGTAGTAGAAGTAGTAACAAGTCAGTATTGTTTAATAAGATGCTAAACAATATTATTCAAAGTGGGGTATATTTAATAAGCAACATCAAACAAAACAACGGTTATAGTTCTAGACATAGTCTTAGCTTCTTGACGTACCATCTCATTTAGTCCATAAACTTACAATTTTTTTCAGTAAGCATGAGATAGCTAACCTTATGTTTTCCCTGCATAAAGAGGCGCCATACACTTTGAATCTAAGGTTACTTTTACATTAAAAAAAAACAGTAACAATAAAAAACAAGGGTTAAATCTTTTGAACAAGCTGCGGTGAAGCTGAAATAAAAGCTTTTCTGAATTTGTAGTTTTTAGAGATTTAAAAGTGTGGTGCTACAAACAACGTCAACTGACCCAGAAATACAACAAGTCTTATGGAAACTTTAGTAGATATTGGAAGTAAAGACCTACTGTTATAGAGACAATAGTAAATATATTTCATCCAGAATACAAAGATCAATGATCCTTCCAATACCATTAYACTTCAGCTCAAGAAGAGGTGGTGGATAGAAAATTCTTCCAGAAAAATTTGTTTGTGTTGTTGGTTCTTTTGCAAAGCTCGCTGAGATATTTCAGCAACAAAAGCATTGTAATGAAACCTCTTTTGTTTTTAAACATAACACTTGGGGAATACTTGGGGAGTTTTTTATGTTAAACATTAAAAATGGTCTTCAGAATATCAAAAAAAATGTATTACTAGCTTTTCATCAGTAAAACTGCATTTTAAGAGTATGAAGATTTTGAGGTATTTTTCATTTTGGGAAACAGTTGCCCCTACAGACTAATTCTAGCAAAATATTAGATCATCTGCCCCTATCTGCAAATCTATTTGAGCAGAAACACCATGTCTCCCAAATCAGTTCTCTCTCTCCCTTCAGATCATACTTCAACATGGCTATGAGGACTCCATACAGGTCCCAGGTAAATCTTTCCTCTATCATGCCTTACACTAGCATGTGACAATTAGGTGTGCAGTGGTATGCCTGCCTCAGAAACCTTTCCAGTTTGCACCTCTGGCTCCTATGACTTAACAGATGACAATGCAGCAAAACTCCCACTGACATCAGGACTTTGGATCTGAAACTGAAGAATCTAGATTTATTCATTCCTATTGAAAATACAGTGCCTACTTCACTGACTCCATCTTTAGTCCCTTGTAGATATAAATTGTATTTCAAATCATATAAAAAAACTTTTATCATTCTGCAACTATTTCCGTAATAGCATAAATAAAAGGCAAATCACAGATTATGAGCAAATGGGAAGAAAAGATTCCTGTTTTGTTTTTAACCTATAGTCAAGTATGTACTATAAAGGTTGCTTGGAAGCATGTTTTCCCCATTTTGTCTGCCTATCTAAATCTAATGATTATAATCTTTGATAATTCATCTTTTCCAATGCTTTGAGCAGCATAATTAATCTCCTGATTTTCAGTCTGGTTCTGAATTTGTCCAAAATAATCAGAAACTATAAACCTTGACAGCACTAAGCTAACACTGCCTGCTGATGCTTCTTGTAGTGAACAGACTGTAAACAGGAAGCAATTGAGCAAACAACCCCTAATCTAAACTCTCCAAAGTTTTCTTCCAAAGATGTCTTCACTGATGAAAAATTTAGTTGATTTTAATGTAGCTGATTTTTAATGTAGATTGTATGCATTTGTAAGAGATGGTCGCTGGGACCTGAAAGACAATATTTGAAACTTTTGTTCCCAGAAATCCACAGACATCCAGTGTGACTGGAACAAATTCATTTTACTTCTTGGAACTTTACTACTTGCTCTCTTCCTGTCTATTTGGATCTAAGTTCTTTGGAGACAGGACTTCATATTAATCTGTGCCTTTAAAAGGGGCTGCTCTGAGCATCAATAAACAGTGAAGATGTATGATGCAAACGAAATGTGAAAGTGCACTGAAAGTCTTGCTGTAAGCATGGTTTGTCCACGCATCACCAACCTGACTTGTATCCTCACTGGCTGTTCTAATCTTGAGCACCTATAATGAAATTCTTTCAGTGTATGTTTGCTTTAGCCTACTATGCCATTTCTAATACTTTTCTTTATGCTAGTCTGTGCATGGTAGAGATTAAYGGAGAAAGCCTGGAATGTTACCTTTGCAAGTTCATCTTTTGTACTCTTTAGTACTTTGATTTTCAGAAGTAAAAGTCCAATGTATCCTCATCTGGCCCCTGTCACCTAATATTAAAAAGCCAGTGAATATGTAGCCACTGCACATTGAAAACACTATTGTGCATTAATGAACACTGGAGGCTGTATGTAAAGTTGGCCATTTAGCCTCTTTAAAAACCTTAATGCTACACTGAGAGCTTTGGAGGCTGCCGGCCTCTGTCTTTCACCTCCTACAACCCCAACAATGCGTCTAGAGGTACTGCATCTCCAAACTGGCTCATAATCCATTATTTGGACTATTCAGGCCATGACCATTGGACCAAAACTGCCAGAGAAACCTCAGGAATTAACATCAGGCACATGATTTTTCCTCTAACAGAGGTGGGTAGGCCCATTACTAGTGCAAGTGCCAAGGACGCACTTTGATGATCAGCAAAGTTGTCAAAAAGTAGTTCAAATTATATTTAAGCCTCAAAACCGATGAAGATGTCTTCAGCAGATAATTCTTTGTGAAATCTGAATTCTTTCTCAGTAGATGGATGAAAAGATAGGAGCCAGTTTACCAACTGAATTATATATACAATTGCAAATAAACAAGCAAATAATGAAAAGAAAAATGTCTGGGAACAAATACTTTGTCTTTAAATGAAACATAGATTAAATTAAATCTATTAAGGAGCTAGCATAGCCAGACATAGTCTGAGTAGGCAGAAGAGGAGGGGAGGGGAACAGAGCAGAGAGGAGAGGGTGAAAAACCTCTGTTCAGTGTATAAACACCCAACATGGTCATATGCACTGTCTGAAGTTTTTGTTTTTCTTGCTCTGCTGCACTGATGCATTCTGACAGGATATTTTGTTCTGCCTCCAGGGTTTGTAAGGAAAAGGGACTCAGGGGTTATTACTGTTCCAATGAAAAGTTTAACTGAAATGTTTTGGCTCATTTCTTTGAACTGCACATTAGCCAGATGGTTTGGTCTATGTACCATGCCACCTTATTTAATCCTGCTGTTGGACTTTAGCTCCTCTTCCACTGTCAAATGGAAGGATTATTATGAATGATCTTATTAATGTTCACACTAGAGAGTGATCTGGCTTCCACTTCATTCTTACTGCAGGTTAGGGAGGGTGCCCTATCAAAACATACGAAGGTCTTTAGCTGCTTTAATAAAACCAGTTTAAGGAAGGGATTAGAGCAGAAATTAGATCCCAGTACTCAATTCCATCTTCTCCTCTGACACTGATTTACTATGTCAAAATCTCTTCTTTATTACTGATTAAGGACAGTAATACCCAGCTCTTTTAGGAGGGAGGGAAAATGTATTCTGCAAGGTTTTGTGGCAAAATGTATATAATCTTTATAAAATTGCAGATTTATTAGTAACACAACTATTTTTGAGGCAATACTTGGAAACCCTGTTCATGGACAAGATCTCACTATACTATACATCACATAAATTGAAGATTCCATCTGAATAGCTGTGGCACACCAGTATGCTGCAAGAACAGCTGAAGCATGCAGTGGAAGCTGGAATACTCTGCCCACACTGTCCTCACAGGAGGGAATAGCCCAGAGAGCTAAGGGCAGATGCTATGTGATAGGGCCAATGGATCTCCATAGGATATGTCTCTCCATCAAGACCTGGTGGTCCTGGGGAGTGTCGGGGAAGGAGATCTGTTGGGTGCCACCAGCTTAAGAAAAAAAGTGTACTCATATGTCAAAATTTTGAGTACATAGTTGTAAACATGAAAATATGTAGCCCTAATGCAAACAATGTAGGTCTTTACTAAATTTCTTAACAGCTCATTCCTGTTGTCCAGTGGTTAATAATGTCAATCAATACTAGCTGAAAATTAGTCATTTGTTAGTATTTCTTCTAGAATTATCCAAGCTATAGTCTGTTCTCAAAGTGGTTTTCTAAGATGACCTTTTCTGCTTAAGAATACATTGAACAATTGAGTCTGTGCCATTACCAGTCCCAGTGGAGTATGTTATTAGTATATGAAGCTGTTTAGGAAGATGCACATAAGGCAGCATTTAAAAAATTCCCCACTATATTAGATTTACTGGATTTCTGTGACCGTTAATTCTACTTGCTAACTTTAAACCAAGAAAACAATGATATAGGAGGAGGTTAAACCATGAGAATCTCTCCTACTGTGACCAAAAAGGAAAGGTTAACTTTCTTGATAAAGGATCTACAGCTTGTTTAACATCTGTTTGTCTTCTTTATAGGGACAAACTCCTTTCTGGATTTTGACTATTAATCTCAGAAGAAAAACAACTTTTTCGTGCTATGTGAGACATGATACCAAACTCATACTCATGACATAGTCCCCAAAATCAATATAGATTAACCTTTTGTGTTTTCATGTAGCTGTGTTCTATAGACCCAGAGTACATTAGGTTCTATTTACTCTAGACAGATACAACAATGGAACAGATCCATAAACTTTCAGCGTACTAACAGATATAGRAGAAACAGTGTCAGTTTGAGCAGTTATCAGCAAATTTGTGTTTATCCAAGATCAACAAACATCCATTTGTTAGAATATATACCATCTTATTAGACAGAAGAGGCTGCAGCAGAGCTAGTGTTTGAAATACCACCTCTCATAAGCACCTGCTGCCAAGAAGATAAAAATCTGAACAGGTTTTAGCTCTGGTAAAGGATGTAGGCATGCAAGTATTACTACCATAGCATTGCCTAAATCCAAAATATTTATCTTCAAAAACTCAGTTCAGTTGAAGACTGATGGAATAAAYGAATGTTATGGGTAGGCCAGGAACATCTTTGTAAATAGTCTATCCTRTCTCTCTGCTGGTGGTTGCCATAGCTTCTTAAGGCTGGCAGAACAAGGCATGTCCCTATTCCTCAGCCATTRCCACCTGCAGGGTGCCATATTACTGCAAGATCATCGCCATTGATATAAACTAATAAGCTGAATTGTCAGATGCACAGATGAGGCTGACACACATGTTATTCTTCTGCCCCTGTTCTCTCTGGCCAGGATTGATTAAAAGCTGAAGGCATCAATTTTTTTATTCCAGCCTAGCTGAYAGAGTCTTGATCAGCTCCTTAATCTCTGCAGTCATGGATATCTTGGTATTTGGTTTTGTTTATCTCCCTCCCAAAACAGTAGTCAGGTCAGATAATACTAAAAGAGTTGCAAATTTTGCCACCCTTTCACCTGGTAGCCCCACAGTTAGTACATTCTGTGTCCTTCAACTCAACGATTTGAGAAAGTCATTTGTCCTTGTTTGGCAYAAGGAACATTTCAGCCTTCACAACAGGGAAGGAGGGAGGAAACTCGCCTCAGAATGTACAATATCTGGGCATTTAGACTATTGGTTGTATTGTGAACTCCCCCAGGCAAGATGGATAAATGTTGAAACAGATTTGATCACTTTTCTTCTCACAACTATGACTGTCTAGAGTCTTACTTGGGAGTCTCTACTTGGAAAAAATGTGGGGGTATGAAGATTTAAGTTGAATGAAATGCCTCCTCAAATRCAAAAGTATGGAATCTGTGGACCCAAGACATTTTCTTTTCCTTTCTAATTCCTATTGGCTGTTTTAGGAAGCACGTTACTCAAAAAGATGGTTTGCTCTTTTGCAAAGCCAATTTTCCTTGTATATTCTAAAGGAAACAATCAGGAACCTTAAAGTTAARATTGTGTTAGTCTGAATGCTGGATTTTGACTGTCCTGGGGAATCAATTTAACTGAATAACAAAAGTGCTTATAAAAATAAGTTCTCTCACCAAATGAAAGTCTCTCAAGTATGTAGAACTTCAAAGCTTCAGAAATGTTCTGAGTAATCCTGAAACCTGAGAGAGTTTAAATTTGCTTCTGTCTTTAATTTGCAAAATATACTATCTAGAGATTTTCATCATAAAATGAAAAAAAAATGAACCTGTTTCTTTCACTTTGAGGGAAGGTTTTTTCTTTCATATTTTTTTTCGTAACGAAAGAGCTGACAGGACTGAATTGTAAACATAGAAAAGGGTAGAGGGAGGAGGCTCCTCCTWAGGGATCCTTACAATTGGTAACATACTACAAAAAGCTGTCTTTCTTCATACAGTTTAGGGRAGCAGGTCTGGCTTCAGAATGGTATGTTACAGTTTTAATTCTAATAGCCTTAAATATCTTGAGATGTGCCTATGATTTGAGTCATCCAGTTTGTGTCTGCGGTGCAGCCACAGGGTGGTAAAAATACAAAATATTGTTCTCAAAAAAGTTTTTCTTAATTAAATAAATAAAAACATTAAACCAAAATTTTCCAGTAGTTCCTGACTACTATACCACTTTTCTCTCTTTAATGATTATCTCCCTCAAAATTACATTAAGGGACAACAACACATTGGCTATAAAAGGTAGAYAGAGTTTTAAAGACAGTTTTTAGAGCTGAGTACCCAGAGCAAATTAAATACAGAGTTATTCTGCTATGTCAACCTCACTGGACACACWGTCAGCACAAAGGCAACAGCAAAGAGCCTTGCTGAACATGTAGAAATAAGAGATGAATTCAATGTCAATAGCTCATTCAGTCTTTGCCTCTCTACCAGTGCTTCCAGCAAGTGCCCAATTAGCAGTGACAGTGGTGGTGGTGTGTATGAGAAACTGAGACTATCACTTCTTTAAATTTGAAACTGCAGAGCAGACACAAGGTGGTAAGGCTTTTAAGTCCCTAGTGACATGCACCAGAATCTGACCTTGAGCTGGTGACTTAGAGGTTGCTCTATTTGCTAAGTCAATCTGTCTCCCATGGAGTGAATTTGTAACATATATCTCATTCTAGCCTACTTTATTTATCTTGAGACAAAGAAAGCCCTCCTCAGAGCAACAGCTAGAACATCTTGACCACCCAAAGAGAGAATTGGCTTTTTATAGTCAGTCAGGTCATCCAGCACTGATCAATGAGCAGGAGGAGGACTGCAACAAATAGGAAAAACTTAATGTCCTAAGATATAAACATGATGGAATATCCCAGGAGAAATTACCTAGAGGTGATAAAAAACATGATATTTTGAGAAAATACACTCAGAAGTTACTGGAAGTGATATGAATGAAAGAGCAATTAAAAAAAAAAAAAAAAAAAAAAAAAAAAAAAAAAAAAAAAAAAAGGAGGAATATTTGAGGAAGTCTAAGGCAGAAGCAAACAGAAAAATCAGAAATTACTGGAAAGTGCTCCTAAGAGATGATCTGTTAATTTGTTGGCATGTTTTACCTGTTGCAAACTTCTGCAGTAAATAACTGCACATTAATTTTAAGCAAATGGGCTAAACTGCAATCATAGATCTTATTTTTCAAAGGTCTTATGATGTTACTGGCTCTATTTCAAAGTCTGCCTTAAAATTAAAAAAAAAAAAAAAAAAAAAAAAAGACTGTTTTGTAGGGTCTGAGTCCCTAATGTGGAGGTTTCTGATTTTCTTTGGTATGAGAACTCAGGATTTGATTCTCTGTTGTGCACTGTTTATTGCTTTGAACACCTGGGCAAATTATCGCCATAGGTGTCTTTTTTTTCCCCTATTCTCTTTCCTGAAGTTTCTGCTATTGCTTGCCATATTAGACAGAACCCAGGATTAGACTATTTTTGGTCTGACTTGGTAATGCACTTCTTCTCTAAGACCGTGTCAGAGACATCCCCTTCTGTTATTGAAGAAATACAGACTTTCTATCCGACATTATGCTCATTTCATAATCTCCTTCCAGAGGTAAAAGACAAAGCAAGTTACAAAAAGCTGAGGAATGGGACTTGCATAGTGTGACTGAATTATGAACCCAAGGTTATTCTTTGTGATTTTTCTCCTTTTTCAGGCTTAGCTATATGGCAGCCAACCACTTAGTGGCTTMGTGAGCTACATGCTATTCGTTTCTAGCTGTTGATCTCCTGATAATAAAGGACATGTTGAAAGGTGATATGGCTGAGCTCCTTCCAGCCAAGGCTGATATAATGGTGTCTTTGCTAAACTAATGTGAGTCAGAGAAACCCACAAAGATAATCTGACATATTCTCGGACTAAAATAGCCTTGCAAATTAGATCATCACAGAGTTATTATAAAGACACTTCTTGACATCTCTTCCACTGTTCAAAATTCGGAGTTGAACTGAGCAAGGCTTAGGAAGACTAAAGGACTGGATCTTGAACTTAGAGACCCATGAAATTTTGAATTACAGAATCACAGAATCAGTAAGGGTGGAAGGGACCTCTGCAGATCATCTAGTCTAACCTTCCTGTTCAAGCATGGTCATCTAGAACATGTTAGACAGGGATGCATCCAGGCAGGCTTTGAATATCTCCAGAGAGGAAGACTCCACAACCTCTCTGGGCAACCTGTGCCAGTGCTCTGTCACTCTCACAGTGAAGAAATTCCTCCCCATATTCAGGCAGAMCTTCCTCATGTTCAGGTTGTGCTCATTGCCTCTAGTCCTTTYGCATGGCACTTCTGAAAAGAGTTTGTCCCCATCACCTTGACACCCTCCCTTCAGGTACTTGTACACATCGGTAAGATCCCTTCTCAATCTTGTCTTYTCCAGGCTAAAGAGGCTCAGCTCTCGCAGTCATTCCTCATAGTTCAGATTCACCAGCCCTCTGATCGTCTTTGCAGCCCTACGCTAGACTCTCTCCAGTAGCTCCAGTAGCTCTCTTGTACTTGGGAACCCAGAACTGGACACAGAACTTGAGATGTGGCCTCCCCAGGGCTGAGTAGAGGGGCAKGATCACCTCCCTTGACCTGCYGGCAACACTCTTCCTAATGCACCCAAAGATACCATTGACCTTCTTGGCCATAAGAAGTGACTGGCTCATAGTCAACTTGTTGTCCACCAGCACTCCCAGGTCCTTCTCGGCAGAGCTGCTCTCCAGAAGGTCAGCCCCCAGCCTGTCCTGCTGCTTAGAGTTATTTCTCCCCACGTGCAGGATCCTGCCCTTATTRAGACTCATTAGGTTTCTCTCCGTCCAACTCTCCAGCCTGTCCAGGTCTCTCTGAATGGCAGCACAGCCCTCAGGTGTATCAGCCACTCCTCCCAGCTTGGTATCATCAGCAAACTTGGTGAGGAGGCACTCTGTCCCCTCACCCAGGTCACTGATGAAGTTGAGCAAGACTGGAATGAGTATTGACCCCTGGGAGGCACCACTAGCCATGGACCTCCAACTAGACTCTGCACCACTGATGACAACCCTCTGAGCTCTGCCTTTCAGCCAGTTCTCAATGCACCTCACTGCTCACTCATCTAACATGCACTTCCTGAGATTACCTAGGAGGATGTTATGGGAGACAGGGTCCAAAGCCTTMCTGAAGTCAAGGTAGACAACATCCACTGCTCTCCCCTCATCTCCCCAGCCAGTCATTCCATCACAGAAGGCTATCAGATTGGTTAAGCAGGGTTTCCCCTTGGTGAATYCATGCTGGCTACTCCTGATCACCTTCTTTTCTTCCATATGCCCAGGAGATGACATCCAGAATGAGCTGTTCCATCACCTTTCCAGGGATGGAGGTGAGGCTGACTGGCCTATAATTGCCTGAGTCCTCCTCCTTGCCCTTTTTGACGACTGGAGTGACATTGGCTTTCTTCCAGTCCTCAGGCACCTCTCCAGTTCTCCAAGACCTTTCAAAGATGATGGAGAGCGGCCTAGCAACAACATCTGCCAGCTCCTTCAGTACCTGTGGGTGCATCTCATCAGGGCCCATGGATTTGTGGATGTCTAGCCTGCCCAGATCTCTAATCTTATCCTCCTAAACCAAAGGAAAGTCTTCCTTTCTCCAGACTCTCTCTCTCACCTCCAGGCTCTGAGATTCCTGATGGCTGCCCTTAGCAGTGAAGACTGAAGCAAAGAAGACATTCAGTAACTCTGCCTTCTCTGTATCCCTTGTCACCAGGGCCCCTGCCCCATTCAGTAGTGGGCCCACATTTTCCCTASTCCTCCTCTTGCTGCTGATGTATTTGAAGAATCCCTTCTTGTTGTCCTTGACATCCCTTGCCAGATTTAATTCAAAGTGGGCTTTAGCCTTCCTCATCACATCTCTGCATACTTTGAAAATGTTCTTATAATCCTCCCAGGTAGCCTGTCCCCTCTTCTCCACATGMTGTGTATCTTCCTTTTCTGTTGGAGTTTTCAGGAGCTCCTTGCTCACCCATGCAGGTCTCCTGCCCCTTATGCTGCACTTCTTTCTCCTTGGGATGCACCACTCTTGAGCTTGGAGGAAGTGATGCTTGAATACTAGCCAGCTTTCCTGGATCCCCCTTCCTTCTAAGGCCCTAACCCTTGAGATTCCTCCAAGTAGGTCTCTGAAGAGCCCAAAGTCCACTCTCCTGAAATCCAGGGTTGCAATCCTGTTTATTGCCTTATTTCTTTCCTACAGAATCCTGAGCCCCACCATCTCATGGTCACTGCAGCCAAGGCTGCCCTCAACCTTCACATCTCTAACCAGTTCTTTGTTGGTTAGGACAAGGTCTAGCAGGACACTCTTTCTCGTAGGCTCCTCCTCCACCYGTGTCAAGAAGTTATCATCGATGCATTCCAGTTGCTCTCTCACATAAAGAGCAACTCCAYCACTTCATCTTCTTGGACTGTCTTTCCTAAAAAGCATGTAGCCATCCATGACAGCATTCAAGTCATGCTCTATAACTGCAATGAGATCATGGCCCTGCAACCATACACAGATCTCCAGTTCCTGCTGTGTGTGCATTGGTGTACAGGCATTTCAGAGAGGTAGTCATGCATGCARGTTTCCCAAGAAGGGTGTAAGGGCAGCCCCCATAGCCATGTCTCATATACACATCCCCAACTGCATGCACCTGCTGGAAGCCTCCCAACTTGAGCTGTGTTTTATTGACTACCCTCTCTCTATAACTCTCCCTTTCCCCAATACCTAGTTTAAAGACCTCTTTACCAGGCCCATACTTGAGGTCATGAGGCCTTCTCCAGCACTTTACAGAGCTCAGTTTGAAAGCTACAGTTGTGCTTTCTTCCCTTCAGAAATAATATGTACTTTTAAGTTTGTCCATTTTGACTAATTCACCCTGCCATCTTTGCAGACACTACACATCCCTCTCTTGTGCACATACCTTCCAAACTATTACAGAATTCTAAGTTGCTGGCTTTAGTATGTCTTTATATGCATGATAGGAAGTCAATGGAAGGCACAAGCGTGTTTACTTCAGCTCTGCTTTACAATGAAAAATTTGATGTCTTCACATTTAAGCATGTCAGAACGATATTAGGTTGTTTCTTTCTTTTATAATAGTTTGAAATTCATATTCAAAATAAAATTCTTCTTCTGACTTATAAGTATATACATATCTTCAATTAACCTCAGCTACTTGATCATGAGCACTTGAAAAATCCCTGTGTTATCATTTGCTAAAATTCCATCTTATCTCATTCAGTATAATTTAGGAGAAAAAAAATAGACACTCCCTACAATGGTTTGTATTGGTCTTAATTATAGTGATTTCACAAACTTAAAGCCCTGTGTGTATTATTTGGCTTTAGCATTGTCTTTGCTACTTAGCCTCTTCCAGGGAGGTTGCAAAATGCTTTCTTTGTGTTTGTCGAAAAGAATTATTGAAATTGATTTGATAAAACACATCKTCCTTGATATTCAATAATGAGAGCAACTGTGCTGGGGATTGGATTCTTGTTCATATTAGGAGAAGAAATAGGAGCTGGAAGGCAAATGTGATTGAGTTTTCTACTCGGTACAAGACTTACTTTTGAGATATGTAATATCTGAATAAGCTGGTACAGGCTGCAGAAAAGAATGCTTCAGAAGGCCTCCAAAAATCAAATAGGCTGTAAAGATGATCTTAAAGTTCCTACCTTAGGAGATTTTTTTTTTTTTTACTGTTGTATACACTAGAAACGGTAGCTAGATCTACAAGGAGCTTCATCAGAATGCTTGTAGGCATCCAAAGTAAAGCACTATAGATATCTGAAATAGGTCAAATAGAAATCATAGAAGTGTTTTTTTCTTCTTTCTCTAAATGGAATCTAAGGTGACTAGTTCCAATGGAGAGGTCTATGCTGCAAATAGGTGCAGTTAGGTGAGATAAACTGTGGTCCTAGAGTCAGAAGTCTGGAGATGGGCATTTAACCAACCGGCTAATTCATTTGTAAAGTAATACCCAGCACGTGTTTTGTTGTTGTTGTTGCTGTTGTTGTTGTTGTTGTTGTTGTTTTCCTTGAAGCAAGCTAACATTTTCTATATGTAGTATACCCAAATAGAAAACTGGTACGGCAGGCTTTTAGGAGAAATTTCACAGATATCCTACTTAGCTATCATCAGTTCCATGGTGCACTGAATTATTCAAAAAGAAGCTTCTGGATACATTTAGGGTTGGGCTGTGGCTTCCCTCACCAAATGGAAAGCAAATGTAGACCTATGGACAGCTTTAGGACACCTCCCAAAATATCAGACAGTATTAACCATTAATAGTTTAGCAACAATTGATTTTCATCTTCTGAGGTTCAAAGGCTGCTCCATACCACCTTTAAAAACCATCACCATTGAGTTAATCTACCATCTACCTTCTTCCACTTCACAACCCCTGGTTATCTCTCACATTCAGAAAAACTCACTGCAGATCACTATGATCACTGTTASGGCACTGGACTGCTCTTCAAACAGATTTCATTTCCAGTGAAGAARAAGGAGACAAATGTTTACATATCAGGCTTGATCTGTATCAGGACGAAGTTTTGAGGCATCCTCCAATTCATTTTGGGGAATTCAATAATTATGTGCGACCATAAACCATAAAGCTTATTTGCRGACTGAATTTTCCTTAAGATTTTGATTAATTCCAAGAGTACTCTGTAATATCAGTACAGGAGAGACAGGTGCTGTGATTTTAGGCTTCTCCCTAATACTACCCTGAAGAGCAAGAAAAGTTTCAGATTTCTCTTTGAATAGAGCAATAGAAAGACAGGAATTCCAGAAAGGATTAGTTACCTCAGACAATGACAGGATTAGTGGAAACTGGACATGTGAAGAGAAGAAGATTGATAAGGGGAAGAAAAACATGGAACACCCTACCCTGTAGTCCTGAATGTGTCAATCAAACGAACAAACAAGCTGCTAAAACTGTAGAGATAGCTCATAGTTCAGAAGCTAACTCGGAGACACTGCTGAGCCTCTTGCGACGCTCTCCTTGCCACCCAGGAAGATTGCATTGATGATGCTTCCTTTCTGAGAGCCGCAGTGAGCCTCAGATCCCATCTCCCAAGGGGTTCTGCTGCTCCAGGCAAAGGGAAAAAAAAAAGGCAAAGCAAAAATCATTTGGCTTTTATATTACTCTGTCATAAGCAACAAAAAGTGATGAGGGTCTTTTGGAGCATAAAAACAAAAAAATCTAGAAATATCTGAGCAGAGCTTTATGAGGATATTAGATTAAATATGTGTGTTTTGACAGAGCAAGGCCTAGTGGCAGTCATAGGGATCTATGTCTTTTTTTAACTGTTATTCTTTATCTCATGATTTATATTTATCAGATTTTTTTATTTTTAGAAAGATTTATTTTTAATCTTTTTTTTATTTTTTAATAAAAATAATGCCCCAAATCCAAATACCAACTTGCATTTTATCTATTTAAATCTTTTGTGCTTTCCTATATTCTCTTCAGAACACATTCTTGAGATTTGTAGCAAAATGTCCTGACATCTGTCAGCTCTCCTCAGTCAAATGCTGGGGAGTCACCTTTTTCAGCAAAATTCCTAGCTGCTGGAGGATTAAGCTGAACCTCACAACATGCCACAGCTGTCACTGAACAGTCTTACCATGAATGGGACAACAAAAGGTTACCCTGAATCATAAGCAGTACAGAAATTGGAATCTTATAGCCATAATAACAAGCAAAGTGAATCCCCTTGATTTTCTCTTACTTTTTAGAGGCCTATTTATTAGGAATGTATTTGACCCACGAGATGTGTTCTTTTCTCTCTAATATACACAAAAAATGGATCCAGTACTTCCTTCCTGTTTTCTTGCGTGCACACTAGCCTTTCCTCTGAAGACTGGAAAAGCTAGGGCGAATGGAAAATATTCTCTGCTTACTCTGTTTACTTCTGTAAGAATAGCCCCTGTAGAAGAATGTGGGTAATAATTCACATCCTCTTCTTTCCTTGTAATGGCATGAAGAATGTCACATTTGCTCTTTATTTTCATCAAGATAAAGCTGTAGTAGAAAAGGAATAGCCCATCTCCCACCTTTGTTTTCACCCAGCATCTTAATTTAGATAAGGATTTCCCCTCACTACTTTTGTTCTCTATCATCTGCATTGCTGCTAGCACCTGCACAGCCTGGCAGTTTTCTGTCACTGAGGAAGATACTGTACTTTGCCTAATCACTGAGATTTTCCAGATGACATAGAAAAATACATTATGGAAWTTACATTGAACAAATACAATAAAAAAAATCTGTTCTCTGTAACCAGTGTGTTGAAGATACTGTTTGATGTGCAAATATAATCCTTGGTATCTAACCTGGCCTCAAAATTTCTGGTCTCTTAACATACCTTAGGCTTTACAAGGGCACGTGCAGATAATATGCAACTGTTCTAGAGGAACAGTTCTAGGAATAAAATCACTGACKTACTCAAATGTCGTATGAAGGAAGGGGCATTTGAAAATAACAGGACTGTGTGATTGCCTCAAAGTTGCCAGAGCCTTTCTAATTGCCTTTCCAATGATTCCATCTCATCTCAAATAAAAGCACTTCAAAGATTTTAGGTATGGCAGCTGCTGCCTGATAGACTGGTGGGGCAGAAATAAATTTTTAAAAATGGTACAAAAATAAACCAACAGTGTGATTCCATTAACTAAATGAGAATCAAGAAATGGCCACCATTACTCATTGTTACTGCACTGCTGAATGAGAAGAAGACTAATTATGAATGAATTTGTTTGTGTCTATAATCCTTTCATTTACAGACTTTTGCTTGCAAAAGAATAACTGCAAACTCAAAGAAGATCTTCCTGAAATGCATTACTTACAAGGACATAATCAGTCTAGAATTCCAGTTAATGACAAAATGTTCCTCAGAATTAAACATCGAGTTAATAGGCTTTCAGTTATTTGTCTCAGATTGTTGATTAATATTACATTTGGTTTTGCTTCCCTTAGTAAAATCAATCTCATTCTTCAAACTAGATGGCTTATGCCTTGTCACCTCAATGTAATGAAATCAGCTATTGGATTCTGCATGCTCAGTTCTAATATTGATTTATTGATGGCTCTATTGGTTGCCCTTTATCCACAGASTCAGGATTTAGGAGAACAATGACACCTATAGGAAGGCAGTGCCCTACAACTAACTTCCTTTAACAAAGTGCCRCTGAGGAAGGATGTGTTTTTGATGTGATGGACCTAAAAAAAATACCAACAAGAATAAAACTCCATTGATAACTTCTAACTACAACCTATTTTAAGGCATATGAACATGCTGCAAAAGGCACTGATTTTGCTTTCCTGATTCTGAACTACAAAGTCCTCTTAGTTATTTTGAGATGGGTGTTTTGGATTTGCATTAGTTTTTATTTCAGCAGGGAATGTATCTTTTGCCAGAGTCATCAGTGRTAAAACAGGATGAGAAATGGAAAACATTAATAAAAGCCATGGAGGCAGCTGTGTGAAGTGCAGGGTGCAGCCGCCAGGAGTGCCTCCAGCTGCTACTGCATTGAGAAAACAGGAAATAATCCAAAAATTGGTACAAAAAAGAGGATGTTATTCTGGAAACTGTAAGCATTTCAGTATCATTTTCCCAAGCTATGGAGTGGAAATCCTGAGCCCAATCAAAACTTTCTCTAAGTTCAAGGTTATTCAGCTAAAAGGAATAATTAACTGTACATTATCTGTGGCTGGGTAGTTAACGTAAGGACACTGAGTACTGGCCAAACCCATCAGAAGGGATGAACGATTGCTAATTGTATTTAAGAATGCATCATGCGCCATCATATGTGCTCCTGAAAAGTCACATGAAAATGGTATAAAAGGTACACTGCATACTGCACAGAATGTAGGTGATTCTTGACCAAAATTCACAGCTTTCTAAATCTGAATCTAAATTTAAACTATCACAGATGATTACTGGTAAAAATGGACTTAATAAAGTGTAGTAATCAGATTCTATGACTTTCACACACTTCACGCTGAATCTCCTTTATCAAGCAGTGGAAATACTTGAAAGCATAAGATGCTACCCACCATGGCTAGATATGTCTTGAGTGTTTTGTCCCATAGATTCAGCACAAGGCAGCTACAATCTGAATTGTCATTCAGATTAGGAAAAAAAAAAAATTATTTCGAAGGAATTGCATTCCCCTTTCTCTTCCCCATATCCCTTTGCTACTTTCCACTAAAGTAGCTGATGATCACAAACATATCAAGGATCACTGACTTCCTCAGTGCACAGGTACGTGCATGTATACACATTTAATAATGTTTTTATTATTTATGTTTCATAAATCAATCATGCTTTTAGCTTTTTAATTTCCTCRTCATTTTTTATTGTCTTCACAAGGACAAATACAGTGTAGCTTCTGCTGTCAATCCATCAGATTTCCTCTTGCTACAGGAATGCATGCTTCTGTTCCTTTTTTATTTTGGTTTTACAGAGAGCAAATGATAGGGCACTAAGAGTTGGTTTGGGGTGCAGGTAGCAGATGTTCTGAGGACCACTGTGGACCAGTCTAGGCTCATGCCTAGGTTGATCTTAAACTACGCATGACTGGGCATTTTGATCTAGCTGTTTCCCTGTAGCTAGGGATTCCCATGTTCCTTCAGTATTCCAAAAAGAAATAACTATCTCAAAACCTGAAAGGAACAAAGCAACAGGGAAAATTGCTAAAAAGACTATCTGCAGATGTACTTTCCAGTGATGCAAATTCAGTTACATCGTTTAGCTTAGTTCCATTAATAAACCAACTCTCTATTTACACTAATGGGACTGAAATCAGAATCTGATCTTAAAGTTTAAAAGAAGTATTTGTAGGAAAAGCTTATAAACAAGCAGATGGATGGGAGTTTCACAGGCAGCAAAGTAGCTGAGACAAGGAGAGGGAGAAAATCTAGATTTTCACACAGAACTGCTAGTCAGATCATAGGTGGGTGAGTCTGGATGATCTGAACAGCCTGAGTAACAATGCAGGCATCTCTCTGCAGAAGTCAGAAGGCTTTGTAAGCTGCAGAGTGCCACACACAGTTACAGCTCACCATTGACGACAGTGCTGTATCTTTCCCTCGGGTAACTTTAGCAGTCCCACTGGATTTACTCTAGCAATGAAATGGGCCCCTGAACAAGTAGACCCGCACACAAAGACAATAAGCAAAGCAGRGTGAGAAGAAAGGATAACCCTTCTAAACAGGGGACCTAGAGGATTATTTTTCATGCAGAAGTTTTGTCCCTTGTAAAATGACATTTCTCCTTTCTCCATATTGCCTCAAGTCCCACTCAGTGACATTTAGTATACCTGCATGGACAGAGCTGTGCTGAGCCCTCCAGGATCCTCCAGGCACGTGGTCTTCATAGGTTAGGTTCAGCGCTTAGTTCTGCCCTTTGGCTCTGCCCTTTGGCTCTGCCACCACCTCAGGCCAGGAAAGCAGTGGAGGGACCTCCACTCGGGGGCCAGATGCGGTCCTAGCACTTCAATACAGTGTGACGCTTCTCTCCACCTGGAGACACACCATGTCCACAGAAGCTCACACACGGGTGTCTGACGCAGCTTGCCCTGTGCTTGGTAAACAACTCCCGGGGAGCACTTGGCAGGTCACTTTGCKTTTTTGCTCAGGGTACTTGTCTGTAGGAATAACTGCTTCACTTCCTAGGTGTTGCGAGGTGGATTAATACATATTTGTAAAGCTTTTGTGATATTAGGAAGTATTTCAGTTTTACAGAACTTTGTGGTGGCCATTTTGAGCATATTTTTAAAACTCTACTCTTCCTAATCAAACATGCATTATTAAAAAACAGTATCAGACAGAAAGCAGTCCAAAGAGAGGATTTTTATGAATTCAAGATAATTAATATATTGCTACAAATGAGTTAATCTGCTTGACATGTAAGTTGGGCTGATTCACAGAATGCAATCAACCACATTTTYGAGATACTAAATGCATTATATTGATTTTTTGTTTTATATTATATTAAATTTGACACTGGAATAGTCATTATATCTTAATATCTCAACAGGATATGCTACTACCTGCAACAAAGTTGTCATAAATCAAGCTTAGATTGTCAGTTGTGTTCCTTGTTTCGTGAATGGAAGTGTGCTCTGTGTGGGGGGTGTGGGTGTGGGTGTGCACGCACACTCACTCCTCCCAACACCATACAAATTGTCCATGACTTAAATTAGATGTTTTCTCTGTTACTTGTCTTCTCCCACAAAGAGGCAACTAATGAGAGCTGCAGCTACATAAACAAGTACATTATSGGTACAAATATTTCACTAGTTGTTCTGAAGTAAAATAAAAGAAGAAAAAGGAAAGAAATCAGCTGCTGTCATAATTTTTGTTTTATTTTCCTTTGCTTTCCTATCAAGAGTCTAGGGTCACTCCAAGCCTGAGATATTCATTATATTCTTCCTGTTAGGTAATTCTGAAAAGGGCACAGAATGTCAGTAATCATCCCCTTTATGTCTTAGTGGCAAGTTTATGATTGAAGGATTACCTTGCTAATACGTGTTTAAATGAGGCTCTGGCAATGTTAGTGGGTATTTAAAAGAGCTCTGGCATTTGAAACAGTCGACAACAAGAGATCATGCTGATAATCAGAATCTTGTTGATGTTAGACTGGTTTGGAGAGTGAGGGCTTTAACATCAGCTTTGTTCTAATGCTCTGTGTGTGGTTTTGTTGTTGCTTTTTTTTTTAATCCACASAAAAACTGTTTAGTACCAAGTGTTGAACAGAACATCATAAAAGCTGAAAGTGATAGAGAGATTAAAAATGTTGCCAAATGAAAACCACCTAAAAATACTCCTACTTTGCAGCTAGTATGATTTATTATCATTATATATCAAAGATATTTAAATAACTTTTGCTATGGGAATTCTTTAAAACTGACACAAAGAAATACAGAATGTAAACAGTGCAGTATCCAGTCATTTTCATTTACAGTCCTCATAAATATAACAAATATTTAGTTTAATTAATAAATTATGYGCAGCATGATAGAAGTCACACCCAGCTGCACTGGAAAGAACTTTCTGCACTCAGATTCTACTACMTATTTTTTCTTTATTTGTAGAAAAGAAAACTAATTTTCTTAAAGGATTTTAAACCATATCCTTTTAGAGTATTAGTATTTAGTCTATTATTTGTGAAGTRTTTTCCAGAGTCTTAGCTGGAACACAATATTTAGATACTGAAGAATAATATTATTAATTTCCCGATGATTCACGAGAAAGATGTGRATGGTTTTGGCTTACAAACAAAATGATTTTGTTTGAAATACRTCACTCAAAGATGATTTGGCCAAGATCTTGCATGTCAGTAACTGTTTCTTAAAATAATTTAATATCTTTAAGGTGATCTAGCATGGTCAAAAATGTTCAATGTTCAATGTTTTTCATTTTGATAGGAGGAAAAAATCAGATTGTTTACTTTACTAAAACTTTTGAATGAAAAGGAAGGTATTCAATTATATATTTTTTTACTACTTAACAGTATGAGGTCTATCCATCCCAGGTGTTTGAGACATCAGCATGAACTGGCAAAGGAGATATATCTAAATTTTGTTTCAGATTCATGTAYAGGGTTCACTTCTGCTTTAAGGCAGCACTCTGTGATTCTTCCTATCCTAAGGGGGTTTCAAAGATAAATTGAATGAGTTGCCCCCTGGAGGTATCTATGTCTGTTCACTGGCTGTAGGGARATCTAAAACTTAACATTTAGAATACAAAAGCTAGATTAAATGAAACTGATGTGCCTGTTTAAGTGTTCTTCTCTAGATGAAGTCTCTAAAGTGCAGTACATCTTAAATAGCACCATCTTGCTTAACGTATTACATCTCTTTGCTGGTGCTCATTATCATAACCTCGTATCTCCTGTAAATTAAATATTACTGTTACTAATGCAGGTAAGGAAAGAAAAGGTGCAAGAAGTTGYCCAAAGTCACACAAAATCTCTACAGAAGAGCAAGAACTGAATTCAGAAGACTAGATTTACTCTTATAACTTTAAATCRGGAGTCACCAACATTTAACATGTAYGAGACACTCTTTTTCCTTCCCCMAAATAMAGATTAGAAGTGTGATTAGAAATGCAACGGGATCAAAAAAAAAGTTATTTCAATGGACTGCACCTGAGAGCACTATCTTACTTATGTGCGAGACAGATGTTAGTGTGTTGTGCTGAATCTGGAGTGCAGCGTGAGCCTGGAACCAGGAAGACACTCTTCCAAATCTCTCTCTCAAGATTTTATGACCAACCCCTTRTAAGGCCAGCAGCACCTTCTCTTGCCAATCAAAATCAGTCCATGTGTGCTGGCCAGGACAGCCATGGCATAATTTACTTTCCCTGGTGCTGGAGTGTCCTTCCACTCTAGAAAATAGACTCTTTCCTAATCACATTCATATTGATGGCAATTTCAGCTACTACCCCCTATGATCAAATGACCTCCTAAAACCAATATTCTTCCTCACTTTGTTTTATTTTTCTTAAAGTAACATTACCTGTAATGTTCTATTTATGTTAAGGGCATAAGTGAAACCTTTTCCCTCTTTTCCTTTGTTTTCCACTAAACCTACAAGTTTCCTGCACTATTTTCAGTTAGTAAGCGACAAACTTTTTTCTCTTGCTCTTTCAAATTAAAAAGGTAGGAGGAGCAAAATGTCAAGAATGAAGATGACACATAATGATTTCACTGTAGACTCCTAACAATAAGGAAATTATAGTGTTAGGAAACAAGATTAAAATTATTATATATTTTTAAATAATTTTTGAACAAAAGCATCTCTATAACTGGATTTCTCTACTGAGTTCAAATGCTTCACAATAAATTAATAATGAAATTAATTGCAGAATTATAAATTAATTTTTAATGGAATAAACACGTATATAGAATTGTTATTTTATCTTGTAGCAAATCTTTCCCCCTTGTACAATTTATACATATGAACAAGATTTCAAATTGAGTAATTCTTGGAACACCACATTGCTAAAAGTGGCGTTCTCTCCTGATGTGAAATGAAGYGAACAGTGACAAAGAAGCCAAAATGCAAGATCCAGGCAGCAGCCTCAAGAAAGCAGACTACAGATATATTTCCTGGAGCTTCTGTTCCTTGCTGTATCAATCCTTAGTGGTTTAGGCTAAGGAACCCGAGACAGTAACATTCAAAAGCCATTAACTCAAAAAGGGACAATGGCAAAAATTGCCTAAAGGTAGCACATGTTTGGCCAGTTCTTACATTCTTTTCAAGTTGGAGACAAAATATTAATTGAGATGGATCTTTGGGCTGACCCAAACATGAATGATTATATGCTTAGGCTCTGTATTTGCTTATGAGATAATTCCGATGTCATTCAAACTTAAGTGAATGTATTATTGACATTAAATAGTTCAGGAAAAAGCATTGTGACAGCATTTTTATTAAGAAAAACCAAATCTTTGATTTTTCTCTGAAGGATTCAGCTATCTAAAGATGTGATTCATTTAAGTTACACTTTTATTTTGCAAGGTATATTAGCTACTTCCATCAAATTAATACAACTATTCCTTGTAAGAATATAGGCCATAGGATAGCAGCCTAAAATAACAAAAGAATGTGTTGTAGTGTTTAGTTTTACCTTCTTAGCATCAAATATGACACATGGAGAAGTTAACTAAATTCTTTGTATCTCTCCTTCTCTCCTGATTAACAAGTTAATATAAAGAGACCATGAGGAAAAGGGAAAAAAATAAGCAAAACTTCCCCACTGAAAAAWAGGATTTTGGTTAAGCTAAAGAATAAGCAGGATCCCAAAGCACCAGAAAAACTTGTTGCAGTGAATTCCCAGGTAATTAGTTTATATTGCTRACACTGAAATTAGTTACAAAGTTCATGGCAAACTGCAGGGGCATAGTACTTTCAAGAACAATTTGTTAGAATATCTAAACCTTAGTTTAGGCCCTGAGTTTTAGCCAGTTTGCAACAGTAATTCTGCAAAGGGAGCTGTGGTGCTCCCCTGGTGATTTTTTTCATAGGAAGCCYTAGGACCCTCCAGATAGAAGTAACAAGCAAAAAATAAGATATTTTAAGATATCCTACCGATCTATTAATTTTATGTTTGGTCCCTGGTAATGATTTGTTAGGGGTCAGAAAGGGAAACTTTAAACTTTGTCTCTTGAAAAAGACAGATTTCTATTGTTCTGGTTAGTTATAAGTTTAAGTTTTTGTTTGTTTGTTTGTTTTTTCTTCTATTAATACTCACATCCTTTGGCTATTTGAAAAGAATATCTTTAAATTATCAGATCGCTTGACTGAACAAAATCAATGGGATAAATTCTCTCTTTTCCAAACAAATAATCAAGACAATTAGACCTATATACTAGAACATTTTTGTTATACTACAGATCAAAAAGTAGAATATTTACTGTACGGTTATAGATAAAAGACATGATCTTTTCCTCAATCTTATTTYATCTTTTCTGCTGAATTGGAAGTGACCTGAAAACATAATGCAGTTTTCAGTGTTTTAAAATTTCAATCAGATTTTACCATGTCAGTATTTAGAGGGGTCAGTTCCAGACAAAAAAAAAAAAAAAAAAAAATCAGTGTCTCCAAGCATAAAATGTATTGACTTACAGCTTAGTTCTAGGGGGGAAGAAGAGAAGAGGGGGAGGGAGAGGGAAGGGGAGAAGGGAAAGGAAAAGGGAAAGAAGAAGGGAAAGGGAAAATGGAGCTCAGCACTCCTCTGTTTGAGCTGGAGCACTGAAATCTGCCCCAGCTGCACATGTACCTCTCAAGGGCACTTCTCAAAGAGCTCTGTAGCTCCTCCAGACAGGCTGGGAATTTGAAAAAATGAAGTGATCTTCAAATCCCGCTGCTTCTCCTTTTGATTTGAAAGTCTCCAAGTGGCATGTGTACAACACACAKGGGGTTTCTTTTGTTGGAAAAGCTCTTCAACTAAATCAGCAGCACAAAACAGCACATGGAAGACCAATGGTTAAATCTCTTTGGTTTAGGGTTTAGTTTCAACTTATCTCTGGGTTACTATAGCAGAATTACATTTACTCTATAGGGTTTTTTAACTATAGTATGCTAGATTGGGTCCAATTTTTGACCACCTTGAAAGTAGAAACTCCTGAGCCTTATATTTTGTTTCTCACCTATTCAACAACTGGTTGACATCTTCCCGCCTTCYCCTCCCTTGACATCCCTATTAGAAATTTTGTTTTAAATCTGAAGCAGCAAACAGCTGGGTGCACAAAAACATAGCTTGGAAAAGACATTTTAAAACCTTTTTCTTAAACATGTAACCAGACTGCTCCTACCAAAAAGGTAAATTCAACTGTGTTTTTTTTTTTTCCAGTTCGTCTCTAAATAATTGAACTCAGCATCTTTGCCACCTGTCTCTTCCTTTTACTTTAGTCTTTTTTGCTTTCTTGTATTTTAATTGTATGTCTCTGTTTTTTTCCTTCATTTTTAAACCTGTTACTACGAGCATTATTTTAATAGCATTAAGAAYGCTTGGATAGATGAGAGCAGGAACAGCTCATTACTATTGTTATGGATCGTTATCGACTCAACTGTGTTCCTCAGCAAGGGTGAGTATCTTCTGTACTGTTTCACCTTTCAGCCTGGTGTTTAAAATAACATTTTAATGACATATCCCCAAAACAAAGAGGGGAGAAGAGTTTGGGATACATCTCAGTGATTTTTTTTTTTTTTTTTTTTATATACAAGTGAAAAATACAAAGCGAATGCTTAGTGGCTGTAGAGGACTTTATTAATTGCTTTAAGTTATCTGCACAGAGAGGAAGAATTAGAAACATCTAGTCAGGTTCAATGTTTTATTTCTTGTCTAATATTCTAAGTTACGTGTCAGCAYTATGCATCTTGTTTTACTTCCTGTCAGTTGTGATATGAAAGAACACTGTTGTTTACTCTTCTGGAATAGCTATTACAGACTGTGATTCTTATTTTCATTGTTGTTCCTTGGCCAAACAAAGGAGAAAGAATAAAGAAAAAAAGAAGGGGAAGAGAAGGAGAAGAGAAGGGGAAAAGAAGGGGAAGTGAAGGGGAAGAGAAATTCTTTTCTCACAGGGGAGGGCTTCACTGGCAGCCAGACCTTACCCTCTCCCTTTTGTGTATAGAAATAGGAGGATGTCAATAGCTGAGTGAGATGGATAATAGATGCATAGTTTATGTTTCGGAGGGATAAGTGACCAGACTTAGCATATGCTAAGTAGGAAAAAGCCTACACTGTGTGATTTTCTCTGAGACACTCCTGCTGCACTCTGGTGCCACTGACTGTCTTCTGAGGTGAATTTTGCTGTGCTTCTCTGTCAGCATTGACTCTAAAGTAATTAATGTGAACTATGCGATTACGTGGGCTGAAAGATGGAGAACTACTATGTCAGAAAGTCATTCTTCATAGTTGCTCAGTAATCTGTTTGAGAAAGTGCTATCAGTTAGTCTCTTTGCACAAGTGCTTTGTTTCAAGGTAATTGAGGGAGATGAGAAAAAGAATAAATGGAAGCAGTTTGAAGTGTCATGTACATATACATGAAAGAGCTAGGCAATGAAGTATATTTGAATTTTTCTCAGAAGATCCTATTAACTAATTCATCTTCCCTCGACTAGTTAATGTACCTTATGCTTCTGTTTATTGCAGTGTATTACAAGCACCCTAGAACCCTCCATTTTTCTTCCTGGAAACAGGGACTGGCACCAATAGAAAATTCAAAGTGCTTCAGAAGCATAAGATGTAAGAGCTGAGAAAGACCTTTGGGATCAAATTATGCCCATGCTGATTAAAATTGCATTATCTGCACCCTGAAGAGCCAAGATAGACTCATAAACTGGGCTTTCTATTGCCATCTCAGGAGGAGATTATGAACAATTGCTCTCACCTTTTCACTGAGTCACTTTTCACTGGGTCTGCATTTACAAGCCGTTTCCTAGTTCCTGACAAAGAAAAGGCAGTATCTTGTCCTTCATGTATACATCTGGATACAAAGCTGCTTATAAAAATAAATAAATAAATCCACAGAACATCAATAGAAAAAGTAGTGTAATTTCCTCTCCCCTTTCCTCTTGTGCTGCTCACGTTTAAACAAAAATAGAACAATTCTTAAAGTTATGCTCATGCTTTTTGTAATAGAGTGCTGATGTCTAGCTGGTTATGAATAAGCTAGAGGATGATCACAACTAATTGAGGATATTTTTCTGTATGAAAATAGAAAGGCCCTCATTGTTCAATGCAATTATATGGTTATATTTGCTTTGCTTTCTGTTGTTCTCGTATGGCAAAGGCATATCTCTGGAAAAAGACAATGTAAATATCTCCTCTGCTCACTGGCAGCATAAGATAAACATGGCTTGATCACTATCCAGTCAGGCTCTTACCTCCCCTACACACACAGTGTATCATGATGGCATTCCTAACTAGAGGGGAAAACAGGCTTAGCTCACCTCAGCCAGCATAGGTTGCCTGCAGAGGCACTTTAGAAAATGTTGAGTGGAGTTGACCACTCCTATGATGAGGATATTTGCTCTTTCATGGGATGCATCACTTATTTATTACTTTAGGCAATATGAGGTGAGTTAAACAGTGGTAAGTGGGTGTGATTGAGTCTGAATGAGTGTAAAGTAATATAAAGTTGGCTCATCTTGCTTGTCAAAGGTACAGGTCAATGTAGGAGACTTCTTTAATTTACACCTTCACACTTTCTCACATCCTCTTATGTATTGYAAAAGAGCAACTTCTGTAAAACTCTTAAACTCATGCCCTGTCTGCTACTGTGTAATTCGCTCTAGTTTACATTCCACATCTGCCTTCTGTAGCCTATAGAGACCCTGTAGAACAAGAGGCTGGCTGGCTGTTCCCAGCTCACCAATAACAGCTCCTATRCTCACTGTACTCCAGCACCACATTAAGAGGAGATTATTAATGGAAAGAAGTGTAATATTTGTATTCATTTCTCTTACACATTCCTTGTAAATCACAGTGCTAGTGGTTGATTTAGAGGATATCTTTTTATACGGTAGCTAGTAAGGCAGCCCCCTGACYGCTTTACTCTGACTTTGCCCACAGAAATGTGGAAGTGAGTGTTAAGGTAATGGTGAAATCATGACAATCCACTCTGCTGTCTGATGAAACTCTTAATAAATTTCYTCTTCCACTTCCCTATTTCTATTTCTTTCCTTTTTTTTYCCTTCCACACTAGCTGAATCAAAATCCTACCCAGACAAACATAGCCCAATATGTTTGTCTTATCAGTTTCCCATGGCTGCCAAATGGTGAGGTTTTATTTATCATTTTATTTTAGAGGTACACTTTGGATAGGTTACCASAGGCTGTATTGAAAGCCTGTGTTTCACTTCAGCATGTTACTGAGTGGCTCTTTCTTACTAAGCGATATCTCAACTTCACAAGGTAGTAGAAACATTTTGGAACCAGAGCAGGTCAAATAACAGTGACAGTACCTTTGGAGGGGAAGAAGGATAAAGGAGGCAACATTAAACTGGAAATACCCCAAAGGCTGACTATTTCTTTTTGGAAGGTGGCATTTTTTCCTGATATTTAATAAGCATAATTACAACTGCCAAGTACTGTTAAATATATTCCATTTTATTAGGATAGTAATATTTTGAACATAGTGTACCTTTCATGCCAATGTCTGGGAGGAGTAGCCGATACACCTGAGGGCTGTGCTGGCATTCAGAGAGACTTGGACAGGCTGGAGAGTTTGGTGGAGAGGAACCTCCTGAGGTTCAACAAGGGCAAGTACAGGGTCCTGCACGTGGGGAGAAATAACCCTAGGCACCAGTACAAGCTGGGGGCTGACCTTGTGRAGAGCAACTCTGCAGAGAAGGACCTGGGAGTGCTGGTGGATGACAAGTTGACTATGAGCCAGCAMTGTACCCTTGCCACCAGGAAGGTCAAGGGTATCCTGGGGTGCATTAGGAAGAGTATTGCCAGCCGGTCAAGGGAGATGATCTTGCCCCTCTACTCAGCCCTAGTGAGGCCACATCTGGAGTCCTGTGTCCAATTCTGGGCTCACCAGAACAAGAGAGACATGGAGCTACTGGGGAGAGTGCAGCATAGGGCTACGAAGATGATCATAAGGCTGGAGCATTTGCCCTATGAGGAACGGCTTCAAGAACTGGGCCTTTTTAGCCTGGGGAAGAGAAGACTGAGAGGGGTTCTTATCGACGTGTACAAGTACCTGAAGGGAGGGTATCAAGAGGATGGGGAAAAACTCTTTACAGTTGTCCTGTGTGACAGGACAAGAGGCAATGGGCTAAACCTGAACCCCAGAAAGTTCTGCCTGAATATGAGGAGGAATTTCTTCACTGTGAGAGTGACAGAGCACTGGAACAGGTTGCCCAGAAAGGATGTGGAGTCTCCTTCTCTGGAGATATTCAAAGCCCGCCTGGATGCAACCCTGTCTAACATGCTCTGGGTGACCCTGCTTGAGCAGGGGGGTGGGACTAGATGATCTGCAGAGGTCCCTTCCCACCTCAACTATTCTGTGAATCTGTGATTCTATCATCTAAAAGCACTTCATAAACAAACACTAAATGAATATGTCTTATACAACCCTGCAAGGTAGTTAAGTTCTAATATTCTTCTTTGTAGATAAACAGAAGCATGAAAAGATTATAAATCTTGCCCAATCACACATCAAATGACTCCTAGACCTAGGAATTGGACCCAGAGGCCCCTTGCGCTAGTCTTTTACCATTGTGTAACTTAGATTTTGCTCATTTTACAAAAGCAAAGAAAGTGCATACAGCATAATCATATTCTGAATCATATTTCAGCAAACTCAGTAAAAAGGGGTTGGTGATGAATAGCATCTTTTTCTCCTTGCTCTACTGAATTATTTTCAGTGTTTGTTCCATTTGTACTTGTTCTATAATTCTGACAGCAAGTTCTTTAGAAAGAGAACACTCTCATCCAATTTGCATTATTCATTTGATGTGGCTTTCTTCGTCCATCAAATCTGTGCCTTCTGATTCATTTCCTGGCTCACCGCAGTTTTATGCTGGTGTCATTCCATTGTAATCAATTTTGTATGGGTGGGATCTTACTGCTTTTCAATGGAAAGTTGCAGTTACTTGCCAAAAATAGTGCGTGAGGAGAGATGAGAARAGAGACAGAAGAGGGGAAGAGACTAGAAAGGTCTCTGTACTCAGAGGTTTTCAAGAAATTGTTAACATGGAAGTATTTATAGACTAGAATCTGGTTGCTTTGAGGAGCTGACTTCAAATTCAGGCCAGGTTAAGGTCTGAATATATATGTCCAAACATTACATTCTGGTTCCCTTCAAGGATGTCTTATTGATGACGTGCTCATTTTTGAACTAAGTAAAGGCTGAGCAGAGAAAGAAGAGAGGTCYGAGAAATCTGGAATGGGAAAAARGGATAGTGGTTTGAAAGACATCTTAAAAAGATGATTATTTGCATTACACAAGGATAGAGGCCGTTATTCCTGCTAAAGCATAGGACACAGTGCCTGCCACCAGCAACTTGGTCCTATGAGTAGGGCTCAGAGAGAAGAGAGGATGCATCTGGAGAGGTGGAATTTGTGTCCCAGTTTTGAAATCACTTATGATTATGACATAAACAGATGAGAAATAAAACATGGAACAAAGGAAATATTACCCAATACTTAATAATGAGAACTAAGATCCAAAGAAATTCTGCTTTGTCAGAAATTCTGCCAGGTAATTTATTTCAAAACACAGATCACCTGAAATCTAGTCTGCTGACCTGACTCCAAAACTTCCCTAGATCTTTATCTTGTTCCTACATCGACTCTATTCTGAATAAATCCATTGTTACATTCACCTAAGGGTATGCTACCTGTAAACAATGGTGTTAAAACTAGTCAAGAAGCCTGTGCAGTCTGCAGGCCCATCCTCACTCCATTTCTTTCTCCTACATTGTTCAAATTCAGTAATAGATACTCAGCTAGATACTCTAGCTGAGTCCAGAGGGGTAACAAATTCATCTGCCAAGAAACTACATATCCTTGCTTTCTTCGTCTTCCTTAGGTTTTCTCTTTACAGGTTGGCAAGTACAGAAGTCCATCCCCACACTTTACAAAGGTCCACCTGGGAGGAATGCTCCTTAGCTTTGATTTGGGATCCTGCTGTTGCTCAAAGTGTAGAAATAAAAGGAGGATGAATGACTGCTGATGGGATCTTACCTTACTGGTCATTCCACTGCTGAGACCGAGTACTCCTCCAAAAGTTAAAGTCAGCCTGACTCTTTGCAGTAGCCATAGGAACAGAGCATCCAGCCTCCTCTCATACTGGATTTAGAATATGAACTTTTCTTCTTGSGCAGAATTTAATGTAACATAATGTAATCTGTTTTCATGTCATCAGTTAAAATGAAATTCTAGAACTATATATGTCCAAACATTACATTCTGGTTCCCTTCAAGGATGTCTTATTGATGACGTGCTCATTTTTGAACTAAGTAAAGGCTGAGCAGAGAAAGAAGAGAGGTCCGAGAAATCTGGTAATAAGACTGCAAGTAAAACTGCTCTAGTCCTGTGCACTGGTGCCTTCCCATGATTACCATCAGAAAGTAAAGTTCTGCAAAAAATGACAGGTGAGAAAATCCTAAAGAAGATCATGAAATGTTCCTCAACACATGTGTATGTGCAGAAATGAGAATGAGCATGCAATATTACAAGGAGGTTTGCCACCACAAATGTGAGATTAATACAGTACTTGTTTTTAACTCTAAAGTGAAGCCTTGCTTTAATGAGAACTGGTGCCCTCAGCACTGAAAGCACAGAATAAAGTGGCTTTGATGTAAGTGAAAAATAAAATCACACATTAATATCCAAAGAATTCCAAAATGGAATAGAAGGGGCAGGTTCAGCAAAGTATTAAAGAAAATTGAAAAGCTTTGTAAATATTTTCACAGGAGATTAGAACTTCTGCTGCCACCATGATAACCTTTTGTTTTTGATTTTTATTTTTGTTCTTGAGCAAACATTAAAATTTAAATCAAATGTTCAGCATTTTCAATCATCTCAATATTATCCCTAATGATTATTTGCCATCGTTCTACTGTTTTAACCAYAGATCCAAAGAACAGAAATGTCATGTGATCTCCTACTTCAGGCCTCTGATAAACTGGGACTAGTTAAAATTAATAATTCGAAAGCATTGTCATGGCTACATCCATCCTTGCTTAAGTACTTGGCAAAGTCATCAAGGCTTTTCAGGCAGAGACCACAAAATTTGTCTTTGTACTAAAAAAAGTTTTTCTGTTCTTGATACTGTATACATCAAAATCCCTATGAGTGGTGGACTGTGAAGAACATCTTTCTGTCATTTCCAAGCTAGATAGTCAGAAAATTATTAAAAAAAAAAAAAAAAAAAAGTAATGGACTGTGGAAGATTTGGGTTGAGGGATTTGACTAATATCATATAGAAGTTCTGTGGCACAGGCAGAGACAGCAGAAGTTTAACAGTAGCTTTCGAGTGCAGGAAACTATGAAAGTCCTGCAGCTTGCAGTCTTCCCCCTACATTTTTTTCTGGATAATCTTTTTTATTCTTTTTCTTTTTTCTTTTTCTTTTTTTTTCCCAGACTGCCTCACCCACTTCTGAGTCCTCTAGAAATATTGTCTGAAAACAGCTGTTGTAGGTGTTTGGGAATGTTCTACCAGGTTGTCCATTACATTTCAGAGATGTAGCAAAATAAGGTCAGATCCAGAAGATATGAACAGACAAGCATCACCAGAAACCAAGGAGGCTGAAATAAACAGTTCTATACATGATCCTCATCACACTGTGAAATGAGCAGCTAAAGCCTTAACAAAGAAGACCCCAAAGTAAATCTYGGTATTGTGGTAAAGAGTAGAAATCATCTTCTTTTAAAGTTCTGTGATTGCCTAGCAGTGAGGTCAAGAGAAATGTAGCACAGAAAAAATTGAAAAATCCATTTCTAAAGCCAGAAAATACCATTGTTCTCTTTGTGGCTGAAGCCTTAGGTGAAGGGCTATTTTTGGTTTGGGATTACATTATAGGAAGGAAAAGAACAAGTCTCATCTCCAAAGTAGCTGGCACCTAAATAGAACTAAGTAAAAGTTTGACTTCAGATGCCCTCAGGTTTATAATTCTTAAGGAAAGGACTTCATCACTGTTGATAGGTAAGTGAGTATAAAAGGGTAATAAGATTGTTCTCACAAGCTGTGGAAACCAACTTGTTAAAGTTTCTCTGCCTTGCCCCCTCATGCCCCACTTTTTTTTCTGAGATTTCCCATGGCTCCTTGATTGATTTGGTTCATTTTAACATTTGTAGTTCTGAAATACTAGTTTCAGAACTAAGTGGCTCATACACGGATTTTGAAAACATACTATYGGTAGAAGTTTATGCTTCTCTGCTAGATTTCAGGGTGCAATAAGTGATTTAACTAGAACATATCAGAGTGAATGTGTTTAAAATGATTAAATATCTTAGATAACATATGCAAAATGAATGTTTCTTTCAACATTAGTTAGTTAATAATATTATTTTGTTGTTTGGTAGCATTTTTATTCAAATCATTTTGCAAATATTAATTGCAGATTTAACACTGTTACGGAGCATGTATAAAGCACTGTAGCTTACAAAAAATAACCCTGTTTTACAAATGTAGAAATTGAGGTATGAGGATTGCCTTTACCCTGTGCCTCTTCTCTAGTGCAATATTATTTCCTATCCTTGAAAACTAAGCTTGGCTTTTTATTATTATCTTATTCTACAGAGTATGAAAAAGCAGCTATTTACATCACCAATTAGTGATGTACCTGTCAGCTGCATTATTTCTTGACAGCTCTAAGTTCCATCTCCACCTCAGGCACAGAGCTGATAACTGTGGGCTACACTTTTTTCTGAGCTCTGAAAAATCCTGCTTTCTGTACACACTGCTCAGAGGTGCTATGTGCTTTCAGGATGTTAGTGTGAGAGCCAGCTAGTTACCTACCACATAAAAAAAGTCAGTGCTCAGATCATTCCTCATTTTGTTCTGCCAGAGCTTCCACTTCCAATCATCTACTGTGAATAATCTGTGAAAGCACATGAGAAGGTACAAACAGGTACCTTACGCCAATTTATAGCTGTCATTCAGGACATACTCAGCACCAGGCAACTAAACTAGCCATGTTTACTGTACATTCATTAGCTGCACACATGAAGAAACTGGATGTAGCTCTCTTGAAAAAAAATAAAGATCTTGGGCCAAGAAGAAGTAGCAACTGGGCCAAGTTCTGAAGAGATTAATCACTTTTTAGTCAGTCTGCATTATGGCCCCTTTCCCACTGAAATCAGAGGAGATTTTTTWGTGAAAGCATTAGTTGAGTAAATAAAACCTGTAGTGCTCTGCCCCAAGGATCTTTGGCTATGGCTTTGTCTTCCCACCATCTGTCTACTTCAGGAGTGCTGAGCTGAGAGAGCTCATACAGCTCACCTAACCTGTCCAGGAAGGTTATCCTACTAGTAAATATCTTCTCCTTTCCTAGCCCAGTTGCAAAGGCTTTGAATACCAAATCAGGGCAGAAGGGACATTTTTTTTTTCCTTAAGAAGCATCAGACAATGTAAGAGAAGGCAAGCACCRGACCCGGAACACCCTGGGATGCTCTCAGTTATTTCAAAGAGGTCAGGGGAACTCTGCTGACAGGGCTGATCCCAACAGGCACAGACAGCTCTCCCAGCCTCATATATCTATATGAGCTCAGTGATCAGCTCTCATGAAAGCATGAATTGGAACTAGGGCCATGCCATAGCAGCAGAAAGGAGGTGAGGTTGGGAGTAGGATAAATAGATTACATAAATAGATTACAAAACTAAGAAGAGTTTTAGAGACTTCATGATTAGGGGAGGTTTAGAGTCTCGCAGTATTTCCTTTACTATCTCTTTTGAAGCATTTATAAGCATCCATCTTTCCACCGATGGCCCAGCCATCTGAAATTATGACTCATTGCCATGGAGCTTATGCTGTTATCATCAAAAGTCTGTAGCACTGCTCAATGAATCTCCCCAAAGGAAAAGGATACTCTTATTGGCCATAAATAGTACTTTACCATAATTTCATGTAGGACTTTAAGAAACAATGGTCCCCCCGCAAAGAAAGCAGCAGACTGTAACTAAGCCTGTGTCTCAGATATACAATACATGCAAAAATATGATTAATTTAGCTAATAGCCAACAAGGATATGCTAATTATTTCTCTCTGACTAATCCTGACCCATCTTGCTATGAGCAAYAGCAAGCAGTTGTAGTTGTTAGAGATACAGCATGAATCAGTGCCACCTGCAGAGGAAACTATACTAGCTGTACTATAAGCTGTACTAATGGCTTATTTGCTATGGGACATCCAAATGAATGAGTCAAAGGGATAAAAAGTTGACCAGCCCCAACTTTGAGACAAAAAAGTAAACTGTAGTAGGTTGAAAAGAAGTAGATGAAGCAAAAGAATTCAKAACTGTAACTATCCTACACTAGATACTTATATTGTACACACAATCGTGTCATTAAAAAAAAGTTTTAAAATCACCAAGTTCTTCATTTTCTCTATGATGTAATCCAGACCGCCTTCATCAATTTCTTTTATCAACCCTTCACTATTACTAACTTCTTTTTAGTGTACAACCATACCACAGCCTTTCTAATCTAATAGTCTGCCTTTTAGTTTCTAGTCCCATGTGGCATCTTTGTGAAGAAATGATCTCACGTTTTCATCCCAATTACTGTTCTTACAGCAGCTGATCCTGCCACTCATTAGTTTACAGCACTGCATTTCTGAATTCCAGCTCTACTTTATCCATTGCAAAACTAAGTTAAACGGATTTTTTTTCTACAGAAAATATAGAACCAGCTCTTGCTGAAGTTCAGAGCTGCAAAATTCCTAGAGTGAAGTTTGTAAGAACTGACAAACTATAGACTATATTTTCCAGTATAAAGATGTCAAACTATAGACTATATTTTCTAGTATAAAGATGTTTCTGTGTTCCTCAGTTCCCTGCTTTCTTTCAAAGGTGATTCTCTTTTAACTTAGAAAGTAGACTCTTGCAGTTTAGAGTTGAACACTGGGACATGTTCTATTTCTTAGCTATGTGTTTGAGCCTCCTGGGTGCCTGAGAGATTCTGTGGAGCAAACGCAAACTACAAAGAGACCTGTGACTTATCTGCTCTCTGTCACTTCTTTGTGAAATATGGTTTAGCATGAGATCCCACACGAAACTACTACTATGACAGAAAAGCTGCCTTTTTTCTGTAATTAGAGCATTGACCACCTGAAAGCTTGTTTAAACTGAAGTTTGGCTGGAAAAAATTGCATCTCTGTCAATGTAACTAGATGCTCAGCTGTTTTCTGATTATTAATGTTACTTAGAAATCCACTGGGGCTGATTACACATAACTCTACTCAGCTTTCAGTTTCTTGGGAGGCTGGACATCCTTCACCTCTGGAGCCTTCCAACTTTCAGTACTCCGTAAAAGCAAAACAAATGTATTGTATATACAACTGCAACTACATTGCAAGATTATGCCTCTGATAATGATCCCATCAGATACTCAGATATCACCAATCCTCATGTTTTCTGAAGGCATTAAGACTACATTTTGCAAGCTTTGTTGAATGCTGAGATTACTGGAGTGTGAGACTTTTCCTACCAGGAGTTTTTTTATGAAATTGAGTTGATAATTTTTTAAAATTTTTAGGATGTTTTTTAATATGTTTTATAGTTTCCTCGATTGCTTGTCACTGTCTCATCTTCCCTTCTTCAAGAGCTCAAAAGTCCAGGCCCTGTGTCTTTCTCCTGTAAGTAGAGATGACAGAGTAGAGCAGATTTTTGAGACCTCTAAGAGTTTTCCGTTTATTAATTAATTCTAACTTTATTTGACAGCAAAAGAGCTCCAGTTGCCCCTAGTTTCTTCTTACTCCAGTTGCGGAGCTTGCTTAATCTTGCAGATTCTGTGCTCTACAAAACCAATTGATTTCTGAACAAATATTTTGTTTAGCTCTGTAACACTGAGTACTCATGAGTGTTTGACCCATGTGTCTTGAAACCACTCTGGCTGAGAAGTATCTACTTTCTCCAGGTCAGTTCAGGAGGCTGTTTATCACAGTAGTTACTCACCTCTATTTTAAACTTCTTGCTGTGTTATATGCTAAATTGCCTAGGGTAAGGATTGCCTGCTTATACATTTGCCCATATTGGATCCTAGCTGTTGCCCTAAGGTAATACCATAGAAGTTCAAGTAAACTTTCCGATGCTGTCCTCTACTTTCTCACTTGCGCATTTTAGGGATAAATGCCTCTAATACGACATTTAGAGTCAGTGTGTAATCTCAGTTCCCAGAAAGATCATCAGGAACAAGAGATGTAAAGTACCACTGTTGATCTGACTTAGAGGTGCTGAGAAATTCCCCATCATGAGTAATGAACAGCCAGGGTCAATCTCTCACTGATTCTTTTTTCAGTTGAAATGATCATTGAACAGTGAACGAATTACTGAAAATCAGTAGTATGTGTGGAAATGGTCCACCAACAAAATAAAAAAAAAGACTAAATTCTTCAATCATTTTATTTCCAAGGAGTACATTGAAACCCACTGTGGCCAGTCAGAAAGGACATGGTTTCAGTAGCAGTCAATTGAAGACATACTGAAGAAAAAAAACGTTACATATTCATCCAAAGATCACCCTTCACTTATTACAGACTTAAGGACTGTGTAATACAACCAGGTAGTTCTTATTCTTTGCAGAGCCAGAGGCACCCATACAGACTAGTCAATTTGTTATATACTCATCTAACATTGTGATTTATCCTCAATACATAAGGACTGGGGTGAGCAGGGGAAGGGTTAGAGGAGATTCATAGTAACATAAAGCTGTATTTTTACAATAGGATAAATTAGGTTAATATTCCCCATGGAACTTCTATCTCAAATGACCCATTCCAAGAAGATGAAAGACATAAATTTGTCAGACTGAATTCTTTCGCTGATATAAAGTCATAAGAAATAAAAGTAAATCCCCAAAAGAACTTTATAAAAGATAGTGCACATTTTGATTCCCCCCCCCAAGACCTCTCCCCTATTGGAAGAAGATTGGAAGGAATTCTGTGCTTCTCAGCTAAAACTTGGCTGAAAGACCAATGTCCCAGCCAGAACTAAACATCAGACCAGGATCAACACATTGCAGCCAGATTAGGGCAGTACATCCATGGACAGAAGAAGAACATAAGATAYTGATGGGACAGTAGTGGGTCACTTTGAACAGAAGGGAAGAAATAGTCTCTAAATAACATTAGTTAGAAGCCAGATGCCAGATATTTTTCATTTCAGAATTACGACAAACTTTATTGATTGAACCAGTTGCTTGATCCTGGAGATTTCTTATTTTGATTACTGTAGGTTAAAGACACTAGAGTAAGTCTTCAGCTGTTATAAATTAATGTAGCTCTGCTAATCCTGATGGTGTTGGATGAACAGTGACCACTTGAAGTATTCATGGGCCATGAATAAAGCTGACAAGTCTCAAGGCATATAGCCTGATCCAGAAAGGTGTTGCTCAGTGTAAAACCAAAGAGGCACAAGTTCTTCTCACAAGTCTTCATACTTCTCCCATCTTACTGGGGAATTAGAGAGTAAATCAAATTTAAATTAAAGCATCAATCAAACAAAGCTCAACTAAATAATACTCTTGCAGTAAAGGCTCAGCAAAATTTACTTGTTTCCCAGCCTGTGCCATTTCTGTAGCTATGCACTGCAGATTACAGGCAAGAAGTAGAATAGTGTGGGAATCATTTTTCCATGCATTTTGAGTCAATAGATTTCTTTTCTGACTGCATTGTTATTCAAGAGTAGCCTGAAGAAAAAAGAATATGGTATGCTTTTAACACTCTCACTTTAAAAATCAAGTGTTTCCAAAGTCTACAGCTATGCAGATGTCACACAGACTGGATGTTAGCGTGGAGACCCATAAGCACTGATTTCAGTGCAGTTCGGGAGATATTGTGAAGGGACTGAGTCACTTCAGCATACCTGTGGGGATGGGGAGGAAGGGTTGAGTCCAGAAGTGTCATATCTGGGAAGGTGTTCTGGTCACAGAGGATAAAAGGTCAGTTATTAAGGCCAATGTGCTGAGACCAAGACTTGACCTGGCCTGTTCTTAAAGCTCAGTTGTGCATAAAGCATTAGGAGGAAACCTTCTTGTTTCAAACACAAGAGATGGAGAGGAAAGAGATAGTAGAGAACAATTAGGCTTTGACTCTAGAAATAATAGAGAACAATTAAGCTTTGACTCTACATTCCTAGAAAATTACCTTGGTAAGGARTGAGTTTTCACTGTGGGTTTGCGTGTTCTTGTAGCTTGTTTTCCCAAAAGGTCAGCTCCATTTTCTTTCAGTCTTTGTTGATTTTTTTCTTTCCTTTCTCACCACCATTCATCTTTAACCTAAAAAAAAAAATCTCTAAAGATTTTTTTTGTTGTTGTTAAAGAGGAATAAATGAAAAGTCATCACTTCCCTTACACCAAAATTCCCTTCTCACATTGAAATTCTGTCATATCATGTATTAATTGCATGGTTGTGCAAGCCTTGTGAAAAGGACAGCAGGGAGAGTGAAAGAATTAAAAAACTCTGAGTGACAAGATTAAAATAACATGAGAAAATGTATTTTATCCAGAATAACGYACCAGCTTTGGTGGAAGCCCCTGCATGCTCTCTTTTTCCACATTGCATTTAGATGGGGTACAATCTGAACAAAAATTGCTGCCTAATAAAAAAAAGAAAGAGGTGTGATTTATTTTAGAGAAAGGGTGAAATAGTAGGATATATGTCACATTTAGGCTCACTTAGTGACTCATTTAGTGTTATTGTCACTGTGCTGTGGCAGGTCAAGGGAAAAGAGCCAGGGAGAATCAGTATATTTCATTAAGAGAAGGAAAGTTATACTAGGGTGGAACTATAGGAGAAGGACGTCTGGGAGTGATGCCCACAAAATGAGGTTCCCTGTGATTCAGAAAGGATGTCATCCAGAAGTTGGGAACTATGTGGGAATGTCTGAGATTCATTTGGGACTGTGAATACAAACTTTCACCAGGGAATAAGGGATGGTCCCCTATCATAATACTTCTGCCATAAGAAATCACAAACTTCTAGCTACTAGAGCTAAATGTAGAATCTGATAAGGACCTGTGGAAAGGTTCAAGATATGGAATGGAAGAAAATAAGAGAATTATTTGACTTAAAGATTGTTTTGTATTCATTCTGTATTCATCATTTAATAAGTATATATGTTGCATAGTGAAGTAGGAGAATTTGACAATTTGACAGACACTTTCTGCAGCGGGGAGGCAATACCCACAGAGTGATTCATAAATCAGTCACTGAGATATATTGTCAGAACCCCTTGTTAAAATATAGGTAGTATGTCCCTGTGCAAAAGCATACCTTAGAAAACAAGATCCGAGTATAATAATGGAGAAGAAGCTAATGTTCTTCTAATACATCCAACCTTGCAACTTTACTTATACGAAATCTGAACTGGACTTATGTCCAGTTGTGATAATACATTGCTGTATTTTGTTTATTTGGACTGAGACAGTTGGACTGTGAAGATTGTTAGGCTCCTGTAAGGGTCTCTTCTGCTTCTCTTCTTTGTTTCTTTTTAATTAAATGTGTAGTGAAGGACTTAATTTATCAAAACAATTGGTTAAATTCAGGCACACCACTTGTATGCAGCAAGTGAGTGCAAACTTCCACACATGGATATGCCAGTGCACTTCAGTCTTACCTCTGAGTGCCACTTCCCTGCTGTCCTGCACATGCCCATCTCCACATCCCCTCTCCACCCAGACAGATGACTGCACATCAGGTGTTTCTCCTTCACCTCCYTCCAAATCTCCAGCTGCCATCTAAATCCTTTCTCCCTCCTCCTTTTTCTTCTCATGGAACTTATTTCTGACCAGCACGCTGTCCTTCATTCCACTGCCTTCTCAGTCCGCTGCCATACCATGGTGAGGAAACCGATGTTTAACAGAGGTCAGAGAAATCAGTAAAGTAAAACAAAGGTCTGTTTCACAGTTTTCTACTACTGTACTAAATAGTGGAGAGAAACAATGGGGAAATGCAAATAACAATTTATAAAGCAGAATCTTTACTTTAAAATGCATGAGATGAAAAATAAATGTTTAGGAACATGACATTAATTGAGAGCAAGTGGAATAAGTACAGAAATGTCTTCATTTCTTAAAAAAAAAAAAGGATAAAAAAGAATTAAAAAGATGACTTTTTTATTATTAAAGTCAAATTCTCACAAAGGAACTACTTGAATATTGGACCAGAACAAACAGTGAGGTATTAGAAAGGGTCACAAAGAGTTTAGAGACAAAAATATGACTAGTTTTTTKTCTTGATTATTGTTTTTATGGCCAAGAATACAAAGAAGAAAGTCTTTTTGACTTTTTTCCACTCTCAGACAAACTCTCCAGACACTTTTTCTTATCTGTCCTTGGAAAATCTCTTGGCTGAGAGTTTCAGAAATTACTAATGGTTTGGTTTACAGAAGAGCAACTGAGATATTTTAGTGCATAGGTTGCAGAATTTACCACTTTACTGCATTCTAGCTACTTTGATGTCTCATAATGTGCCAAAAAAATGTAGCCACTTTAAGTAACTAGTTTACTCACATCTTTTCTTAATTTTCTCTCTRAGCTTAGTATAATGTTCCAAGAGTCTTGGGCTGCACCTTGGTTGTGTAGATTCGCACTATCTCTACACGACAGGTCCGATAAAGATTTGCTCCTTGACTGGCAAACTGTTTGCAGAAGGTCTCTCTGTAGAGCATTCTGCACATTTATAGCACAATGTGAATGCTCATGTTACTTGTAAAGTGCAGTCTATGAAGTCCATGCAACACACTATCTAAATTTCATTTTATCATTTTCCCTTCTTTATCTCACTGATTTCAACCCTCTTACATCCCTCATTGCCCCATCTTAAGTCTCTCTTACACTGAGTAACTGACTTAGTTTTAACTTCTGTTGCTGCCAGTCAAGCAAACTAGGAGGCCAGTTATTTGCGATAACAAATGCAGAATCAACTACCGCAAGGCGACATTTTGCAGAGGTTAATAAACASAGTCAGGCATTCAGCAGTATGAAGTCCTAGCTGTGTATGCAAACAGAAGTACAGGATGCAGGATGTGTAAGCTGGGGCTTGTTCTCTCTGATGTAAAGTAGAGGTGAGCCTCTAAGTGAGGGGAGATTTTATAARAACAAGATATGAATCAGCCCTTTCATCTGCAGTAGGAGGTAAATATTTAAGATGTTGATCACTCATAAAATAGTTACCAAGCATTCAGTWATGACATAGGTGAGTAATGATTTTTATGTAGTTCTTCACATGCTATCTTCATATCTTCTTCTATCCTGTCAAAACAAGAGACTTACTTACTATTCCGGATAGCACCAAATACCTCARTCCTTTAGTAACAAAATAACGTGAACCCATGCCACTCTTCTGTCAGCCCATGAAATGCTGGCTCCAGAGCATGTGTGSGTTTCATCAGTACAGCTCTTGGCTGCTGTTAGTAACAGCAGCAGAAAGTCTTGAATGGCATGTCCTGTCAACAGCAGGCTCCTTAATAACCTCRAAGGGTTTCTACTGCTCCCCTCGCTAGCTGTATTTTATGTAGACTGACAGGAAGAAATCACCTCTTTCACCTTCTCTCACAGAGTCTAAATAGAAATGAGTGATAAAATATTCATTAAAAGGGTGGAAAAAGGAGAGAGAAAAAAATCTCAAGTGATAATAATGTTAATAAAACAGTCAAAAGAACAGAATTCAGGGAAGGCAGAGATAACAGCATGCACCTTATCTCAACTGCCTGCTGGTCTAGCTTGTCCATATGAACATACAGAGTGATGGAGACTGAAAACATAATGCTAAGTACAGTCAAGCTCTATACCACAGGGTATTAAACAGAACCAAAACACTGGATTAGTGATACTGCCTCTGAAGCTGTCTSCAGCCCACACCTGCACCCCTTACAGATGAGATGCCCTTTGACAATTTGCTAGATGACACAATAGTGCAGTTACATGTTTGAAAACCTTCCAGTTTTAAAGCTGCTGTGTGGGAAATGGCGCAGAGAAATTTGTAGTACAGCAATGATGTGATGTAATCCTCCAATTTACAGGAGGATCTTGAATGGAAAATTGTTTCAGAATCCCCAGTGAAAGGTAAATTTGTGACATATGTAGCAAGGTAAATCTTTGTTTTCTCAGCCAGTAAATTGGTGTTAACCTCAGTGCTATGTTGAACTTAATAAATACACTGTAATATTAGATGGCTTGTATGTGTTRTGTAAGTTGATTTAAATTCATTCATTTACATAGAAATTACAGATTAATACAATAGTTTTTCATAAATCAACTGCATAGCACTTCTAGTCTGCAGTTTACATAGAGTGTATCTACAAACAACTGCTTCACAGAGACTGACATAAAATTGCAACAGAGACTATGCCTTTTTGAAAAGTCTTGAAACTTGGCATTGAGATGCAGGCAGAGATGCAGACATGGCTGTGGGGGAGATGTGTCTTTTGTCAGGAAATCTTCCATAACTGTAGGCCATCCTAGATCAGTATGCAATTGCTAAAAATGTGGTGTTGAAATTTCTTAAATTTTCCTCTCAGCATGCACTTCGCAAATTCCGTATATCTCTAGAGACAGTAGGGATAAGTGCACATTTTCAAAGAGCAGCTGAGCCTGCTTTAGGGATGAGCAGAACTTTCCCTGTAATTGTTCTTCCATACTTTTAGAAGCTGTTAAGATATAAGGTGCTAGATTTGAAAGAAAGAAAACAATTTCTCTTTATTCTTATTCTCTCTCCCACCGACACTCATGAAAAGTGAATAAAAAGGAGGAATAATAAGACCTATGATGTCTTAAATGGATTGGAAGGTAAAGAAAAGGTGAAGAAAGGGACATTGCTGGGGTAGAAGAGTTCAGACTTGGAAAGGGAAGAGCAGAAATCTTTGTAACTATTCAGTGCCTCAGTAGTCCTCTGCTGTCAGCAACAGCTTTGAAAACCATAATCAGAGGTGAGAAAACTCATATTACAGGAAATAATGGGTAGCAGCAGAAATGGAAGAGGTCTGTGCTAGAGATGTGAAGGATCTAGTTGGACCTTTCTGTTTTGCTTTGTGTTCTTGACAAATGCTCGTTTCTTCAAATGAGTATCTTTCATTGGAACAGGACTTGCTCTCAGAGGGTTCTCACAAAGCAAGAAGTAACACACTTTCATTTGAAAATGTAAGCTAAGCATGATTAAAAAGAGACTAAAATTATCAGAAATAAAATGAAACATTTCAAAATTATATAGAAGGCCTGTTTCAGTTGAATAGGAATCATGCATTTAACCTTCAGTCTTTGAAAAATGTGACATTTAAAATTCTCGGTCCTATTTGTTGTGAATATTTTCTTTTGATTGGGAAATGTTCCTAAGAGGAAAGAGCATCTGTTTTCCCTTGCTTCCAGCTGCAGTTTTGCTGTTCTCTGCTTCAGATCTATATAGACAGGGTGGCATTCCACTGTGATGTAAGGGAGGAATGGAAATTCAAGGACTTAGTTTGCTTWAAAAAAAAAGAATAGAAAAAAACTCTCTAAAAATCAGTTAAATGTGGCCCATAATATGTGAAATGTCAGAATTTGAATGTCCTTTCAACCTTAATTCAGCCTTCTTCTTCTAATACAGTACTATATAGTTTTACATTTTATGATCACCTGTTACTTTCCCCAGAGCCTCACACCACAATGAATAGGTATTTTCTGAGTGAATAAGTTTTTGCTATGATGTGTTATTGCCATCATTTAACACGCTTCCTTTGACACACTGTCTGGACTGATGCTCCAAGGTCATACTAAGTTCTCTTTCCTTTGAGATGGCTATTTGATATTTGTTGTTATATCTTTTTCAGGACTCCAAAAATGAAGGGTAATATTCTGAAAGAATAAACTTTCTTTACGTATGTGCAATTTACACCCACCAAATTTACCCTCTGAATTCTGAGATTTGAATTGCAGCCACAAACCCAGATGTATATGTTTGTATCTCATGCAATTGCAGGTGCAAGGCAACAATTTAAGTAATTCTGTAGTAAAAACATGGTTTTGTCTGCAAAAGAAAGCAGTCACATCTTTGTTGTTGTGATTGCTGTTCTGCAAACCTTTAGGACACTTATCTAAGCTGAACCTTAGCTGTGGTAGTTGTTGTCAGCATCAGAATAGTTTTGCTTTGAACTTTTCTTTTTCATTTGCTTGGCCAATAATGTCAGGTAACATCACCTTCCTTTTATACCCCAAAGGGATGAAATGGCCAAGAATTCCATAAAAAGTACAWCCAAGAGAAGCAAACAGGCCTTTCAAGTAACAACAAACCAGAATATTTCAAGCAAAAAAATCAAAATGCACAGAATTCTGTGTCCTAATAGTGGGAAAGATTTTACATAGCATTCTCATAACATATGTATACACTCACCTTCTCCTTCACCAATTCCCTTCTCCAAAACCAGGCTGTGTTTCATTCAAATTGTTTTGGAGGTTTCCAGATAGTGTTACCACATATCCATCTGTATTTGGAATGCAGCAGTTCATGAATGACCTTTTCATCGTGTTCACTAACCAAGATCTTGATCCAAGCAGATTCTTTGGCTTTGGCTCATTCCAGCCTCCCCTGTGCTTTAAACAAACCACTTCCCCAGACTCAGAGGTCTATAACTTTGTCTGTTTGAAAAACTAATTTAAGGCAATTGATTGTAACATTCTCTCTCTCTTTTTCCCCTTGTAATAACTTCCTTATTGCTGTTCATCTGTACCAGATGTGCACTTAAAATTTCCAAACTATATAAATTATTGCTCCAAATTATTATCTTTCTTCCTGTCTGCTGTATATCTATATTTACAGTAGCAAACTAACTTATATGCTATATTATACATTTAACTAGAGGTCTGGGAAAGAAATGAGGAATTCCTCTTTTAGAGGTGCAGTTCTTGTGATCTGTAGCCAGTATTTACTGGACAGTCCAGTTTTAAATTGATTACATAAACTGCACAAGTGTGAGCAGCTTATAGAACCATCCTCCAGGAAAATCTGGGGTACTGCAAAGTGTAAGAGTGGTGACTATGCAGATATCCATGCAACCATGGGTAGGGGTGGCTGTGTTGCTCCCAGGTGTCACTGTTCTAATGAGACAAACAACAGGAACAGTTGAGAATCATCACTGCAATTTTCTGCTTGGTGTAAAACAGTTTGAGTAGACTTGTGTGTGTACATGTCTACTTTCTATAGCATCTCTGCTGAGGAATAGTACCTGGAAGCAAAAAGTGTTTCATGATTTAACAAAAGCAAGAACAAATTCCGCAGAAACCACCTTCTTCAGTTGCTGATCTAGTAAAAGGAATGATGACTACTTTCCTCATCAACAGTGACATTTTTATGTGTTTGCATATGCAGAAAAGTGATATGCCTGTCAATCAAGACATTGCCTATGCGTGCCAAAAGATCCTATGTAAGCATAAAGACATTTTGTCCATTATGAAGGTTTTAGAATTTATCCTTAAATGCATTCTGGTATTTATTACAAGTATAAGAGAAAATTCCAGCCTGCATCCATGCCTTTGATCTGTGCACATACACAGATGGAATTTCCATCAGGATGAAAGTTATTTTTGATTAAAAAAAAAAAAAAAAGAGTTATTTGCCCTTGAAAGAGGATATGCTCCATCTGCAATTGCCAAATTTTCTGATTCTAAGGTACATGTATTACTTCTAAAATACAAGATCATGGACTTACTCAATTATATTAAATACTAAAGTAAAGTATGCAGACAACATCCAGTATTAAACTTGTGCCTGATTCTGAGAGCTAGTGTGTTGCCTGGCACTAGCACAATAAAATATGAGGGTTCATCAACTCTGATTATGCTGAGAATAACTAGGAGAATTACAAGGTCCTGACTAGCCCATCCATATAATTTTCTGGAGAAAAGACCTATGGTCTAGGGTAGCAGCTGTTAACACATCCATTTCTGACTGAGGCAATTTTGTCTTGAGAATATCTATTCCATTCTACATTTCCCCAACCACTGTTTTCTCTTTTTTCCCCCCTTTGTGCCTCTTTATTTTGTTGAAGATAGAAAAAAAAAATGATCACATTCACTGTTCCGAACTGAAAACAGAACTAACTCCACATCTTGGAAGCATTGCCTGACAAAATAAAAGGCTTTAACAATTGCTTAGCTCTAACAAAAGGGTCTCTAATAGCATTAAATGCACCTGTTATGCAAAACAAAACAAAACAAAAAACCTTCATTTCAATTTCTAGTTAATCTATATCCCTGATTCAGTTCTTTTTCTCTTGTGCAACTTAATCAACACATTTTCAGTATTTGCATGAGTGCRTTTTTTTATTTGTTACAGGATTAAGCATACTGACATGTCATCTTAAAACTCTAGACTTCAGCATAGTACGATAATAGGCTTAAGATAGCACCTTTGACTTTCTGGGTCTGTTTATTGCATCAAAATTCACACAGTAGTTTATTTGTTTCTCTGTGTGTGTCTTTATGTGTCTATATCTCCATAATGCTCTAAACTGCTCTGACCTGATCATGTAACACGGTAGCTGCAAGAGATGGTAGATTGTATGGAAAGAGAAATAAATTGTTAAAAAATACATAACAAAAGATTAAATCCTAGGAAAGTCATATTAACTCATGAGTATTCTCCAGTTTTGACTGGAATCCTATCACCTCCTGTCCATGCTTGCCATTGGACTTTAATTGCTATATTTTAAGTATATGCCCTATTTCATTAAGGATGCATACCTGTTCATAGTAGGTAAAGAGATTACCACAGAAATCAAGTGATTCTTTTGCAAATTTGACAAATTCCCTGACTGTAAGTAAACCGGAGGAGGAGGGAGAATTTATTCATTTTGTAGAATTATCTATAAGAAATAGTAGAAAGTAAAAAATGATAAAAAGAAACATCTGGCTAGCTTAAATGAGATTTCCGTTGTCAAGAACTTTATCATAAACCACAGTCCAAGGATTATTTACTGAAGCCATCTGAATGTGGGAAAATTATAAACTGTTCACAAATATCACTGTTACAAAAAAAAAAAAAAAAAAAAAAAAAAAAAAAAGTGAAATTTGCTGAAATCTGAACATAAACCATACTGAGTTGCAACACTATATAGGAATAGAGTTGTTAGGATAAATGGACTAAAAGATGCTTATAGAAGAAACTGGAATTTGTTGAGTTTTCTTCTAGGAACTTGGGCCAAAACAGAGACATACACAATGTTCTGATATTTACCAAAGATGTGCTTAGTTTTCTCTGCTTAGACTGACACTCTGTCAATATTCGTGTGTGTCCTAGTGATTCAGTAATAATCCCAGCAGCATCTGTCTACCCTGCTGGCTGCTATTGAGAGAATGTTTTCAACTAGTTTAGGACATTTACTAAGAGTGGGAGATGTTCAGCACTAATAAAGTCCTGCCTGTAAATCTGTGAAGCTGCCTTTTATATAACCCTGAATTCTTCTTTGTTAGACATCACTTAGCATATTATCAGGGGTGCTAAAGGAGAGCTCAGAGCGTGTAGGTTTTTACAGCCTGCATATGTCACATTGCTGGGCAGCTGAATTTGTTGGAGCTCTCTGTAGATAATGCAAATCCTTCATTTTTTCTAGTAATATTCTATTTAGATTATGATACAGACTTCATCACCATAAGGCTAAGCACTTTAATGAACAAATTCTTGCTTTCTTTTCCCGGATGGAATTTATTTTTGTACTCAAGGGTGTCAATAGAAGAACACATAGATCAAACCGTCTCACATAGCTTAAAATTTAAATTAAGTCAAAACAGAAATATTTTGCTATTCTGAATGGTCTCTTTCCTCTATACATTGTACTTTATTAAGAAACCATCTCTCCCACCAGTTTCAGAAAGTGGCTATCATAGTTATTATTCTCATTTTGCATATAAAAGAAGACACAAAGGGGTGATTAGACCACTRCTTCTTGAGTAAAAGAGAGCAGTAAAGAATGTATGAGCCACCTATCCACCTAAAAAAAAAGTCCTTCTAACTCCCTCTTTACTCTAAAAAAGAATGATGTACTTCCTTACAGGTAACTCTTGCAAGTCCTGGCATACCATCAAGTTTCTGTATTGAGGTGTCCAGACAGTATTATACTGACATGTACTTGAAAATAGGCTAGCCAGGGAGACTAGTCTCCTTGTACAGCCAGCTGAAGCAATAGCCCTCCACTTTGTGCTAGCTTGCATCTGCTCTGAATCACTCTGCTGAAGCCTTTGTCTCTCCCTCTCCACTGACTATCAAAAGGTCCTGAAAAGACTTGGGATTTAGACCTCTGTCCAAGATCATACTAGTAATCTGGGGGTTTTCTCTGCCTGGGAGGTTGAAAATGACTTGGCTGTTGCTTTCCCTGCCCCTTGATCCACATTTGTACACCTCTGAGGGTCAAAACACAATTCCAAAGTACAATACGATTTTCTCAGCATCTGGAGGAAAGTCTAGAGTCTTTTTTTATTCTAACAGTCGGTAAGTTTTTCTCATAGTCTAAGACCTACAGTATTGATGAAAGATGGAGGCTGAATCCTACCCTATATCACTGAGTGCCCTTCTTATACATTCACTCCTCAGCAGTATAAAACATCTGTATACTTTGTATGCAGAGCTGAGCAATAATTAATTCAAATTACTTCACCTCCTCTTCTATTTCTGAACCAACTGTGAGCAACTTAGCATTCAAAACACTTTGGCAAATAAATATGGCAATCATTTTGCAGAGAAATTGGTGCAAGTGAGTAATTTTTGAAAAGGGGAAGTGTAAGCAAGTGAAGCAAGTGAAAGTGACTTGCTAGAATCACAAGGCAGGGATGATCTAGGTCACTTCAGGTTAATTATCATAGTATTGTTAATGAGCAAAATTATATAAAGAAATGAGATAGATTAATTAGTAAAGAAATAAAGAGTGGTAGAATATTTAATGTTTTACCAAGTTTTACCAAAAACTGATGAAAAATAAGGATTTTGTGGGGAGGATAATTACTTTTGGCTAATGAACATAATGCAGAGATGTAAATAAATGGAAGAGTGTTGCCAGCAGGTCAAGGGAGGTGATCCTGCCCCTCTACTCAGCCCTAGTGAGGCCACATCTGGAGTCCTKTGTCCAGTTCTGGGCTCCCCAGTACAAGAGAGACATGGAGCTACTGGAGAGAGTCCAGCGGAGGGCTATGAAGATGATCAGAGGGCTGGAGCATCTGCCCTATGAGGAACGGCTGTGAGAGCTGGGCCTGTTTAGCCTGGGGAAGAGAAGACTGAGGGGGGATCCTGCCAATGTGTACAAGTACCTGAAGGGAGGGTGTCAAGGGGATTGGGTTAAACTCTTCTCAGTGGTCCCATGTGACAAGACAAGAAGCAATGGGCAAAATCTGAACCCCAGGAAGTTCCACCTGAATATGAGGAAGAAGTTCTTTCCTGTGAGTGACAGAGCACTGGAACAGGTTGCCCAGAGAGGTTATGAACTCTTCTTCTCTGGAGCTCTTCAAGGCCCACCTGGGTATGATCCTGTCTAATATGCTATAGGTGACTCTACTTGAGCAGAGGTGTTGGACTAGATGGTCTCCAGAGATCCCTTCCAACCTCGACCATTCTGTGATTCTGTGTGAGATGTGTGTTATATAATTCTGCAAGGTGTTTGACATATTGTACAGTATGGAATTCTGGTTCAAAATACTGAGCTATCCAATATCAACAGACCGCACCATCAGTGCAATAATTAGCTAAGTGACATATCTAACAAAGTCAGCTTAATAGAGAATTCTCATCAAATGGGGTATCTTCAGTGGGCTTCTGAGGACATTGTTACAAAGCCAGATGTTATGCAATATTTCATTGATTAACTAGAAGGAAACATGAATCTCTTGATGACTGAGTTTTTAGATGACAAGGATAGGCAGATCAGGAATAATCATAAGCAATTTGTATCTTACAGCAACCTGGACAATATAATAGGATAGGCTGCAGAAAGTTTAAAGTCTACATAAACCAATGGAACATACTTTCTCCATTATTTATAAGGGAAAACAATCTCAAAAGCATTAKGAAGTCAGCTGCAGCTTCTACTCTTTTAAGTGTTCAGTTTTGAAAARGATGTCTAAATTAACTATATTTACTTAGAGAACAGCTTCACATACTGTCTGCCTATTTTTGCAAGGGAATTCCTAAAGCATATGAGGACAATACAATTAATCAAAGCAATCTATTTCATTTCTGTTTATACCCTGACATTGTTTTCTTTGGTTGCCTGATTACCCTTTCGACCTGCCCTTGTTACTCTTGCTGAGTGAGTGTGATTCTTAAAATTAAATTTGCAGTCGGAATACCTGCCACTTCAAATTTAGTTTATCTTCCTGCTCTTCCCTCATCCACCAAGCCAGTCATCTTATCATGGAAGGATATCAAGAGGGTCAAGAATGATCTCCCCTTCACAAATCCATGCTGACTACAATGTTTGTCTGTAATCTCTTGAGTGCAGTCAAGTGGTACTTTGGTATTTATTGCAATTTACTGGTCTTTCAAGGACTGTAATGGAGTTTAAAGCTTAATGGCATTGTTCAGATAAGCTGTTTACTCTCCTTCCATAACCTGGAGACTTCCTGCTACCAGCTATATTTTGAGGAAATAAATGGCAATTTCAATATACTGTTATTCCTAGGGTAATAACATTCAAGGTTAATGTGTGTTCTGATGACTTATTCATGAAAAAATATTTGCAAATCCTGAAAGTTTCATAAATTTTGACACATAATTTGTCCAAAAAAATTCTTACCAGAAAGTATGACTTTTCTTTATTCATTCTTCATTATTCATACCTCTTTTAATACTTTTCTTTCTGTCAATCAAGAAACACCCACTGCAGCATACACCAAAATGGACCAGTCATATATTTAGATTAGATTAGAAGTTAAATTCTTCTATAACCCTATCAATAAATATTTTCCATCCCTATTATAAATTAGAAACTCATTTCACTTTGTGAATTATCCTACAAGGAAACGAAAAGACTAAATGTACCATGTTATTTATTCCAAGCAAATAATTAATCTGATTCTATTTAAGATATCCTAAGAAGTAGCAGAGAATGTGGGTGGACTACAGTCATGTGAGCTGTAACTCTTACAAAGCAGAGCTACTCGGTTTTTGCAATATGGAGGACCTAATAGGCCTCATGGCCTTATGAATTTGCAATATAAATGTACATACTGCAAAAAAATATATACTGCAAATAGTTTTTCCTCTAAGTGAGCACAGTTAACAGTGGCACTTTGTTATAAGAGGAGAAGCTTTTTCTTGTTTATGTTCACCACTGCTGAAAAAGTCTACTTTCTGAGCTTTGTCCTTGCTGTTTCCTTAAATTACATCTTTTTTTCATGCCTTCAAGTTTTGATTAAGACCTTGAGGTGGAAGGTTGGATTTTTTTAAATAATTTGCAAATGTCTTTGTTGCAAGTAGTGGCAGCCACACGGTATTCAGTTTGCCTAGGCAGTGCAACATTCAATGCACATCTGCCATTTCTTCAGGTTCGGTTAAAGCATTATTCAAATTAAAGCKTCTTCTCATTTAGCTTGTACCTGCCATGACAGACCCTTTTGCATACACATACAGTGATGTATATATGTGAATACACGTGTAAAAAGTCCTAGCAAAAAGTATATCAGTATATTTGTAAAAACGCACATTTTAAGCACACTTTGAATAGCTTATATTTATTTGCTTCTTCTCCAATTAAATTCAATTTTGAATGCTTTTGAAAAGATCCACTCCCCAGTTCAGTGCATTTTGCATTCCTCTAATTAGCAAGTCAATAATAGAGAAAAACAGCCTGTTTACAGGCAACCATCTAATRTGATCTGCTACTTCAAACCAAGTGGCAGAAGCCTCTGCTCTGTTGTTTAAGGTTCCAGGTTCAGTTGCCTGCAAATTACTTATTTTGAGGCTCATTAGATACATGATTATTTTTCTTTTTCCAATAAGTAAATATAAAGAAAACATTATATATTACTGCCTACTAGATTGGTAGATTTCTCATTATTAAACAAAACTGCCTAAATTTCTGACTAATGCACCATGCTTGCTGATTTAGAGAGATGGGTTGGGGTGAGGGAGTTGTTTATTTGTTTTTTAAGAATTTATTTTTTAGTAAAAATAAGCAAAACCAGAGCAATTAATGCTAACTATCCTCAATATTACATTATTGTTCCACTCTGTGGTTGCATGCTTATATGCAATGTTCTGTTTAGTCTGGACATGATCTTYCAGAAATCTTGAGATGTCATTGAACAGCACTGGGTTTAGGCCTCCTATGTGCTGTCTGAGATTTTGAATTAATACCTCTGTTATTATAGACAGGTTACGGTATACAATACCACAGACAACCACTGGAGTTCTTATTTCAGGAGTGGGTTGCCAAAACAACAGGAATAGTGACTTTAACAAGCTTTGTATCACTTAAGACGCTGAGAAATTGGTCCATGTGATTAAAAGTATTGCAGACAAAATAAGTCATACAATCTTTTTTTCTAACGTATTTGTAAAAYTTTTTTCTGCTATTCAACTTTTTTATATAACATATCTTTGTCCATGTCACCTTAAAGTATACTTTCATCAAAGGACAGGAATAGAGTCATACTCCAATTGTRCTTTAAAAAGGGCTGAAATTTAAAAGCAGTTGAATATTACAGACAATGATGCAATATTTGTTTTCCAGGTTGTTTGTATAGCAGGTGAAGAGTGTTCCTCAAGACTTACAGATGTAGGAAATCAGAATTTCTCGTTTCAGTCAGTGCATAGAATTTATATAAGTTCCCATTTGTATATGAATATCTCTGTAGGATATTAAAACTACATAAATATACACATTTTAAATAATAGGTTACCACAGAAGGTAAAATATTACRTGGTAATATTTTCTGCATTTCTTAGTTAGTCTTGACATATGGGTTTGATAATATGTCCTTCACTTTCTTCATGTATCATTTAATTGTGCGGCATAAACACATTAAGGTGTGAGCCTAAGTGATTGTCATTTTTGACCTTTTCCTCCACCATCTTCTCATTCATCTGACTCATAATATCAGTGTCCAAAGGAATGAAGTAGAAACACAGTCTAAAAAGCCATATAATCACAGCTTGGCACTTCTGCATCTGCTTTCCCCGACACTAACAGATGGATTCATTTATCAAAATGGTATTTGGTTTCAGTTCTCAGCTAGTCTATCAAAACATGTTCAGCTTTGTGGGAAGGGAAGCCCACATAATATACTGTATTCATATAACCAGGAAGAGTTTCTTCCCCACCACAATGATGTGGAATGTTCCATCCCTTCTCATCCTGCTTGTCTGGCTTACCAGTCAAAARTAAGTATGGGCATCATTCACTGGGAGACCTCTGCCAAAATCAGACTTGACTACAACACACATTTGAGCTCGGAAAGGTGTCACTGAGAGTCCRCATAGTCGGCAGGCTCTCTCGCAGGCAGCAAGTTTGACAGGAAGCAAAGTCACCATGAAGGGTGAACTAGGACTGAGGCTCCTCTTTCAGAAACATGTCCCTTCACTGCACCATCCAATGATGTAATCCACCTCTTCTCTCTATACAGTGTAATGTGTAGATGGTAAATTAGAAGCTAGAAGCAAATTACTCATGAGCAAGTGGTCTATACTACTCTGACAACRGTGTGGAATGTCTGCAAATGCTTTCAATCTATGCCTGTTAGCATGAAGGCAAGATTCTTCAGAGATTAAGCAGATGTTTTGTGTGAAGCACTTTGAATACCAAATCTTGGAAAGAGGTGTAGACAGGTTCTATGTAATTACTATTACAGTTCTTACTTCCTATTATGGATAATCAGTAAGGTAGCTTGATAGCTTTTTATCATTTCAGTTTCCTTCTCAGCTTTSGCACATTTTGTCATATCTCTGCTATCTAAACAACTCAAGCCTGAGATCTTGTTAGAACTCTTATCAGATTATATTTGCTATCTTTCCTTTTTTATATATATATTTTTTCCTATGATTAGATCATCAAGAGGAAAATGTCCAGYTTATCTCAAAGAATACCTGGGATACAGAAAAAAAGGAGCAGCAGTACTGGTCACAGTAGCATCAGAAGAGGGTCAAGAAAGAGGATAGTGAATACTAAACCTCTTAGACATCTAAAATAGAGTCAAGAAATGTGAAAAATAAACATAATGGGATGAAAATCTTAATATATATCCAAGTTTATGCTTCACTTGTTGTAGCAGAGACTTAATGGAATAATCTGTATGACCAGAAGATTCATATAAAGTGAAAAAGTTTGTTCAAGAAACATAGGCAGGGAAATAAGGGATGATGATTGGTAATGCATGTACTTGCTCTAAGACAAGACTGTAAATGGTGTTACTTCTGCTGAAAAAATAGAGTGAYGATGAAAATATGAAAAATAGTAGATATTTATCACTATGTAGGTTTAATATAAACCAGCAAACCAAGATCACGTGGATAAAAAAAACCCAGCAGAGTCATCCAGAGAACAAAAAACACAATAATGGATAGCTGTGCAGACAATTTCAGGAAAGGCATAAAGCTGAAATCAGTCTGTACAGCCAGCTCTTAGAATCTACTGATAGCAATTGATTTAGTAGGTAGAAAAGAAAATGTTTTGTATGTTTCACTCAAACCAGGAGGGAAGAACTGGATGAAAATACCATTGTTAGAAGGCAGCTTAGAGTGGCAATGAAATTACAATATTTGTAATTTTTTAAATAAGGCAAATAACAATAAAATAAATTCCATGGCCTTCAGGAAAATAAATTTTACTAAACTACCTGACTGGTAAATAAGCTCTCATAAGGAGGTTGGTCAGAGAGAAAAAGAGATAAGGAAAACTGAAGGTTCTGTAAAGAAAAAATYTTGAAGCAACAATTTCATTATAAATTTGTCTCATTGCAAGAGAGACACTGGAACTGTAACAGAACCACCTGGAAAAATTATAAGTTCTCCTGAATACAAGAAAGAGACACATGCARTGAAAATTAGGTCAGATTATGATGGAAAGGTAAAAATTATAGCAAAAGTATATGGGGTAAATTCAAAAAAGTCAATACACAAGATGAATGCTACTACCAAGGAGAAATAAAAGCAAAAAGAAATCCTTCCACTAATGTATCTGTGATAGGAGGAAGACCAAGAAAGAAATTGCTCCACTTACTTTTCAGAGGCAGAACCCAAAATATAGATGCCTGAAGAGTTTGCAATGACTGGTTTACTATCATGGACAGTGTCAATCAGGTGACTACCACAGTTAATACAATTATATGAGAAAAGAGTAGAATCTCAAAAGAAAATATGGAAAGAAATGATTTAGATAGTACATAAATGTATTAGAAGTTTCCATATCAGTTGGGCTCAATAAATTTCATGTAAAGATACATAAAGTTTAGTTAGATCTCTGAACCAATTATCTGTGGAAACTCTTGGAGGATGACTGAACTCTCAAAACCCTATAAAATGACAAATTTAGTTGGTTTGGGGCTTTTTCAGGGGGGAGGGGGAGATGCTGGARATTTATATGCTGGTCAGCTTAATTTTCACTCCCAGGAAACTTATCAGAACAAAGCCAAAAACTCCTGAGTACGTAGATGGTAATAATTGATTGGTGAATGGACCATAGTCTGTCAGGAGAAAATGATGCACAAGAAATCTAATTTGCCTTCCAGAGMGTAAAGCTAAATCCCCACGCTTAAGATATACCGGATAGGATGACCTCATAAGGTCTTTTCTAGCCCTTTGATACTATGATTCAGAGCAGTGTATCTATTTCCTTGGACAAAAATACTCAAGAGTTTCCTGGTGCCTTAATGCAGAGGGGGTATACAACAAGGAGGGAAATGCCCATTTAGCAGTACCAATTTTTGGAACTGATGATGGAAAGTAGGAAAATTGTCATTATAGTAGCATTTTGTAAAGTTGTAAACAGTTAGTTCTGTTATTCCTAACAGAAGTGTTATACTTACGTTCAAACTTTTTTATTTTCTGTCTTTTTCCCAGTTCTACTGTGCCCTTCTTTCCAGTGTGGAGAAGGAAAACCAGAAATGCATAAGATATTTAAGATTCAGTTATATCAGAGTGTTATTCAGTGAACATGTTCCCTGGCATTTTTTATCTATTTTTTTACCAATAGTTTCTTACACACTGATTGCTTTTTTGATCACACTGAACTGATGTCCCAAGACCCCATTACTGAGCAATAGCAGTTTGCTCAGACAATGCTTCAAATGTCATGTTAGAATTTTCTTCCTCATCTTATACATCTACAATGAATTTCATTTGCTATTTATTTTCTTTTTTACTCATCATCTAATATTTCATCTGCAGTTCATAACAGTCAGTCTACATCTTTGCTATACTTGCATACTTATTAATACTTGAATGATTTATCAGCAAAATCTGTCACCTCACTAGTCATCGCCTACTTAATATCATTTATAAATATTTTGAACAATATATTCTCCAGAGAAATCTTTTTTGGATTCTACTAACAAGTCAGCAACTTATTCCTACCCTTTGGTGAGAAATCAGTATAAGTAAAAGTGAAAAAAATAAGCCCTTCATTGTTTGTTCTTACCTGATTCAGGATCTGGCATATACTTTGACTACCCATGGTGTAGATTATCACACCATATGTCTACCAAATTAAAATATTTTATACTTTATGGGAATAAAGTCAATAAAGTCCCATTATGTTTATCAACCCTTTGAGAAAACTATATTACATTCTTGATGGTTGTTGAAATATAACAGTGGATATAGCAGCAGCAGTATGTTTCTTCCTATGTTAAGGCACTCGCCCCAAAATGAAGCACATTTTGAGCATAGTTACCAATTACTAAGCATGCACAGGCCAATGAATGCTACAGCAACCTAATGCAATCAGAATGCCTGACTATAAATAGCCAACTATCAATTTTAGTTTTTGCTTCAACCTTAAGTATGGAGGAATAAGGAGAGATTTTAAATAGCGTCTTCTCTCCCCACCAGGTAAACCCAACAGCATCAAATCTTTCAATGCAAAACAAGAGATTTTCAAACTAAGAGCGTGGCTTAATTCTAAAACTAAAAGTTCAAGCTCTGAGCAGTGGAAAAATCACACATATTTCAGCTAAAGTCAACAGAAGTACACTGGTATGAAATGAATGAAAGTCAGAAGAAAATCAAGTCTAAACCAAACAGTAGCCAGTACAGAGCCACGTGACATCTATAAATTATGAATGTATTAATCAGGATATAATTAATATTAGCTTGCTTTGAACCTAAACATAAAAGAACTAAAGTGCTGTAGCTAACAATAGTGTGTAAGTATTTTGTAATACTTTGATGGCATAGTCAGACACAATGTATAAGCATTTTACATAAATATTTGAGCAATGTGATCACCAAAGGGGCAAAAATGAGTGTTGATGCACTAGGAGCCTTCCAAATAACAAAATGTTTCCAGACAGAGGACAAGATAAATATAAGAACTGCAAATAGTCAGAAAATCTTCTTAAATACACAGGGATGACTAGCAGGACAAAAGAAAACAAGCAGTATCAGGAGCAGAGGTGACTGCCCCCCCCCCTTTTTTTTTTTTTTTTTTTTTGGAGATGGGCAATAGCATTAAAATATCAGGTGAGAAAAAAGCAAGGAGAAGGAAGAAGGCAAGCCCACTTCAGTTCTGACTACTCTCGGGGACCAGCTGTCATGTCTGAGAACCCTCCTCTGTAACTAAGGACCACCTGGGACCACAGTCGTCTGAGTTAATTATATAGCATCAACCTCCTTTGTATTGTATATTCATAGTTAATTTAGAATTAAGTGCTAACAGTTTTGTGTAGATAATGATGATTAACATAGTGTGAAATTTAACCATTAGCTCAAAATGTTCTGTTAGTGAATGAATTCAGTAAATTTTAGTTTTAAATTTAAAGCTGGCCTGATTTGTCAGACTTCCAAACATTCCCAGTACAATGATCTCTGATTCTCTGAAATGTGCATACTTATATATATATATGTATATATATATACATATATATATATATATATACACATGCGTGTGTGCATGTATATTCATTTGCAACAAGACTCCTTCGTACAGATTTCTTCCAATGGATTATTCAGTTACATTACTGAGCAAAGAGTTCAATGTCTGTTAATGTCGATTGTATCAGAATATGTTTTAGTAATAATTTATCTCCATTTGTATCCACATTTTTGCATCTGATTTTTTTGCAAGTCTCTCATCATTTTTTAATGGCATACAGTATAAAACAAAGATTTGTGCCACTTTGCAAATACAWAAGAAAGCATCAAATTTGCCTCCATTTCCAGCTGAACTATTAGTTCCAGTCTCTGCTCATCATTACCCCTACAAGCTGTGACTGACAAGATGGGCTGATATTTGGCAGAGAAGTCATAGTGAAACCAAGCAGCTTGATGTAGAGGGTGGGAATTCTCCATGTGGCAATTTCTCAGATGGTGAGATCTGCACATTCTTGCTGAAGATGGCTGGAGTTAAAAAAAAAAAAAAAAGAAGAAGAAATCGGTGTCATGTACAATTCCAGGCCCATCAAAGAGCAATACCTCCTGTCATATTATATATTCTCTCTCATTAGCTTGCCATTGACAGAGGAGCACAGCAGCGATATAGAAGCTGCGCCTACTGTGTGTGTTTATTTTCCTTTTGTTTGAACAATGAGAGGATATACWTTACACCAAGTCTTGACTTTGTATTGCTGCTAAATCACACTTGAAGGAACAATGAAAACAGTGCCTATTTAATAGATATACATTGATATTTCATATCTAATTGCTTCCAATGGGATGCTAAATGCATTCCATGGAGAGGAGGAAGTACATTAGTCATAAAAGGTAGAGAACTTCTGAGTGATGTATATATTTCTCATGAGTCATGGATAAGGCTCTAGAGCAGCACTACTTTCTGTCATTTTGCTACCTACTGTTGCTGCCAGATTGCATGAGGGAATGAGAGGAACAAGGGATAAGCCTAAAGAGCAGCTGGCAAAAAAGAATCACCAGTGGGAATGAACGTGATACAAACTAAAGCATAGAAGAGGTTTACATTTCCAAACCACTTGACAAATAATTTGTTCAGAAGGGCATATACGGATAGAAATGGCAGTAAATCCTACAGTTCTTACAGGAACAGATTTTACTCATGCTAGATCCATTTAGGTCCCCCCCTCCAACATACCTTAATACACACACAAGCACTTATTTATAAACTGTCAGGTTCTGGCCTTGTTCTGTTTCCAGCCTGTGGGAATATCTGCACACTATAGAATCACAGAATTGGTAAGGTTGGAAGGGACCTCTGGAGATCRTCTAGTCCATCCCTCAAGCGATGAGATGAGAGTGGCCCATATGGGGAACTGAACCTGTGACCTTAGCATTATTAGCACCAAGCTCTAACCAACTGACCTAAATAGACAATGCTGCGTCATGCGTATCTGTCCCAATTGTGAATGCACTGAGTGCCAGCAGTGTGGTCTTACTCTAAGGCTAATGAACTTGATTTTTTGACTGTTTAAAGTTATCTGTGTTTGTCTTCATCAAGACATGTAGAAATTCTACTAAATTCCCCATAACTAAGATAATTGATATGAACCGATGCTTACTTATAAATGTAAGCACCTCAGTGCTTCCCAATTCCGCACTTACAAAATAGGTTTATATTGGAAGCAGTGTATGGGAGTTAGGAGGTTTCCTGACTGAAGCCAAGTATTTCTGGTGGATCTTGGTAATCACAAGTTCTGCAAAAAGTCTCAGATAGACAGAATAATGAAGTTAATTCTGCAGCTCTCAGTCACAAGACATCCCCTCTTCCCCTCCACCCCAGTTATTTACAAAAGGAGCTCTGAAAAGAAAGCTGCTTTCTTTACCTCTGGATCATGGAGATAGGTTTGGTATTTTGCAGGGAAAGAGATTTACTTCCATTCTGAAGTCTTCCAGGGATGACACTTTGGCCATATAAAGATATGTCAGACTTTTGTCTCCCATTTGTGATGGAAGTCTCTTTGCTCCGAGGGAAAGCAACCAGTTACAGGGAACGAGGTTGACTGTCAGCTTGAGCTGCTCTGGGCTGAGGCATTCAGCACAACAGAGGTCATCTGGGAATGAAGGCCAGGAACAAAGGTGATAACTCCTTATGGACTTGCTTGGTCCCGTATAAGCATGTTGGGTCTCAAAGGAACTACTCCTAGACTTGGCAGTCACATTTCTATAGGTAGGCCCTTTGCTGCAGGTAGACATGTTCACACACTGTGAAGATGAGGCTTAATCTAATTCTAAGATTCTCTGTGAAAGAAGTGAAATGTGAGATGTACAACATTTTCATATAAATTTGCTGCCTTTCTGAGGTGGATGAAACATTAGAAATGGAAATTCCACAGTAGTCAGAAAATTATGATACCAGTATTTCTAGTCTTAAAAATTATTTTTCCATATCTTCCATCAAGGATTTGTGCCTATTTTAGAACTATGAAAGATCTAAGTCATTACCTCTTTCTTTCATTTCTTTCATTTCTGTCATGTAACATGTTCCATTTGCTACCCTAAATTAATGAACACAGGACCAGTAATTGAACTTCTTCACCAGTAGTTTTTTTTTCTCAAGATCTCCCAACCTAAATAATGCAGGCTTGCTTTTGTTGAATAAATATATTGTCTGACACTCCATTTATCTTCATTTGACAACATTCAAATTCTAGTATACAGTATTACTAATCACTGAGAATGATACTATCATTATGTTGTTCCAGTGGCTGCAAGATAATTAACTTTTAGTGATAGACAAATTCAAAATAACATTAATTATGTTATTAATGATCTTAATTAACTTCAAATGCTTCTGTGTTTTCCAGTAAGTTTCCAATATTTAAGAATAAAGTGGCACCCATTTTCTAGCTCTCAATCTCTTCCTACTGTTTGTTTACTACAAAGATTTATCCTGAGCTATGAAAATGCACCACTAGAAAATAAATTGAGTTCTACTTTATTGTCTCCTTGATTATTTTTATCTTTTTTTCTTTTTTTAGCTATATAACAGTAAAATTTTAATAACAGAATAATTAGATATATTTATGTCAGAATGCTTAATCTCATCTGCTGCATGAAGTCAGAGTTGAATTGAGTTCTTTCACGATGAGCAAAGAATGAATATAAATGCTACCTCTCCAATAACTTTAAAAGTCATCTACTGGTCTTGGAGAGATTTTTTTTTTCCTAATGCTTCAATAATCAGGCTGATATTGTAGTAGTCTTACTATATTATGTGCCTTTTGGGAAAGAAACTGGAGACAATTTCTGTTCTTGTCTCCCCACCACTATTCATCTAAAAGTACTTTTATTTTAAGCAAAATCTATTTTGTTGAAAACAGCTCTGCTGACAGCCCCGTGGAGGTTCTTTACTTATACACAAAAGAGAACATATCTCCTAGGTAGTTCAAATTCCTTTTAAACATATGCTTCAAACATGAGAGTCTTATAGAATAAGAAAAAACTAGCATGTATTTTCTGACTCTTTGGTTTCTCCTGTGGAATCTGTCCCAAGGTAAAGATGATTTTGAAGCAATTAAGGCAGTTTTTAAGTCATTATGGTAATTGTGATGTAGGAAGTATTTTACCAGGCATAGCAGAGAGACCTGTTGATATACACGTATAAACATCTGAAATTAATGTCCCTTAATACCAATTCTGAGCTGAACTGGATTCAGAAACCTTAATTTAAGAGGCTTTCTCTTCTCCTGCTACTTCTTCTCTTTTTTATTTTAGCTAATAAATTAAAAAATAATAATAATTAAAAAAAAAGGAAAAAGAGCGATCCGGTTGTTTGTATGACCTTGGGACTCGCTGAAGATGGACATACCAAGTCTGGAATTAATAGGGCATTACAGGTACAAGATCAAAGCTGGCTTCAATAAAGATTTCAATGGATCTAAGTTTTGCTCTAATGTAAGCAGACTCTGTACATTTCCCATGTACATAGATTTGATAAAGCATATCAGTGTTTTTCTCTCTTTCTTCTTAAACCAGACTCCTCTACTAAGTCCATACAACTAAGTCCACACAAACATCCTTTGCTGTTCTCATCCTGGGGATTTGTCAAAGATCATTTCTTGAATGTGGCAGATTGAGCAGCATTTTCCAGCTGTCCTCACTGGGAATAAAACTAGTATTTTTTTAGATGCCTAACAAAAATTTAAAGATCCCTACTGAGTTAGTGCCCCTATTCAATCTCCCCTAGTTCCTATAAAACTATATTCACTTAGTATCTAGGGCCTTTCTTCACCTTTCTCTGATTAAGGTCCACATTAGCCTGTTCTGCTCGTTTTTGCACTTATTTGGTACCTCAGTTCCTTAGCTGATTTTGCAGCCACCACTGCCTGAGCTAAACTGACCCGTCTCATTACACTCAGTACTGTTAGGATAAAGATTTCCACACCACAAGGGAACGCACTCTCTTTGTATCTTTTAAATTAATGTCTCCACTATCTGTCCATCACTAGGAAATTCATCATTTCCAATTAGAAGACTTACTGTTTCTTTAGCACAATATCTGTTTTGAAAATGGTATTATTCGCAACACATCCCCCCCAAAGCTTTTGGCTAACAAACTGTGGGCTCTCTTGGGAGACCAAACTGACAGGGTTGGAACCTAGATAATAAAAGTTTAATTATTATAAGCAATAATAGTATTTAACAATTGTGATCTCACTGGGAACAATTTCCAAGAAGAATCATTTTTGCTTCATTACAATGTGTGAGTGATGATACTAATAAAGGCTCACATGAGGAACTCTACAATTCCCAGTCTGCTTCCACAAACAAACATTAATTGTTCTTCCACAAAACACTGAAGCTGGGAAGCCAGTGAACAAGGATTTCAGTAGTGCRTGGCAGGATTAACCACTCATTGTAATGTAAAAGATAATGAAGACTCAGATGTCACTGCCTGTGGTGTGGAGGAGAAATGGTCTTTACTTGCTTAGCTAGGAAAAAAAAGACACTTAAAACAAACCTGCTTCCTGGAGGTAAATGAATGTAGCAACCTTAGAAAATGCATCGGTTATGTAATGAATAACTTCAGACCTTCTTCTCCCTGTTTTTTCCAGTTGAACAGATATGTGACTGATGCTGCTTTCTCATCCATCAAATGTGAGAATAAACATATGAGTCCATCCGATGTGAGATGTAGTCTGGAAGTTAAAGCCTGCTGTTATGAGTCCTGAGGGCTGGGAAAGGAGCCAAGCGGGAGCAGATCAGACCTAAAATTCCCTCAAAGACAGATTCCTGTTTAGTAAAGTGGAAGATACCTGTTTTCACATCTTGATTCTAAGTAAATTTGGCTTTCTGGATAGGTAGCATCATTGGGCTGCTATGAGTAGATTAAAAAATTTATCTATGTTGCCTTAAAAAAAGCATAGCAAGGAGACTTATCAATTCACTATTAGTTTGGCTGTTTTGAAACATTTGTCTTCTTCTCTCAATATTTTTTTAACTTCTTTGTGAAAAAAAGTTAATATGAAATCCTCTGCTAAATCATTTTAAATGGGAATTAAATATGTTAAACAATATCTAGGCTGCAGTATTTCAGCTCAAACAGAAAAAGTGAGAGCATTATTGACACAACTGGGTAAAGCTATTCTGTGGCTTTTATGTGAATAGGCTGGTCTAAACTTGTACGACTATAATGAAATAATTGATATTTTAAAATACACAGAAACAACAGGAGAAACAGAAAAAAGATGAGCTCTAAGGCTGGTTTCAAATTTATTTTCACAACCAAACTTTGTTGCTAATTAGGTCTGATCCTTTTGTTCAGTCTAATAGAAAATTACTATAATTTGAAAAACACAGCTTATTATTGTAGAGCTTTACTATCATGTACAAGGAGATCCTTCTTCAAACATTAATTGGGTAGGAGAAAAATGAGACAGGACACCTTTTCTTCATAGAGATCAGATTGGGGAACTGGACAGTGGAGGAGGATAGTCTAAATACAAGTGGACAGCCTGCATCCACAAGTTGATAGAATCAAATTCTATGAGATCCATTATCAAAAAATAAAACAGTATTTTTGAACTAGTACATAAGCACAGGATAACAGTGTTTGCATGCAGGAGATCCTTTTAAGATGCCATACAATAACTACTCTTTGCAGAGAGAAGCCATGTCATATGTTCTGCAAATATGTGGGATATCAGTCATTTTAAAATCTGACACAACAATGTGAGCTCGGGGAAGAGCTGTTCAGGAACTACCTGGGCATGCCTGGAATCAGAAATCTGATAACAGGAGTACTTGGAGACTGATTATGCCTATACACTGCTTTCTAAAAAGAACAAAAAGAACAATCATACAGAGATAACCTTATGAAGACGCTTCAGCATTCTGCTAAGAAAAGTGAAAGGAAAAGAAATGGTAACTGAGAGTGAACTCACTAGCTCACAAGTATTCTCAGAAAGAGATTTGTTTTGTTTCAGAGGATGATAAGGGAGCAGGTATGATAATTTTCCGCTTGAATAAAAGTGTATTATTTGTTCTTTAAAACAAGCAAACAAACAAGAAAAAAAAAACTAATGGCTTTTCTGAGAAGAGTAAACTCTTCTTGCATCTTTTCTTACTACTCTTATTCAGCCTATTTGATTAATTCCCAGACTAGCATCCATTCTGCTCTTAATAAGTACACCATTTTTCAGTTCCTATTTTTTTCATCATATTTCATATTAGGGATAAAATAAAGCTACTAAATTCAGAAAAAGAAATGAATTCAAATCTGTGAATCAAACATACATTGACAGGCTTTAATTCAGGATTAGATTTTGATATTTTTTAAGTTTTGATAGTTATTACACAGGTAAAATTGTACACAAATTCTTAAGTAAGTTCCTTTGTGTGAGTTACAGCAATGTAAAGATGTAGTGGGTCTGGCACAATAGCACAGCACTTTGTGTAGATCTTTACATTTTTCAAGTCACCACACAAGAAATAACTAATTGTCCCAAAAAAMCAAAATTAACAGATGAGGGGAATGTAATAGATGTATAGCAATATAGTCTCAAAAAAGACTGGCATTCATTATAACGACTCACAAAATCTTACTGAAAAGACTAATTTCAGTTTCTCTGGAAAAAAGCACTTTCATATGAAGTGGAACCTGGCAGAAGGACCATAAACAAAGGGTAGGGAGAAAGAAGATAAACAGCAGTGCATCAAGATGAGAGGGCTGGATCTAGCAGTTACTGCACTGATCAGTATTAGCCTTGCTCTATTTAACAACTTCATCAGCACAGGAAAAAGAAGGTGAAGCATTTGCTGTATTTGTTTTCATTTTTAAGTAAACTTGTTTGGACTCTATTCATGACCCTGTTGCATTTGTCTCCTGCAAATATTCTAGCAAATGAGTTTACTGACAGAACTGTCCATGCAAACAGGGAATATTAAACAAAGACGAATGTCCACAGAATGCAAATCAGAATAAAAAAGGCTTGGGTATTTGCACCATGAAACAAGTTCCAAAATCACTGGTAAACTAATCACAATTAAAAATAATCTGACCTCTGGAAACAGCTTGTCAAATAATTTATAAAATAGTTTAAAGAGAGGGAAATTCTTTGAACACTTTGATTCTCCTCAGAGAACCTAAGAACAATAATTGCAGAAGTTGTACCCAAGAAAATGTTGTTGTTCTTGTTATAAACAGTATACTGGTGACTCTCCTAAGTCATCAGTCATTCCTATTCACTTGAAAAATAGAAAACACAATCAAAGATATGCTTTAGTACAGTTCTGTATCTCTGCAACAGTCCTGTGGTCCCAAACATAAGGGAAAGGAAATTAACACACAGTTTTCTTGCTCATAACTTCTAAGTCAACCCTCTAATAAGCCGTGGCAGACACTACTTCTATTCCTCTGTAAGGCCACATTTTTCTTTGCCTGATAGATTTCATTTCTAGCGTATGCATTATTTACTAGCATATCCCTTTGCCACAGTATTTGTCAAAGATTAAATACAATTCAAGTCTACACATTTGCTTCTTACTTTGGGCAATGCCTCCAGAGTTTTAATCTATCTCATTACCTAAAGAGTTTAATTGTTCCTTCAATGATCTTTCAATGATCCAGCAAGGAAGAAAAAAAGCTGCCTAATACATTTGACAGCTCTAACCAGATCTGCAACTGTGAATAGATCAAAGACCCACATGATGACAGTCATTAACATCTTCCAGAACAATGATATGTTCATGGATAATTCAGAACAGAGAAAAAGACAAAAATCATCCAATAAATAAATTATTTCAAATTATTCTCCCAGATCTCATTTCCACTAGTGGCTAAATGGTTCTATCTATCTACATTAGGCTCTTTTTCTAAACCTGTCACTTTAGTATTTAAGAACCACAACAAACAATGATAGTTAACGCATTACCTTAAGAACAAATTGTGCCACCTGTGGTCACTTTGAATACTGCTCGGCTGAATATAATGGCCTGGATTCATCCCATTTCATTTCCATCTTTTAGCTGAAATACTCACATTAGGAGCCTAGTCTCTCCCTACAATCAGTAGGGGATAGAATAGCAATTCTGAATGATTCAGTCCACCAGCTGAGTCTCCCCCAAAATGCTCCCTACAGCCTCCTTATCAGCCTAAAATCTCCACATTGCTTTGCATTATGAGGGCTCTCCTTCCCTCAGTGACATCTTCGGCTAGACTTTCTGCTCAATTTGTGAAATGTTAAACCAATAATTATTACAATTTACTCAGAAAGGCTGAATCCTGTGGTGATTACACTTTTTTCCAGAAAGATTAAAGTGTAAGATCATAAAGGTAGGTTGTATCTAATCAAGAGCATAAGAAGTCTTAAATTTTTTTTTTCTCATGCATAGACAAATTGTACTAACTGTGGTAACACYGAATACTACCTTGCTAAACATAACAGCTTGGATTCATACAATTTCAATTCCATTRCATAGACTTAATCTTGTACATGGAGGTCAGTGGTGGCTTTTCGTTGAAGGATTTAGCTGAAGAATATTGCTATTAAAATGAGCATGAGCTAAAGTATCGTGTAGTTCCATCTCTACCTCTGAAAGTCACAGTTTGGCTCCAGACATTAATGGTAATTCTCAGTTGTCCATAGACCAGCTCTTATGTTTTTTATTAGATGTATAGGAGTTTCAGGCACAGAATTTAATCTCAGCCATGTTTTGGCAAGATGATGTTACTTGTGAATCAYACAGAGTAAGAAACAATATGGTTCTGGCCCATACAACAGGAATTTTGTGTGGATATTCAGCAGCAGGGACTGATACAGTGATATTAACTTCCTGTGTTAATGTAGAAGCATCTGACTTTTGGTTTGTCATTCACATTTGAGTGTGTGAGAATTCAGATATAGCCAAGCCAGACATTTCCTTTTGGTAATTCAGTGTTGACTTCCATTTGGAATCAAATGCATTTGCTAATAAAATTTTATTTTAAAATTTATCTGCTAATAAGACTACTCTCAAGGAAAAATCAACATTGAATTATTTTGCAGCTGTATTATTTCCCTTTTCCTTCCAACAATTTTATGTCTTTGTTTTTAAACGGAGCCAGATTTTTCCATAGTTAAGGTTAGGTCTGCTTGAATGATTTACTCTCAACCATTTATCTACCAATTTAAGTTCTTCATAGAATTTGAAAAATAATCTACGAACAGAAGAATATTTTTTCATAACAGTTATTAAAAAWTATTCTACAGAAAGTTTTTATGTTCACTATTGGCTAAAATATGACCCTCTACCAGCTATTCCATGCTTGAAAGCTGGAACTGATGTTTTATATTCGCTGTGGTAGGCTGCTGTGGTCCTATTTCACTTCAGCTATGGCCTGGATTGGGAAACCTTAATCTCTCCTTAGGTGAAGTTTTACTATAGCCTCTCTAGAGAAGGTATGTGGTACAAAAGGAATCTTCAAGTTTATGCACACAAAGAATGCATGATTTTAACTACACCAGTTAGTCAAACAGCAACATCCTTGCTCCTAGCATGAGTTCAGGAGATGTAAATATGGGATCATCATAACACTTTCTCCATAGTAATAGAATGTATTTCAGCAGAGTAAGAAATCTTTCTACTGTGATAGATGCACAGTAAGGTTGGTACTGATCTAGTCATTTTAATAGGCAGCATATAAACATGAAATTTCTCCCACTTACCAACCAACCAAGCCTAAGTTTCATGAGCATTAGGTCCTTCTTGTTCAAATCAGTCTATCAAAGAAATCAGAAGATCATTCAAAGCAGGACTGGTCAGGGGAGCACCTGGAGGATATCTTGTCTCTTTGGCCCAAATAGTGATAAACTATACCCAAACCATGCTCAGTAGAAGTTTGTCTAACCTGTTCCCAATAATCTCCAACTTTTTGATTCCACAGCCTCCTTAAGGAATACATTTTGGTTCTTAATTTTCCTTACAGTTAGAGAGGTTTTTTTCTAAACTGATATCTCATCCTCACCTACATAGACATGGAGATTAATTTAGTTCCTTCTTTGTTAACATCTTGCTACATATTTGAAAAATCCACAGTCTCAAATCAATGAAGCTTGAAACATATTTATCATATTTTTCCTTGGTCTTTTTTCTTCTAATCTAAACAGATTCAGTTCTTTCTTTTTTTTCTAGACCTCTGTCTCATTGTTCTCTGGATTCTGTCCAGCTGGTCTATGAGGTAGAGATTGAGACTGCTGAAAGTAGTCATTGCTATATTATTATATAGTGTTATAAATCAAATCATAATTCTATGAGAAGATTCTCTTTATGTAGATACATAGCATTCATGTGTATAGTTTGCTTAGGTACATGCTAGGTTAAGCATCACTAATATAAACATTTTTATGGATTCATGGCTATGAATTTCCTTACTATAGTCAAGCTTTCAAATGTAGTAGTAGAGAGGGAAAAAAAGAATCAGCCAGGCCACAGATTCTTATATAAAATTACACATGGTCTGAAAAGTATCTTTTGGAAAAGGCTGTTAAAGTCCTCTTGCAGAATCAGTTAAGAAAGTTTCTGTGGTCTGAAGGCTAACCAGTTATATAGACTAATCAGGATCTTGTAAATTCAACCATGATGAAAAGTATTTGCTTTTTTCTGCCTTTATTATCAAGAGGTTGTAGGAAAATCTTCTCATAAAGGCTTCTAAAAGGCCATAGAATAATCTTGTTAAAAAAAATGATTGGAGCTGAGTTACCTGAGTTATTTAGAATGAAATATTAGTTTCTATACAGTAAAGAAAAACTGGCAGATGGATGGGTTTTCTGGTGTAAATGATTGTTTCTAACTCTTGGACACACAGGTCATCACCTTTATTAACAATTAATGGACAGCAAATCTCATGCTAGCTAACAGTTTAATTCAAAAGGAGGCAGTGTGATCCAGTCTAATAATTGCATCTGAATTTAAATAGTGGTTGCCTTGTCAGAAAAAGGCTTACCAGCATATTTCCCATACAAAAAGTTTTCGAATAGCTTGATACTTCTTTTATGACTTGCAGGTATAGAACCTGGAAGCTGTCTTTCGGAATCCAGATTGCTGGGCWCTTTACAAAGGTCTGAAGCTTTCACTTTGCTGAAGACTGGCTGCAGAAGCTGCCAAGAAAGYAAGTCTAATTTTGAGCTGTCAGCCTACCTGAGTAAGATTGATGGTATCATCAATAAATCTGTAAGGTAAAAGCAGAAATCAGAGGTCCCTGTCACAAAAAAGCTGAAGTGAGAACTGCAGGCAAGAGCCACTAAGGCAACTTATGAACGAAGTTGTTGATAAATGTTATCTCTGACACGAAAAAGAACAATCTATGCACAAAGCTACACAAGAAAAAGTGGATGTCAGTGACAGCTCTTCCTGAGAAGACTAAAAGGCTGTGCTGGGGCATGTGGCTTTGCAGAGAAATAAATTGAAACTGCTAAAAAGAGGACAAGAAGATCAGGCACAAACCCAATTTTTATATTGTTTTTTCTCTTGCTCTCATACATAATACAGCAGAATCCTCCAGAAGCCGATCAGGAAAGACTGGACATGTTTATGTGTTCCAAGGATGTCCCAGTGCAAGCAAGCACAGTTCAGTAACCTCTGCATCAGTTGTGAGCCTGAAAATAACAACACTAATGTGAAATTGTCCTTGAGTTAACTAGATTTGCCATCAGTGTAGTCTTGCTTAGTTCAGACATAAGGAGGCTACTTGGTGTCTTTTTGTCAACAATAATTTTATTTGCTGCAAAGGATGTGGATGTTCCAGTCTATTTAAAATAGGTCACTGCACCAGTTTCCATGTGAAACATGGCTGTAGTTCCATCCAAGGGAAGGATACAGATCATTAATTTCAATCTCTTTTGCTAAAAATTCTGTTTCGATTCCCTCAGAGAAGTAAATGCTCCATGTGCAAAGATTTCAACTTAATTTCTAAATTCAGTTTTCACTAGTCARCTCCTTCAGGTCACTGTATCAATGGTACCAGAGAAGCTTACCATCATCTGCTGTGTAATACATAAATATATACATATATAATCACATCATATATAATTCGTCCTACATCTAGAGAGGAATAATCCCAGTACAGGCTGGGGACCGACCTGCTGGAAAACAGCTCTGCAGAAAAGGACCTCGGAGTGCTGATGGACAACACATAGACCGTAAGCCAGCAATGTGCCCTTGTGGCTACAAGAAGGCCAATGGTATCCTTGGGTGCATTAGGAAGAGTGTTGCCAGCAGGTCAAGGAAGGTGATCCTGCCCCTCTACTCAGCCCTAGTGAGGCCTCATCTTGAGTCCTGTGTCCAGTTCTGGGCTCCCCAGTRCAAGAGAGACATGGAGCTACTGGAGAGAGTCCAGTGGAGGGCTACTAAGATGATCAGAGGACTGGAGCATCTGCCCTATGAGGAACAGCTGCAAGAGCTGGGCCTGTTTRGCCTGGAGAAGAGAAGACTGAGGGGGGATCTGATCAATGTGTAAAAGTACCTGAAGGGAGGGTGTCAAAGGGATGGGGACAAACTCTTTTCAGTTGTCCCGTGTGACAGGACAAGARGCAATGGGCAGAAACTGAACCACAGGAAGTTCCGCCTGAACATGAGGGGGAATTTCTTTCCTGTGAGAGTGACAGAGCACTGGAACAGGTTGCCCAGAGAGGTTGTGGAGTCTTCTTCTCTGGAGATATTCAAAGCCCGCCTGGATGCAGCCCTAACATGCTCTAAGTGACCCTGCTTGAGCAGGGGGTTTGGACTAGATGATCTCCAGAGGTCCCTTCCAACCTTATCCATTTTGTGTTGCTGTGATAGACACACACACACACACACACACACACACACACACACAAACACACACACACACACACACACACACACACACACACACACACAGAGTATGCCTGGCAACTGGTATGTTGTGCATCTTCCTCTCCTTAAAACATTTCTATTATTTCCTTCATTCATTCTTCTATTTTGTATACCTTGCAGTTAAAAAGTTAAATCTACTGTAAGGTGAGATGAATACCATCCCTGACGAGTAGATAACAAGAGAAGGTTTGCAAACAAGCATCTTAGCTAAGAGTCCCTTTGTCTAGCTTATCACTTTTTAACTTTTTAGCTTATCACTTTTTAACTGTTACTCCACTGAGGAAGCTAGCATCGATTCTAAAGCAAACAATTGTCTGGATTGTTCATGTAATATCTTACACAGTAGATCAACCTTCCTGTTCATAAAAGGGTACCAATACTCTCTCTTTGATACTGTGTATTGCTGCCTCTGAAACTAACCTATTAATACCTATAAGTATTAATACCTGCTTCCCCTGGATAGCTGCAAATGGTCTTTTCCTGGGCTCAATTAAATCTGTAAAATCTTCCATTTCACCTCAAATTTAAATTCCAAACTGCATACAGCATTTCATCAAACTTCCCTTTTCCTATATACAATTCTTGGCATAGGCACTCTGGAAGTTTCAGCATGTTACAGTGCTTCAGGATGAAYGATGAGGAGCTAAGTTGCCTACTGTCTTGGTTGGACTGATTTCCTTACAATGTCAATATAATATTGACATGATTCCTATGCATCACATGCCATCAAGCAACAAAATTAAGTCATCCCCACAATCTCAGGCCCATTAAGTTCTTCTAACAAAATCACTGGTTGATTACACAGGCAGCACATTGTATCTGAGATCCCTTCCACAGTGAGGTGGTCAAACATAACACTGCTCTTCACTGGCAGCTTGCTGTCTACTCAGTATCCCTCTTCCCTTTCTCAGTACTGTCTGCCACTGTCCAGAACAGCAGCAAACAGCTGGCTCTTGTAACCCTTTCAGTGACGCAGGCCTGAACTGTAAGATTTGCAGGCCAAAATGAGTGCTCTTCCCTGTTCTGCCCAACATGTCTGTACATTATGTTTATTAGATTAACCCTAACAGTTTAATTCCTTATGGCCTGTCTTAGCTAGTTGTGATATGCATAGGTAAAATGATAACATTCACCTCTTAATGTTCTAGTTCATTTGCAGTTGAAACAAAGCAGAAAAAAATAGTGAGATCATGCTAATGTTCAACTGCTTCACTGCCATACAAGGATGAGGTTACAATATCCTACATCTTTGTTTGCTTTATCTCTCCTCTATTCTTGGCCTCCTTCATTTGTCATGTTGCCAGAAGAGAGATGAAAGCATTGGTATCTTGGCGACATTCCAGATTGGAGAACTACAGTTTTATTCCCTAGATGGCTTCAATTGGACAAGCTATTTTTTACCCCTTTTCTTAAAAACATTACTTGCAGGGCTGGTGTAGAAGTTTGCTGCATTTCCTGCTGAGGAAGGTCATGCAGGAAGAGTGCATGAGGGACACTATTAGATGAGAAGAGGTAGGGCAGGCAGTTTTGCTGAGGAAGGTGAACTGAGAAGGTAATGCTTAATAGTAATTTATTTGACAAATGTGGATCTTTTTGTACATAGTTTTCCCAGAAACCCTTGATGATACTTTCAAATGCATCTATTGTGTGGGATTATTTGCTGCAGCTTTTGAATGACTAATTCTTAGCCTTTTACTTATTTGGAAGCACTCAGTTTACAGTGCTCCAGAAGTGTTGGCTGATTTTTATTGAGACTACAGGTTATTGTCTGGTTTTGCTCCTTCACTATAATAGAGTAAGTCTCAAAATCAAGTTTCCAGGGTTAATATTCATATTCATTACCTCATAATTTGATTTCCATGATTTATCTTTAGTTTTTCACTCAAAAAAAACAAAATAAAAACTATTTCTTGTATATCCCTATTTGTAAGCTCTTTAGTCGGAATATTTAAAAGAAATATGCAAATATTTCAGGTCGTGCTTTGGGCTGTACTTGTTTGTGATTTGCACTTAGCTTTGAGAAAACAAATAGCATGAAAAATGCCGTGTGATGGAAAAAAAACAGACTAGGAAGGCAAGCATGTTGGCTGGTATGTTGGCTGAAGTCTTCAATGTCAGTTGTTTCTTTTTTTTTTTTTTGACTGTGTAGTTCAAGAGAGGACACTGTGAGGAACTGGGTATCATAGTCTGTGTTGATACTTAGCCTGATTCAGTGAAAGTCAGAGAACACCATATGGTTTTCTCTGTGCCTAGAGACAGCAGTAAAGAATCCATTTTCCTGTTCATTGCAAATGCTTTCTGTCTTTTTATTACCATTTAGGGATGGCCTAARGTCCTGCTTCAAAGTCTGTGACTACATTTGAATAACTTGGGGATTTACAAAATCGGAGAAACTATAGGAATGGAGGAACTTTCTGAAACCTCTGGTTGACAATATGTTCTTAAGAGCCTCTTACAAATATTGATCAGCGGAAGAGAGCCACAGATTTAGAGGTCACAAGACTAAGTTCATTGCAGTGGCAAATCATGATACTTGGGAAAGGAGCCACCATCCTGCAGTGCAGCTAATGCAGAAAGCAGGGTCYGTGCTGCGCCATGCACCATTGCCAGCAGTGCAACCTGCTACCCTGAGCCTCCACTTCCCCTCTGGAGAGCAGCTACTCAGCTAGCATCTCCCTCCTGCTTTCCAGCACAATCAAGAGCCTTGATAGGACCACCATTGCCAGGACCTTATACATAAAATAAATTTCCTCAGAACAATGATACTATCATTTATCCCTAATGGTGAGGAAAGTGAGAGGAAAAAAGGGAGAGAGCAGAAAAATACCATGGCAGGCCATGATGGGGCTGGAGCTGCAGGGCAGGGACTGATGGCCCCAGGCTGGACTGAAATGGGGGCCTGATAGAACTGGAAAGTCTCATCTGCTGCTCTTGTCCTTGAGTGTCATTTCACAAGATAGATCACTCTTTCTCTAATTGCTTAAGAGTAAGATTTTTTTTGAAAGAGAACYGCAAGGAAATAAGTAAAATAACAAGTAAATAGGTAAACTTGCTGAGAGCACACTCTGTCCCTTCATCCAGGTTATTGACAAATAAACTGAACAATATTGGACCCTACAGTACTGGACAATACAGTACTGAGCCCTGGGGGATACCACTACAGGCCTCCAACTAGACTCTGTGTTGCTGATGACAACCCTCTGAGCTTTGTCATTCARCCAACTCTCAATCCACCTCACTGTCCACTCGTCTAGCCTRCACTTCCTRAGTTTATCTAGGAGGATGTTATGGGAGACAGTGTCCAAAGCCTTGCTATAGTCAAGGAAGACAATATCCACTGCTCTCCCCTCATCTTCCCAGCCTGTCATTCCATCATAGAAGACTATCAGAGTGGTTAAACATGATTTTCCCTTTGTGAATCCRTGCTGACTACTCCTGATCACCTTCTTACCCTTCTCATGCTTACAGATGGCATCCAGWATGAGCTGTTTCATCACCTTTCCAAGGATGGAGGTAAGGCTGACTGGCCTATAGTTACCTGAGTCCTCCTTCTTATCCTTTCAGAAGACTGGAGTGACATTAGCTTTCTTCCAGTCCTCASGCACCTCTCCAACAACATCTGCCAGCTCCCTCAGCATTCATGGGAACATCTTATCAGGGCCCACAGACCCGTGGACATCAAGTTTGCCTAAATGATCTCTATCCCAATCCTCCTTGACCAAGGAAAAGTCTTCTTTTCCCCAGACATTCTCCCTGGTCTCCGGGGCTTGGGATTCCTGAAGGCTGATCTTAGCAGTAAAGACTGAAGCAAAGAAGGCATTCATTATCTCTGCCTTCTCTGAAGCATTCCTCACCAGGGGCCCTGTCCCATTCAGTAGCAGGCCYACATTTTTCTTAATCTTCTTTTTGTTGCTGATGTATTTGAAGAAGCCCTTCTTGCTGTCCTTGACATCCCTTGCCAAATTAAAGTCTAGATGGGCCTTGGCTTTCCTAGTCCCGTACCTGCACACTTGGATGACATCCTTATATTCCTCCCAAGTGGCCTGTCCCTGCTTTTACCTTTTGTACACTTCCTCTGCTTGAGTTTTCCCACGAGTTCTTTGTTCATCCACACAGGTTTCCTGCTCCCTTTTCTTGACTTCTTGCTCATTGAGATACACTTTTCTTGAGCTTGAARGGGGTAATCTTTGAATATGAATCAACTTTGTTGGACCGCTTTTCCGCCTTATCCCATCAGATTCCTCCAAGAAGATCCCTGAAGAGGCCAAAGTTTACTCTCCTGAAGTCCAGAATCATGATGCTACTTTTTGCCCTGCCTCCTCCTTGCAGGATCCTTCACCRTCTTATGGTCACTGCAGCCAAAGCTGCCTCTAAAAAAAAAAGTCTGAATTTACATGAACATCAGACAAATTCTCCCTTCCCAAATTTTCAGTGGCCTAAGTAAGATATGTTGATTTCAGTGTGAACCATAAACCTGCTCTCAGGGACACAGGCAGCTGCTTTAATGTAGGGAAAATTAAACCTGCTTATGCAGCTGTGGGCCTAAGTGCACATTATCCAGTGCAGTAGGCTCATCGTGCCCTCAGGGATCAGCACACTCGTTCCTCACTCTCCCTCTTCCAACAGACTTTTGTCTGMAGGAAGTGAATCTCATTTATTTTCTTCAGTGTTATCTACATAAATTTAAAGACAAAGATACCTATTACTGAAGGTTTGGTAAAATGTTATCACATGCTCTAGGTGGCCATGCTTGAGCAAGAGGATTGGACTAGATGATCTCCAGAGGTCCCTTCCAACCTTACCKATTCTATGACTTATAAATTAGACTAATTAAACAYTCCTAGCAGTCACTCAGCCCAACTCTTRCGTTGTGYTTTATGTTTTCAAGGTGCTGCATAAATATTAAGTAAATAGCCACCAAATCACTTTGAGGCAGGGATGTTCATGGGGCAGACTCATGGAGAAGACTGATTTGCTCAGCTGAGTAAAGCCTGGGGTGGCTGTGAGCATTTGACAGTTAAGATGCAGGTGTCACCTTACCTGAGCAGACAGGCATTCCTTGAGAATGCATAAAGTTTCCACGAGCTGCTCACAAGATTCTGAACACATTACAAATATTTCAAAGGGCACTTTCTCCATAGCATCCAAGAATTTCTATTCTGGCCACAGAGTTAGCTCCATATTTATAGAACCATTCAACATTGTCCTTTTAATCTACTGCAAACGCATTTTGGAAAAGTRTAGGCATAACTTTACTAGCCACATCATGCTCATTGAGATGGAGAATATACTGCAGAAAGAGTCATATTGGCTAATCCATAGGAGACTGAGCGCCACTTGCCTCTTGTCACTTGAAGAATAAATGTGTGAACTATTATCTGAGAATCTGAAAGATGGATTTTTTGTGCTACTTCTGTGTTTTAACAGATATAAAATGTTTCAATTTGAATATGGAGACTGTTTTTTAAATAAGGACCTGTAATGGTATATTCTAGAGAAMGGTATTATAATTTTTTTTCTATATTTAATTCATATTTTTTGTTTAATCATGTTTTAATACCCATATTGGGGTTCCATTCCTACTAAACCAAGATGAAGCAAAATGAACCAAAAGAGAAGACTGTGGTATAATCAATGGCTCAGTCCATGTAAATTGCTTCTCCCAAGCTTAGAATCCAGCCATTCTGAGGCAGAAACACAACAGCTCCCTGCCAGCTTCCTAGAGCACTATATAGAAGTTTAGGAAAGAAAAGAACAAAAACAAAAAAAAAATCCACAACTCTCACCAGATGTACTGGGAATCAGAAAAAAACRGGTTTTTAGCAACTCAAATGAGAGTTTAGCCTGGTATGTGAACTCAAATATTCTTGGAAAATCAGAGCCAAAACTAGTTTCACATATTATCTAAAAGATAAAAATCTAACTTCATTTCTTTCTGGAGATGAACTTGGCATTATGATTTAGGCGCAGTTCTATTGTAGGCTTTCTGTAGTGATAATGCAGCTCCTCTAAGAGTTTCCTGCTTACATTTTTGATCTGCTGCATATCCTATCRTATAAATTGTAGCAGTCAAGCAACAACTTGAGGAGTAGAGAGACCTTGTCTGGCCCACTACATTCCCTGAAATCCTTTCTGTCTCACAGACAGCTGCTTACACTAGATAGACTTTGTGATCATATTAAATTGATTCTTCTAACAAACTGTCTGCATTGTGCTTTTGAATTCTCCTACATATGCCTGCAGAGTTTTATGTGCAGTCCTGGAGGCTTTTAATTGCACTGTTTTCCTATGATAATGGAATGGCCTTATATTTGGAGTGTGCAAAATTTTATATCTTTTTTTCCTCAGTTGTTGCAGTAGCATGGTGCTGACCAGTATTGGAGAGTTGCTATTAATCAGAAGAAAAAGGTATGATTGTTACCAACCTGAYGATAACTGTGGCCTCATTTCAGCAAATCACTGAGATACAATCTTACATGAGGCACATGAGTAATGACTTATTTAGCAAAAGGAACATTTAAGAAGGGAAATGAAGATGTCAAAAAGAATTCCAGTGTCCAGTGAAAAATGAAACAATAGCTTTATTTCCTTATGACCTGTCTTCTGAGGGTGAAGAAAAGACTGCTGTTGACATCAGCATATCTCAGCTGASATCTTAAGCCAAATGAAAAAGATATGAAAGAATCATTTGAAACTATAACACAAATAAAGGTAAATACATTCTGTGCCTTGTGGAATCTGAACATTTCTGTTTGTAACTCATCTTTACATTGTCTCATTTAGGAAATGAATTTTTGTATCAATGATCCTATTTGCAATCTATGTGTTTTTCCTATTAGTCAGATTTTAAATTCAAAATATTCTTAGACTTAATTTTGGCAGATAGTTGATCATAAATAAAGACATATATGAAAGATACATGTGGCAAATAAAAATTTGCTTTACTGGTCTAGATTGTCAATGAAAAATCAATGGAGTACCAGGAGAGAGAGAGATGGGAGTCTTTTAAATTGTAAGAAATTCCTATCACCTGTATTTTTTTTCTTTAACAATCTGAAAGGCAAAAGTAATAAGATCACTCATTGCAGCAAAACCAAAACAACAGTTTCAGCCAGCACATGCTGTCATTTAGTTTAACCCACAGTATTAACTGTGAAATTTTTAGAAATACAACATAATAGCTCCTCATTAGACCCTGAAAATATTCAGCCAAGGTCTGAGTCAAGGGAGGTCACCCAGTTCATAAGAGGTCTTGACAGCCATGTCAGTAACTGAAATTGAA
>NW_028186645.1:11055501-11112486 GCF_003343005.1 Rhea americana
GGGTAGCCTAGTTTGAACTAATGAGATGTAATGATGCTGTGAGCCTCTGGGAGACTGCACTCAGGCTGCAGAAGTCTTTGCTAGACTGCCCAGAGACAACTCTGAAACCTCAAGTGGCTCAGGACTGTGCATGTGCTGGCTCTTTATGTGCTCCGCTCTGCTCCTGGCAAGACTACTGTACGAGACTCATACTGAAGTGATGAGAGCTGGCAGTACGGCAAGTCCCTAAGTGAGAAAGCAGTAATAGTTATCCTTTGTTCTTATCACACAGGATGAATACAGTGGATACAGACATAAGTGGATAACACCGTTTCCTTYGGCTCCTTTTGAAAGGGCTGACCTTTCCATCTCCATCAACACRTAAGTTGGTTGTGTTTGCACACTAATTTGTAGAAGTTACTATGTTGTCCTGTTTACACCAGTTTAGGACAGCTTACATCCTAGGCAAATTAACATCTAATAGAAGAAGAAAACAGTTGAGAAAGATGATGCTTAGTCAGGTCTTGCCAGAAAATTTTCTTTTTGAAATGTATTTGTTTAGATAAATGCAAAAAGACATTAAATAAAGGAAGAAATCTTAAAGCAAAGGGTGGCCATTCCTTCTCAACCTGAGAGGCTTCCTTTCTAATCAAACAATTCCTCTTTCATCTGAAGACACCTGAAAACACCTGCACTTGAAGCTGATGAGAATTAAGATCCTGTAAGTGGAATAAGAACATGAATTACAAAGGTATCTAGATGATCACCCTCTTCTGAAAAGACAACTTCCTAGACTAGGTAGGGAAATAATTCAGAGGAGGATACAGACACTCAGCTGGCTTGAGAGAGGTTTCTTTGAGTCCATTAATCATCGTCTTCTGGTGTTAGAAAAACAAGCCTAAGCAAGTGAACGCCTAACATAAGCATCGTCCATAGGAAAACCATAATAGGTAACCAGCAGAATAGTCAGGACCCCAGTGGTTAAGGAGTTACTCATATGCATGAGTTCAAATTCATCCAGTTTCAACACCCTAGGAGGGTGTGCTGAACCAAGCTATGGGTGCATCAAACTATTGGGCAAATCTCTAGTGTTTAGAGATGTGGGTTACAGTAGAGTTAGAAACACTGGCTATACATAAAGCATCTGGGAATATTCCCAGGCACTGGAACTCAAATATCCATACTAGAAAACTATTAAAACATTCCCTGCTACAATTTTGGCAGATTATAGCTAGCTGTCTCCCAAGGACAGCTCATTCCGGGGACCTTCTCCAATAGGCAGTTTGCACACAGTCAGCCTGTTTTGGAGTTTATGAGAGTTTGCTAGCATGGTCAATGGGCCATTATGTGCCAGTTGGCCTCAGTGTCTGGGAATGTTCCTGGGAATGTTTAATATAGTAGTTTATTTGTGCTCATTATTTTTAAGCCAATGTAGCAGCTCACCACTATTAAAAAGGGAGTACTTGTTCCTTCTCTTGAYTATATGATCCTACCTCCTTGTTTATACCAATTCTGGTGCTTGTCAGGTCCTTTTCTAAGACAATTAAACTCTGTAACCAGTAGAAATCCATTTGCTTTTTCTTGGTAGTGTAGGTAACTGCCAGTTTAGGAATTTGAATCAGCTTACTACTGTATCTGGCAAGAACCAAAGCCAGCTCAAGGAAAAGTCATGGCTGGGCATGGAAATGGCAGAGGGGTGAAGCAGTAGAGTGTAGCAGGATCTGTCCCTAATAGTGGCAATGTTACATTAAACTGTGCCTTATAACTGCACTTCATGTGACTTGCTGAAATTAATTTCAACTGTGGTTAAGTCACTACTGCCACTGAAAGGGGAAGATCTGTCTGTCTCTTTCCAACTACTCATTCCAACATCTCCTCCTTTCCTTGTGCCATCACAGTGATATATGTGGCAGTGAGTGAGCTAGACCAAGGAAGAGATAGAACTTCAGGAAAAAAAAAAAAGGGGGGGGGGGGGGAGAAAAAGGTTGGTCATAACTTGTTCTAGTTCACTGTATGGCCACAAATGCGTATGCCAGAACTACATGGCCACAAATGCTGCAAGGCCAGAAGAGGATCAGAAGGGARTTGCAGGGAGGATGCAGAAGTAAAACTGAGCACCAAGACTCAGACAAAATGTAGGAGAGCAGTTTCAGATTTTATCAGCTTAAATTTCTTGTGGAACTGCAGTATTCAGCAGCTAAAGAGGCAAATGCATATCTAAAAACCTCAAGAAAGTGCCATCTGCGAGACATTTGGATTAAACTATAGCAGGCATAGGGTTAGAGGGGAGAAGATCCTGAAGATAAACTAAATATACCTTCAAAGTGTCATTATAAAATCAAAGATAGATTTTACAGATTTTCTACATTTTTATGAAAGTTATCTTTTCCTAMCAATGTTAGCTGTCAGTGCCTGTTTCTTAAAAAAATACAAAACAAAATTATAATTCCATTAAAATCAACAGGATATGAGGCAAAAAATCTTGAAAGTTGTTCTGTTCATTATGATGACCCAGAAACACTGAATACAAACAACTTAGTRCTGCAATAACTATTCAGCCTCATGTGTTATTATAACTGTTTCGTTGCAAATACGCCTTATTTCAAAGTATATTCTGAAAACACAAGTGGGAAGAGGCAGTGGAAGAGAAGCATTAACTTTCTATTGCTGTCAGACTGATCTAATTTGTAGTATCCCTTACCACTAATTGCTTAAATAAATTGCATTTTGCAGCACAGACAGGAGCCATATTAGATTTCTGGAATTCTGATCCATCTCCAGAACATCTCATGCGGCAGTTTTCATTACASTCTTGTATAGACTTTCTAATGGCTCTAAACAGTTAACTGAGTTATTCTAACAGGCATAGCATCTTTCACAGAAGAGCTTTCTAGTGCTGTTGTTTGCTCCTAAGTTTCCCATATAATGTTTCCACTGGGAGTCCTAAGACTTGGGAAAATTATGATGTTATTATTCGATGAGTTAACATCTTAAATTTTCCCCATCCTCTTTCCTCTCAAAGAACTTCACGGGCAATTTAAAATATTAGCTAATGTAAATCAATATAATCCTGTAGATCTGAACAACACTATGCTGATTTACATCACTTGAGGAACTATCAAGGAAAATGTTGCAGTGCTTGCCACTCAGCAGTGTGCCTTCTGTTGCTTTATTCATCATTTGTGATGCGACTGCTGCTGCACAGTTCTATACTTTAACAGTGCTGATCAAAGCTGTACATAAATTACCTTGACCAATTCTTTGTGATGTAAGTAAGGCAAGATGCTCAGGCAAAGGTAGTATTTTGCCCCAATAAAACTCGGGGGAAAGGTGGAAAAAAAAGAAAACAGGAAAGTTTTTCAGGCACATAGACATCCTCAAGATTTAATCCATCATTTACATGGTTTAGATATCTGACTGGATTTGAATGAGATGCCCCTGTACTGAAGCTTCTATATCTGGTATCAAGCATTTGAGTTGTGAGCTTCCAATGACACGTCTTGTAATATTTCTGGGTTTGATTTTGTACATCTATATGGAGAATAAATCTACCGCAGACAACATAACTAAAAATGACAGAATCAATGCTTGCATTTATATTTTTTATATATATTTATTGAGATCAGAAATTATCATGATCTTTTCCCTTTCCTTCCCTTCCCTTCCCTTCCCCCCCTTTTTTTTTTTTTTTTTTTCTGAAGTTCCCTACTTATAGCTTTCCCTTTATTTCTGAGGCAATTTGTCAATATCCATCTTCTTTCATTTAGGGCAGCTACCCACACTAGACCACTTGAGTGTGTATCCAGAATTCAAGAGAATTCCAGTTGTGAAATATGTTGTGAAGAGGAGAGAGTGATCCTAGAAACAGATTTTAATATGGGCTCAGCAGCCCTGTTCATTGTTTTTGTCTTTTTGGATGTATTGTCTTCCTACTGAGATAATTTCTCTTCATTATTTGTGCTATAAAAATAATCTATGCAAGCAACTCAAACAGTTCCACTAGAAAGCACCACGTGGAAGCCTGTCTTTACACAGTTCACCATATGTTCTGTAGCAGTACCCACTGAGTCCTTCGATCTCTGCCCACATTTCTGCTGCCATGAAGGTTCAGACGAAGGTGAAGGATACCTGTGCCTTATATTATTTGCTTGCTTTGATAGCAGGAGAATGACAAGATAATCATAGTCAGATTTACAGACTTCAGATGAAAATTGCTTTATTTTTTGCTGAAATGTAGTCATATCTAAGGTGGAGCAGAAACAACTCTGACAATAAAGAGCAAAACATAGATTGTCACGGGAAGATAACTAATAGCATAGCCATCCTGAATGAAAGGGAGAATTCTGCTTGGTACAGATCAGCTAGCAGAGCTAAAACTGATCCAGGACATTAGAGTTAACACTTCCACTTTAACAAAAAAAGGTCAGTATGTCCTTACTTGAGTCTACCTAGCACTTCACCTGATATATCTAAYCATGTCCAAAGAGAGTATTTAAACTGTAAACGTAAATCATACAATTTCTAGGCAATCAAAATAAAAATAGAATTCAAATTCATTCTGAATTTCCCCATTATCAGGAAAGTTGCAGTAAAGAGAAACCTAATGAAAATATCTGGTCTAATAAGCAAAAAAAAATCCAGGCTGATTCAGCTGATTCCAAGAATGGGGTAGTGCAGCAAATCTGAATTCAGAGCTTTGCAGCTTTCCCTGCAAAGGAAAAGGCTATGCCCTTTTTATCTTCTGAGACCTGCTGTCTTGAGAGTTTCGGCAACAAGGTAAGATGCGTACAAAATGCATGAGAGAAATTTGTTCCAGTTTCCACAGAATCCCGATTAAACTCAATTCAGCAGTTGAGAGTGGCAGAAAAAGTAAAATTTGCATCTGTTATAGTTGCTACAGTTGGAGGTGTGAGTTATGAAGGAGATTTTCCAGACTCTTAGGCCTGTGAGCAAACCAGAAGGGAGCAAGATGAACTGATGCCAAAGCATGAGCTGTTTCCAAATGCAGCAACCTGTGCAGAACCAGAAGGTCACAAACTGCAGCTGGCCCCACAGCAACTGAGACAGAGGCAATGGTCTTAACAAGCACCAAAGTGCCAGACAGGAAAAAGAGGCCAAGGTGCTAATCTGTTCAAAATGAGGAGCTGGCCTAAKGATATGCTGAGAGAAAAGGTGAGGAACATGTGGGAACTGTTCTCTCTTTGCCCAGTGGACACCCTTCTTCAGCACGCTGGTAGACTACTTAGTCTGCTCTATACATCTGGGATAGATTCATCCCACAYCTCCTTTAAAGGGAGGAGTGGGGATGGGTGTAAGACAATAAGAAGTTCCATTGTTTTGTTTCCCAGAATGCTCTTTTCTGTTTTTATCAGCATGACCCATCTGCTCTGTGTCTAAGCTTTTGGCCCCAGTCGGGCTTTAGGTTTGAACAGACCATCACCAGCATCACTGAATAGCAGACTGCTCGGTATTTCCTAGGACACTGCTTTTGTTTATTTCTTGTAAAGTGCTTTGTAATGATACTAAAACTTACAGAAACTTGAAGCGATCCTCCAATTTCAAAGGTCAAAATCGGAGTCTCTCTACTAAATATTTGCCAGAAGCATAAGCTCTTATTCCTAGCAAATTGCATATTTTGCAAATTTTCCTCTACCGATTCAGTTTTCGAATAAGATGACTGATGTTTTTTCAAAGATAGCTGAAGTTCAAGARAACAAATTTTATTCTCTCAAGGCTCTTACTGAAACTTTACTAAAGGATAATTTAACTCACAGGAACTAGGATTAAAAAAAGTGAAAGGGAGAAAGTCTTTTAATGAAAACTCCTTTTCTGCCTCTTTAGGGAAGTTGTATATAGACTCCCAGCTGCCTTCAGCAAGACTGGTAAGAATGTTAGGTTTTAAAAATCCATGTGATATAGCATACTCTTGGCGAAGTCTTAGACCCGAAGCATATTTAGTTCCTTTGCTCTTCTTCCCAAAGTAGTCCTGTGCCACACTTTCAGATTATTCAGACCTAGATTCTTTGGGTTGATGATCATTCTCTGTTGATCTGAAAAGTTRAGTTATGTCTTTGGGATACCACTCAATATCACTAAAGTGAATGAAAGCTTGGCTGATTGATTACCTCAGTGGGAACAGAAGCATATGTTCAAGGAATACCACGATTCCCTCCACCTAGCAGCTGGATAAGTAAATACCATATAATCCCTTTGGTCATGAAGACATCAGGAATGTAAATGAATCAAGGGTCAATTACTTTAAGGAAAAATCATTTTGTTTTGATAAATAGTAATATTAAATTAGAGCAATAGGTCTTAAAGGAGTAAAGACAGAGGTAATGACTTACTTTAGGCATATGACTAAATGAGCTGTATAATAATGATCTGATATTCCTTCAAGTAGCAATTAGACCTTGTCCTTTAATAAGAAAATGTAATCAAAATCACACATATTGTAGTTTCCTGAGTCATCTTTCTTGCCCACAGGGAAGGAGAGTAAATGGATCTTACTGAAAGCCCTGGAGAATGGAGTACACAGAGTTCTCCCTCTGAGGCTCCCTCATAGGAATTGCAGCGCAAGAAATACCTCTCATTGAGCAGGTCCTTGTTTGCCTATCTTATTTGGAAGGRTAGAAGTCCAACATGTGAGACTGACTGACAGCCATCTGCTTCTCAGTCTTCTYGATACAGTGTGATTTCTTGACCTTATCAATGGAAGTTATGGGACTAATGAACGCTATTAGATTAAAGGACTAGATTTCACCGGTGGAGCCTAGCTGTCCAATTTTTCCCACTAAGTCTATCTATTACAGACAATTATTCAGCAGGGGAAACGGTTCCCTTTTTCTGCACAATCCCTGCCATGAAGGCTGTTAGAGACAGATGGGAGAGAGCAATATCACTATGAGCCTGTAGTAAGACAGAGCTCTTTCATCTTCTGCTGAAAGTTGATGACTGCCATTGATACTGAATGAAAATGTCCAGGTCATTGCAGTTAGGTGCAGACTACAAGGGGTTTTAGTTGGTTTTCCTGGCTCAGTAGCCGGGCTTTTGACTATCTCCTCATTTCCTCTCTTGCTCCAGCCAAAACTGCCACCAGAAGCAGCTCTGCTCTAAATCCAAGGCTTGCTGTGTGAGCTGCTTACAGATGCATATGTCAGTGTTCTTCCTTAAGACAGCAGAGAGGCTGCCCAAAGATGCAGGGTGTGATAGGGAACTGTGAGAATTGCTCAGTTTCCAAATAAGTATTATTTTTCAGAAAATACTTCACTTCTACAGGATGAGAAAAGATATCTCTACAGTAGTACCAGGTAAACAGTTTRTATGAAAATAAATGTTCAGTTCTCCTCTTTTATATCAGATACATGCCAGTGCACCTCTGCTAACATAGTGGAATAATTTTTGCAATAAAGTGGAGAGCTAAAATAAAACTCCATGCAAAATATCTCAAGAATGGTTTGAATGACAAGGACAGATCTACAGTGAAGGCTAAGAAGACTGTAGAATGTGTATATCACCTTCTTTATCTATGTCATGAAGTGGAGGGTTATGCATAAATTTATGCATAATCCCATCATTGCCAGGGTAGTTGTCCTGATGGAATAATCATGCTAAGTGGTCAGGATATATGGTCAGAATAGGTGCTTGCAAGCTAATTGCAAAGTATTGAAGAYTAATAACTTCCCCCAACTATGCATGTACAAGTTTTCAACTGTGATGCCACAAGGAGATATATTATCTGAGATACCATCCCCTACATACTGGATAGGCCAAGACCTCACTTCATACCCTCTTTCTCAAAATTGCTTCTATATATCTTTTCCTAAATTCTAGCATGGATGACTTCATTATGTCTACTCAAAATTTCCTCAGCAATTTCACTTACAAAGGAAACTATTCTTAATTTTCTTTCTTAACAATGTTGTGGGTGTCTACCACAGGCCACCTGATCAGGAAGAGGAAGCCTCTTCTACAGACAGCTGGAGTAGCTTCATGATCACAGGTCCTGATTCTCCTGGGAGGACTTGAACTACCCTGATACCTGCTGGAAGGACAACACAGCAAGGCACAAACAGTCCAGGCGGCTCTTGCAGAGCATCAACRATAAATTTTTGACACAGGTGGTGAAGGAGCCAACGAGGAAGGGTGTCCTGTTGGACCTTGTACAAACCAACAAAAAAAGKACTTTTGGAAACATGAAGGTTGTGGGCAACCTTGGCTGCAGTGACCATGAGATGGTGGAGTTCARGATCTTGCATGGGGGAAGCAGGGCAATAAGTGGGATCACAGCCCTGGACTTCAAAAGAGCTAACTTTGGGCTTTTCAGAGACCTACTTGGAGGAATYTCTTGGGTTAAGGCCCTAAAAGAAAGGGGTGTCCAGGAGAGCTGGCTRGTATTCAAGCATCACTTCCTCTAATCTCAAGAGCAGTGCATCTCAAGGAGAAAGAAGTCCAGCGAAGACCTGCCTGTATGAGCAAGGAGCTCCTGGCAAAACTCCAGCACAAGAAGAAAGTACACGGAATGTGGAAGAAGGGACAGGCAACTTGGGAGAATTATAAGAACACTGTCAGAATATGCAGGGAAGCAACAAGGAAGGCTAAGGCCCRCTTGGAATTCAATCTGGCAAGGGATGTCAAGGACAACAAGACAGGCTTCTTCGAATACATYRGTAGCAGGAGGAAGACTAGGGAAAATGTGGGCCCATTACTGAATGGGGCAGGGGCCCTGGTGATGAAGGATACAGAGAAGGAAGAGTTACTGAATGCCTTCTTTGCTTCAGTCTTCACTGCTAAGGGCAGCCATCAGGAATCTCAGAGCCTGGGTGTGAGAGRGAAAGTCTGGAGAAAGGAAGACTTCCCTGTGATTGAGGAGGATAGGGGAAACTTGACACCAAAAAATCCATTCGTCCTGAAGRGATRCACCCACAAGTACTGAGAGAGCTGACGGGTGTTGCTCCTAGGCCACTCTCCATCATCTTTGAAAGGTCMTGGAGAACAGCAAAGGTGGCTGAGGACTGGAAGAAAGCCAGTGTCACTCCAGTCTTCAAAAAGGGCACGAAGGAGGACCCAGGCAACTACAAGCTAGTCATCCTTACCTCCATCCCTGGAATGGTGATGGAACAGCTCATTCTGGATGTCATCTCCAAGCATGTGGAGGAAAAGAAGGTAATTAGGAGTAGTCAGCATGAATTCACCAAGGGGAAATCCTGCTTAACCAATCTGATAGCCTTCTATGATGGAATGACAGGCTGGGGAGATGAGGGGAGAGCAGTGGACATTGTGTACCTTGACTTCAGTAAGGCTTTGGGCACGGTCTCCCATAACATCCTCCCAGATAAGCTCAGGAAGTGCAGGCTAGGTGAGTGGACAGTGAGGTAGATTAAGAATTGACTGAAAGGCAGAGCTCAGAAGGYTGTCGTCAGTGGCACTGAGTCTAGTTGGAGGCCTGTGGCTAGTGGCGTTCCCCAGGGCTCAGTACTGGGTCCCAYCCTGTTCAACTTCTTCATGAATGACCTGGATGAAGGGACAGAGTGCTTCCTCAGCAAGTTTGCTGATGATACCAAGCTGGGAGGAGTAGCTGCTTCTCTGGAGATATTCAAAGCCTCCTCAGAGTGCCTCCTCAGCAAGTTTGCTGAGGATATCGAACTGGGAGGCCAAAACCCTAGAAGGCTGTACTGGCATTCAGAGAGATCTGGACAGGCTGGAGATTTGGGCAGAGAGAAATCTCATGAAGTCCAACAAGGACAAGTGCAGAGTCCTGCCTTGGGGAGAAATAACCCTAGGCACCAGTACAGGTTAGGGGCTCTGCTGATGGAAAGCTGCTCTGCCGAGAAGGACCTGGGAGCGCTGGTGGRTGACAAGTTGACTATGAGCCAGCAATGTGCTCTTATGGCYGAGAAGGCTAGTATTATCCTGGAGTGCCTTAGGAATAGTGTTGCCACAGAACAAGGGAGGTGATCCTGCCCCCTCTACTCAGCCCTGGCGAGGCCTCATCTTGAGTAATGTGTCCAGTTCTGGGCTCCCCAGTCCAAGAGAGATGTGGAGCTACTGGARAGAGTCCAGCAGAGGGCTACAAAGATGATCAGAGGACTGGAGCATCTGCCCTACAAGGAAAGGCTGCGAGAGCTGGGCCTGTTTAGCCTGGAGAAGACAAGACTGAGAGGRGATCTTATCATTTTAAACAAATACCTTAAGGAAGGGTGTCCAAGAGGAAGGCGCCRGACTCTTCTGAGTGGTGCCAACAATAAGACAAGAGGCAACAAGCACAAGCCGAAACAGAGGAAGTTCTGCCTGAATATGAGGAGGAATTTCTTTCCTGTGGGAGTGACAGAGAACTGGAACARGTTGCGCAGAGAGCTGATGGAGTCTCCTTGTCTGCTTCTCCTTCAAAACCCRCCTGGATGCGATCCCGYTTAACATGCTTTAGGTGACCCTGCTTGAGCAGGGGGATTGGACTAGATGATCTCCAAAGGTTCTTTCCAATATCAACTATTCTGTGATTCTGTAATTCTTTCCTAAAGCTACTGTTTTGCTATGTTCCTTCTCATAGTTGTAGAAAATGAGTTTTTAAAGGTAGAGTAGAAGGAGCCCTCTCTTGCTTATCTCTCTCACTGCCTTAGCTGTAACTGAACCTGCAGGTGAATAGCTCAGGGTTCACTTCTAAGAATGAATCTTTGTAGTAAAGTAAAATATGGTCTCAGGATGTGACAAGATCCCCCRAAAGCAAATCCATAGGTAGCTGTCCTGCTGTCTCCTGTCACTTTCTCTAGTCAAGACAATGCAACTGTTAATCAGTGTTTTTTGTGAAGGTCATGAGCCTTGTGGCCTTAATATGGAAGCCACCCGCCATCTTATATAGGACCTTGCATTCCTCAGCATGAGTGAAGCTTAGTATGTTCCTACCTACACAAGAACTTTTAAGAAAGATTGGGAAGCCCTTGCAAAAGCATGTTCAGACCAGCACAGCTAGTCCACTAGGCCCACCCAGTGGCTTCCTACCTATGGTTGGGCAATGCGTGCAGGCACACAAAATTCCCAAGTGTATTAAGAGAGAAATCGTCCCAGTCATAYCAGAGTCTACAGTTACGTGTTCATTGCCTGGCTGGACAGGGAGCTGAGCACAATGGCAGCATCAAGAAATTTGCTCAAAAGGCAACTCAGGCGTATGTACCATCTTGGCTATTGCCAAGTTTTCTTACAAGTGCTCAGTCTGCACATACCAGCAGAAAATATGCTGTACAGCATGAGTTGTTACAAAAGTCTCCATGACCTCTTCAATAGCCTAAGAAAGAGATCTGCCTGCCTTTCAGAAAGTTAATTTCTGCCCACTCTCTGTTTCCACTATTTTTTTTGCAGACTCAGTGCTAAAGTGGTTTCTCCAATAATATTTTTGGCTAGTTTAGCAGTTACTCTTGCATCACTCCTAGCTTTCCCCTCCTCTTTTGTTCACAGGTGCAGATTTTTGGARTAGTGAACTGCGGGGAGTCTGTCACCCAAATATTAAATTCATTTTGTAAATATCCATTAATAGATAAAGTTGTTATATGTCCATGGGGTAAAAAATTCTGAATTGATCATATATATAGATAAAATCTTCTCCCTTTCTCCAATGTAAACTTCAAGCTCTACTAGAAGTTTATATATCGTTTAAAGTGRCTGAGTTCAGCAGGACCAGAAGAAGCCTGCAGGTCTCTTTTCCAAAGGATTTTCATCCTCCCATCCATGTCCCAGCAGCAACATGATTTCCTCACAATTCTTTATGACCACCTAAGATTTTTTTTATTTTGAAAGCTTAAACTATTTGGTCCTTCTCATTTTCTTATTAAGATCCAAGCTTTGCATTTTAATATGTAAGATGTGTCCCACGTAATGCCCTTGTCGCTTGCTGCAGCTCCCCATTAGTATAAATCACGGTGTGAGATTTACCAAGCCTTGTGTTGAGCTACCCTGCTGGAGCTTTGTTTTCCTCATCAATTTTTGTCTTTTATCATTGTTTTTTTTTTCTCAGTCTGTTTTTTTATCCATTGGTATGTTTGATCCACCTACCACAATTTGCCTCATAGCCAGTTTTCTGAAATAGTGACTATCCATCTCCTTTGTTATTTAACAGTACAATTTCTAACACCGTAGCATGCCAATCCTTGGACGGTTTCTGAAGTATTCTTATAATACCAATAACACAGCCTATAAATGAATGATATCATATGAAATATGAATAATAACCAATTAGTATTTTGTTAATATGATGCAGTACTTAAAAAAATGCAACATGAAAACCCTAAATGTATTCTAGTGCTTTGTTTCCTCTCTGATTAAAAAGAAAGGCAGTCTGCTCAGTATTGCTTCTGTTGCTAACTGATTTGCAAGYATCACCACCTTCCTGAACACTCACGGTTTCTGAGGGTGATGGACCTCGTCAGGAAAACACAATCTGATATCAAGCTGCATAAATTTCTTTGCATCCCCTCCCTGAATGTGCACAAGTTACATAAGGAAAAAAAATCACGGAATCACACAGAATGAGGAGAAGATGCTGAAAAATGTGGGCACACTCCATAGCACCCTTCCGCTGTGAACACTCCTTTCACTCATATAAACTCTTTTCATTTTCCCTATTTCCTTGGTTTATTATTATTTTTCTCCCTATCCTCTTTAATTCCTTTTCTTTCTAAAGAGCTGTTTTTAACAGCTGCATCTCCAGCTGCCAAGTGAATAATTTAGGGGAAATTTCTCACCAGTGCAAGGATTGTTCTACAAAATACATTAAACAGGCTTCAAGATTGTTTAAGCTTCACATGACAGCTGCTTACACTGAGGGAGGAGAATACAGCTGTATTGTGGACAATACAGCTCTTTACAATGGATACTTAACCTGTACCTGATTCTGAGCAAGCAGTTTATTGCAGGCATGTTTAACTAGACGATAAGTGTCCTGTCCTTGAAGATTTTGGTTTGTAAAACTTTCTTTCCAAAGGATCTTTGATAGCTTTCTTAATCCTGGTCAGATTTTCAAATCACACCAGCAAGCACTATAAACAGTGATGCAATATTAATATATCTAAGCAGTCTCTGAATAAGGTATTATGCCTGAACACAACTGTCTAATTATGAAGACTCAACTGTCCCAGAGTTCATTAGCTAGAAGACTTCTAGTACCCCATGAGCCTGCTTAAAGCTTTCACAGTGATGCTGTAATGCTATGCCCAGTAGATATGTATGCTAACATAAAGTTATGTTCCTGAGTCATGTGCTTTAGAAAAATAACTTCATTTAACAATTGAAATATCTCAAAACTATTCAAACCCAACATATTCAGCTGAATAAGAAAGTATAGAAAAAGAAGCTTCCATGACTTGGCAGAGAAACAAGGCACATACCATGTAAAAGGGATTAGGTAATGCAGATCATGTAGCATGAATGTTTTGGGGATGAGTAAAATTTGATGTGAGGGTTAAGTGTGACACCTCTTCCTTTTCTTTGTATCAACTGACCTCAAGATGATCCTCAGACCTTGCACTCAGCGAGTTGTGTAAGTTTTTAAGTTTGACATTCTCTTGGCAAACTTTAGTGTCTCCTTTTTAATAGATAATATTTCAGTCTTCTACTACAACTGTATCAAAAGCTGGCTCTGTATCAAATACACTGGAATTCAGGATCTATAGTGACTTGTGCCTTTTTCAAATACAAATAAAACCTAGTAAGAACGGAAAAAAAAAAAAAAAAAAAAAAAACAGCTCGCAAGTCAATTTCATCAATCATTAACCATGATATGTCATCCTGGACATCAAGGGCTGGATTTAGTGTTGCAGGAGATCATTTCTAGTCTTCAATTCCTGAGATAATGATGTCTCAGATGTTGGCCTGAACCACAAATATGAAGTTATTTTCATATATCTGTTTCTCCTGACCCTGGTGCTTAACAGATTTTTGATTATCCTAACCCTTTAATTTTGAATAAGAATTGCATCAGCTTATAGTTTGCTCAGAACCTCATGGTAGATGTTGCAGAAGGTCTATGGTGTCAAGGACAGGGTAGACTCCTGTTTCAGCAGAAATTTTAAAGCTATACTGATATTATGCAGAGTCTCCTGAAGAAATGTAAGAGCCATATAACCCTTGTTTGTGCTTAAATATAACCTGTATATATCATAAAACTGACCCTGGGGGCTAATAACAATGCATTGTCGTCCTGCAGGTGAGAGAGTATACCTTGGAAGATGGACTTTTTAGGCTACTTTTCAAAAATCAATGAGTCATAGGTACAGTAAGACTCTCCTCAACATCTAAGGCCAAAGTTAACAATTCTCAGCCTTCGCATGGCAGGTGACCAAAAGGAAAAGCTATAAATATCTTCTTTTCTGCCCCTCTTCTTCAGCCCCACACTGAGGCAAAAGCTAATCATTACCTCATTGATTCTGGCCAGCAATGGTGTTGAGTAAATCACAAAATCAGATAACCTTATTTCCCAGGCTTTGTAAACTAATTATGTCTATTAATCACTGAGACATCAGAACTTCTCTCTCACACTAAAAGAATTCCTGCAGCAGTAAACATCTTCTATTTACTTTACACTTTACTATTGCCTTGCTAAAGCAAAAGATACTGAATTATATGTACTGAAAAACAAAGCACAACTCAAGCTAATACACAGAAGGAGATTACAAAATATTAGCTCTGTTTTTTTCATACTGTGAATGGAAGATCTGGTCATGACAATGCTTCATTTTTGTCCTCAGCTGTTATATAACATTGAAATACCTTGTTTCCTACATGATAAATTTGACTTTAGAAAAACCTTTATTTCAAAGTAAGTTGAAACACCTATATTTTGCAAACAGAGTTTGTCAAAGTAAGAGATGTTAAGCTGGAAGATTAGACATTTTGGCAGATAAAACTGGCAGATGAAAAAGAAAGATGTCTGGTGTTCACTGGATTCCCATGAGTAGATCAAATAGCAGATAGACAGATGATAAAGATGTGGCCTTCACCTGGTACAGGCTGCCACATAAGAACTGGATCTTGCAGATGAAACACTGAGCATATGAAGCTCTTTATGTCTTTTTAAAACAATTTTCAGAGGAGTCACAGATAGCAGCTATGTAGCCACATGGATCTAGCTCTAGGAACAGGATTTATGAGGAAACAGAAGAAGTGACACATAACAAAGGGAAAAAGATGGCTTATGTGACGTAATTTGAAAAGACAAGACAGTGTAAGTATCTGGGGATTTTCCATTCAAATTCCAATGAAAATAATCTCTCTTGCTACATTTCAATTTCTGTCAGAAGACTTTGTTTTCACAAAAAAAAAAAGAAAGAAAAAAAGAAAAAAAAAGAAGAAAAGAAGAAAAGAAAATATTTAGAAAAGGATGTTTAAGGCTTAGTGTAAGGCTTGATGTAAGAGGATGAAATAGGTGGCTCTTTAGAATATTTTCCAGCACTTCTTTTTATGATTTTAAGATTTCTATCCTCTATGGTTCATTTAAAAATGAAATGGCAGTACTTATTAATGTAGCACATAGTTTCAGTCTTTCTCAATTTGGCCATAAATATCCTTAAAATTATAGTACACTATCAGAAGTATCAGCGATTACTTGTGTTTAGATCATGCTTTTGTTTATCATGTGCTTCATTCAATATCTGATATTTATTGCCATCATTTCTAAGAACAAAGTAGCCTTATTTTTTGGCTTCCTTATAATAAAAGGCTTTTTTTCTCCTTTAAATATCAGTGAAGTATATCACAGTTCATGTGTTCAGCATCCAGAAATATTTCAATTCAAGTGAAACATGCTATTTTTTCCAGAAACCATTAAAGCTATTACCAAGGTATAACAGGGTATCCTGTGATATAAATCCAGTTATTTTGCAACCGTGAAGCCAGTGAAGATTACTGTGTTTTTTTCTAATATACTCAAAAGAATAACTCAAAAAATCTAAGACAAGGCTTTTAAGACAGCAATGAAAGTTTTTGCCTAGGAATCAGTTGCAGGAATATAAACATAAGCTTGGAATAAGTTAGTGCACCATATAAAGGCATATAATTAAAATTAAAGTTATGTTTTTCAGATACATCTTTATTTTAACAGAAATGCTTGCAAATTGATAAGAGAAACAGACAACAACATCTTTCAGCCTAGTGCAAATTCAAATAAACAGGAGAATTTGATAATTTTTAAAGTTTGTCAGGCCTTTCATCCTGAAGCATGTAAAATATTTTTATTAACTATGAGCCTCATACTTATGTTGTTATAATTTTACTTAAATCCTTGAGTTATATTTCTGCAAAAACAATATCAGTGAACTCTGTGTTTGCATCTTGCTTAGCAGAGTGAGGACATGTCCCACAAGACTCTCAGGCCTCATAGAATTATAAAAAACTAATAGCAATACTTCAAGTTAAGTCAGTACACAGAACTTYTGAAGCATAATCATTCCTAGCACATTTATATACTTTTGCAGCCTTATGGAAACACAAACCTCTATTAAAACAAATATCTAGTAACAATGCCATAGATATTTGTTTCTCTCCTATATTAGAACATGATTGGGATCTTTCAAATTTTCTTATGACAAGGAGAGAGAATACAGAYAGAAAGACAAAATTAACCATGTGAAAAATTGGAAAACATTGAGTATAGCCTTCTTTAGCCTACCTTACTGACGAAGCTAAGGAAGAGCTGACTAAAAGGTGCTAATCTGTTAAAAAGTGCTAGTTGTTGAATTGAGAAGGGAAATTTTACTTCAAGCTGACACAAGTTGACCAAGAAAACCATATCTGTGATCAATAGGCTGTAACTGATTCCCAAGAGAAGGGGACCTACATGGAGAAGTCATATAAAATTAGAGCCATGAGGCAAACACCAGGTGTTCCTGTAGGTCTCTGTGCTATTTCACTGCAGGGCTGTGGCATATAAACATACTAACTTCAAAGTAGCTTTTGAATACGTTTTTCCAGCAGATATGAATTCTTGATAAAATTAATCAAATTCTTTTTTGAAAATCTCTTTCTCTGCAAAGCTTCTCCAAAGGCTTTTGAAGGAAACTCTAGCAGACTATGAAGATATTGGCCTTGTTTGCTTATTTGTATAGCAACCAATAATCACAGAATCACAGAATCAGTAAGACTGGAAGAGACCTCTAGAGATCATTTAGTCTAACCCCACTGCTCAAGCAGGGTCACCTARAGCATGTTAGACAGGGATGCAKCCAGGTGGGTTTTGCATATCTCCAGAGAAGAAGACTCCACAACCTCTCTGAGCAACCTGTTCCAGTGCTCCGTCACTCTCACAGGGAAGAAATTCCCCCTCACGTTCTGGCWGAACTTCACGTGGTTCAGTTTCTGCCCATTGCCTCTCGTCCTGTCACATGGTACTACTGAAAAGAATTCAGCCCCATCCTCTTGACACCCTCCCTTCAGGTACTTATACACATTGGTAAGATCCCCTCTCAGTCTTGTCTTCTCCAGGCTAAACAGGCCCAGCTCTCGCAGCCKTTCCTCATAGGGCAGATGCTCCAGTCCTCTGATCATCTTTGTAGCCCTCTGCTGGACTCTCTCCAGTAGCTCCACATCTCTCTTGGACTGGGGAGCCCAGAACTGGACAATAAAATCTTATACAGTTAATATCTTTACCCCAGTATTGCAAAATATCTATGTATCTCCACTCAGATCTAAGCATAATGGTGTACTATTAATGGAGCTTACTATACTAAAATAAAACATTTGGACTGGAGCTTTTTTGCACCCAGGTGTCTTTTACAGCATGTGCAAATTTAGCATAGTTCTGCATAAGATAGAGGCTTCAGTGAAGAAGTAGTCCTAGAGGAGAGGTAAAAATAGAGTGAAAAAAAAAAAAAACACTTCTTATTCATACAAATGCAGTTTTTCAAAGTCTTGAGCCCAGCACTGAATTAATGCTTGTACTTGCTACTTTTTTTATAATTGGCTTATGGGTTTGGGTTTTGTTAGTTTTGGAGTGTTTTTATGGTTTATTTTGGGGCAGCAGGCAGCACATGCTTCAATAATTTTTCCTTCTAGATACAGGAAAAGAATAGATTTTCAAGATTCATTGGCATGAGAGTATAGTTAGCCTTTCCTTACTCTTTATTTCACAGTTCCATTAATACTGTTCCTGAATGTCTACTCACTAGTATTTCTGATGTTGATGGTTCTTAYAATGTCAAGAGAAGACAGTTAGGAATAGGTGTGTAGAGCAGAGCCATGTGTGTAAACAACAGCTTAGACATAATCGCTTCTGTATATAAATAGTCATCCCTCAACACACTGAAAGTATATGCCTTGAACAAACTGGGTTGCATCTGGAGCTGGTTCAGGCAGAGAACAAATCTAGTTCTTTCCTCTCCTGCACCCACACACAATATGCAAGAAATCTATATCATTCCCAGCTCCCTATGTCTCACTGCTTTGTTAGAAAGGTATAGAAACGTTTTGTTTTTTCTATTGAAATGGAGTAGAAGAAATATTATTAATCTACAGGGAACACTTTGTTGCTTGGTTTTGACTTTCAAGCAGAAAAGTGATCCAAAATTTTTACAGTATGGAAAAAGGAAGGATTTTGTGAGAGAAGAAGAGATCAAGCTCAGGGGRAAAAAAAATAAATAAATAAAGCCAAAGGCAAATGAGAAGCAAGAGTAACAGGTAATAGTCTGGAGGCAAGAGCATGGGAGCTGGCAGTAAGGAAAAAGACCGGGCAGTGAACAGTCAAAAGACGCAGGATAGAAATAAGGAGCCAGGCAGAACAGGACGTATCAATAGAAGACTAGAGCATGTCACGGAGTAGTAGCTGACATTTACAGGAGATGCTCATTAGCTCAAGCTGTATTGGAAGATCTCGTTGCTGGGCATGGAACTACCAGTGCCAGCATAACAAATGAGCCAGCTGAGCACAGCAGTGTGCAGGAGTATATACGGAAAACACGCGGCAGCTAACTAGTGTGCACTCAGCAGCTGAGGGATGCAGCGATGCATCTTCTCTAGGAGCTGGATGCTGATTCCAGTATATCCCAGGACAAAGGTGAATGCTTTACTAAATATCATATAATCCATCCACTAGGGCACTGACTGATCTACATAAGTTTTATAAAGAAGACTTGGTAGTAGAGCAGTTGTAAACTATCCTGACTACACAGCTTAAGGAGTTTGAATTTATCCAGTCTCCTGAATCTAAAACAGTATCATAAATTCACATTTAATTTAAGAAAAGTAAATTTAAAAAAGTAAAACAATTGTACTTAAAAGTACACTAAATTAGAGATACAGGGAAGTCAATCAGAGGACAAACTAGACATAGACAAGCCTACAGGGCAGAGCTAGAAAAAAAGAGGAGTTCCTCAGAATGTGGAATAAAAAAAAAAAAAAAAAAAAAAAAGAGGATCAAAATGGCGTTGGTTATTGGTTATTCCAAAGGGGTACTCTTCCCTCCAGCATAATAGCATCCCTTTGTGCTGTGGTCCAGGACATTTTGTTCAAATAGAATAAAACAGCTCAAATAACTTTTGGTCACCTAAATATCCGTATCACTTTCAAGAAGAACAAGAACATTAATTCAGTCTTTCAGTCAATGCCCAGCCAAAGTAGTTATAATGTCATCTTATCCCAGATTGCTCTTACAGTTTAAATTGCTATTTTTCATTTTGTCACAAATTGTTGTGAACAATTACACTGCTACGGACTGTTGCTAGAGGTAGATAACTTTCAATAACATAAAAGAAGCATGCAAACGTTGTACTGTTGTTACCAGAATGCATGTGAGTGAGTGCAGTGTGTAATTTTAGTATAACCAAACTGCATCTTCCCATCAAAACGAGTAGTGGAATACTAGGCACATGTCTGTAGTAAGTGTACTGGACCTCTCTTCGCTTCCTACTACAAGCCATACTAACACTGCTGCCATTCAGAAAAGGTTGTGAATTGCTTTTATAACAGAAATAGCCTCTTTTTTTGCCATATCTACAATAGTTGTATTTATTTCTCTTTGAAACTTGCAAAATATTGATTTTTGAGAAAGAATCAAGACTACCATATTTTAGATTAAAAATGTTTGAAAGCTGTGATTTTTTCAGCTACTAATTCTTCCCGTGTTGTAAAAATACAGCACAAAGAGTAGAAGGTAACCCAACTGAAATTACCTCGCTTTTACTGAGGAAACTGTACCTGAGCTTCTGTACACAGAAGCCTGTTACTCTCACTGCTCAAGTGCTCCCTCTAATCATGATATAATGTGAGATGATTTGTGGAGTCATGCCCCTCATGAAAGACTGTTCCTYTCCCGCTGGTTGCACACTTTTGCCTCACAGTAAATCTGAGATAATTTCAGTTTGCTTACTCCTGRGTGAGAACTTGAGATTTAAAATCTCTTAAGGATAGGAGAGATTATTTTAGATGATGGGAAATAGTTTTAAACTGAATTCTGTCATATATAAAAAAACAAGACAGAATTGAACAAGATGCAGGTTTTTATGTTTATACCAAACAACTTCCTAGAGAAAACATGGTTCCCTGAAGAGAGAGAGGGGGAGCCTTAAACCTGTAGGCAATATTTGATAATTTAGATTTGAGCCCAATATCATATCAATTCAGTTACAGGTTTGGACAGATTTATATGTCAGCAGCCTGTAAATCCCAGACAGTCTAACCTCAGGGAAAACTATTGGACTGATATGGATTCAAGATTCTCTATACTCACAACAGTGTGTCCTAGAAGGACTTCTAAGACATCTGCAGCATGAGTGAAAAATGAGGCTGTAGTTCAAGAGATGCAAGAACTCATATTTAATACATCATTTTTTTAATTCAACTTCTTTTTCACTGTGTAAATTTTCAGATTTGTTCTTTCAGAAATCTTTATGGATAGTTTCCCTTAGAAGCTAMTTTTCATAAATCTTAATATTAGCAAAATCTAGTGTTTGTGTTCTGCTTCATTTCAATAGTTTTGCTTTCACTCCTGGAGTAGGAACAACATGCTAGTTTTTCCTCTTGTACAAGATGCAGGGGAGTAGGACAGCTAATACTAGAATCAGATGCATTGGTAAAGGGTAGCTTCATGAGATGGATCTCCTCATTTATCATCTCCAAACATGGTGATTCTAGTATCTTCCAAAACTCAGTAAATAGATAGGAGATCCTGACTTAACTGATTTGTCAGTAAATTAAACCGAAGCTCTAGAATAAGCCAGAATAAACATATTTTTTGTCGTTTAGGGCTATTTCTGTCACCTATTCAGTCTTCATAAGACTACTACTGGACTCTGAGATACCACCTCTAACTACACTTCTGTTAAGATACTCGTGTTTTTTCTTGTTATTTCAGTTATTTATATAATCATGACTCTCAACAGAAATTAATCATCAGAAACTCCTTAAAAACCATGGCTTTTCTTATCGTCTCCTGGAAAATGACAAGTATCTTTTTCAATTAAGTTCATGATATCAAAAATAGACTTTGTGTTTGTTTTAAAGCATTTCTTTCATGTTGACCCATTTTAAACCATTGAAATGAAATAAAAAATCCTTCTGCTTCCACAGGTCCAAATGTCTTTCTATACCATCCTGATGACATGTCAGTGAAAGGAGACAAGATGAGGATCTAAATTCAACCTTAATAATTGGTATTTGTACCAATACATGTATCAATACTACATCTAGAGAGACAGCCTGAGATGCTCTCAAGACCAGTATCTATTGAAAGACCTTTATTAAAAGAGAAATTCTAAGTGCAGTTTGATTCCTTTCAGAAAACACCAACTACAGCTCCCTACTCCAAATGCCCAGTCATGACTGGTGGCTAAATATGCTCTTATGAACAGAAGACAAGATGTGCATAGGCAGACATATACCTCGCAGTCCTGCGAGCTGCCAAGCACACCAGGTACATTTGAAACTGGCCATCAGCTGCAATTACAGCACAGCCATTACTCTCCAAGTCAGATTCAGCCCCAGTATAGGAAGAAAAAACTGCATCGGCCTGTATGAGCAATGGTAGATGTTTCCACACCTTTCAGGTGATATGTCAAGAAGCTTCAGCATAGTTTACACAGGCAGCCATCTCCTTCTGTTCTCACTTATCAGGTTTCAGATGGTATTTTTGACAATGTGATGCCATCAGTTTGGCTACAGGGCACATGAGGAATTCTGCACACTATGTCTCCAGCTGAAATCAAGGGTCATTGGCAGAAGAGAAATCTGGTTCGCTATAGTTAATCTTACAGATGATTAGGGCTTTCACGTCAACACTAATCTCACTTCACTAAATGTGTTTATTTAGTAAAACCTTTATTTCCACAAATTTCCTTAACTTTTTATTGTGGCCCCTTTAAGTCTGTGATGCACATTGTGATAAAGGATGGAATATCACTGTGCATAGAAAAGAGATCATTACCACTTTAATCTGAAGTGAGCAGCCCAGGGTCATTTAGATATTTCAGATTTAGAGATTAAAATTGTCTCATGTTGTGAAATGTAATGTAAAAATAGCTATCCCTGTCTTCTGGAGCTCATTTCTAGGAGATCTCATGACACTTGCCTAATACAAGCAGGGRACCTCTTTCTAACTCATAATCAGAATGTGAAGACACTCATTCTTGCTATTTGCATACTGCCAATATCTGAAAATTAAGTATATAATGTGCCTGTCAAACATAAAATCAAATATACAAATAAAAAATAAATATCAAATATATATACATTTCATGCATGTGTATATAGATATAAATAAAAAGTATCTGAGAATCTTTATTTGACTTATATGATCACTGAGGAAAGAAAATAGAGCAAGAGAGGATTAAGAAAAAAGAAAGAGAGAGAGAGAACTATGAGTTATAAGAGAATGTTTATATATTTAAGGACTCTGGGAATATTAGAATAACCACAAAGGCAGAGTACCTCAAATAAGTTGTCAGCAACACCAGTACAATCTAACTAATTGCAATTTAGGCCTGAAATCAGTTAATTCACTTCAATGGGCTTTTGACATTTCCAGCCTTCATCTGCAAGGAATAGCTGGTGGCTGGTCCTGGTTGTGCTTTAATAGGAGAGAGCATTCAGCAAACTTTCTTCTTCCAGTTCTTCTCACCACTGTATTTCCTTGAAGGACAGTTACAGTCCTACCCCTTAAATACTTTGGGCTGTGGGAAGATTCTCAGCTAAAGTAACTTGGCATTGTGCCAGTGATTTAATGAAGCTATTCTGATTTCTACCAGATGACAATCTGGCTCAGAGAAATCAGTCAGTGAAAATCCCAGCATTTTTCTAAAGGAGATGAGAAATCAAGACTGTCAGGTTCAAGCTGGCACAGTGAGGACTGCATGCTGTACTCCTTTGATGGATGTCTTCATTATCACCCTGACACATGCCCAAATGATTTGAAGTGGGGAGAAACACAGGGGTTCCTGTCTAAATACTAAAATAATCACAAAACTTCCAGAAGTCCTGAGAGACCTCCATGCTCCCTGAAAATCCATCACTAAGCCCCAAAGGAAAGTGTTCCTGTCACTTAGACTTGTTCTTTGTAAATACAAATATTTGTTAACTATTACCAGCTGAGGAGAAGAAAGGTCATTTTCTTTGCAGTGAATTAGATATACAAAGGAAGTCAAGAAAGCCACATGTAAAAAACACCTTTGCCTTCTTCCATGTGCAAAAAACTTGACTTTTATTTTTATTTTTCAAAGTGATGAAGCTCATTGCTACCTGTGGTGGATATACCAGGGACTCTACTAAAAGTCCAAGTGCATGTTGCTTAAGTACATAATCTTCTTATACACATTAGTTTCACATGTCCTGAGTCTGATCCGTTAAATTCCTGTGCTGTTAGAGGAATAAGTTGTGTATCAATTGATTGCATAATTCAGTGATTAGACCAAACTGAGGTTCTAAAGTCAATTTTATTAKATAATCATAATCAATAAATAATAGAGTTTTGCCTAGTAATAAATTCATTTAAAAACAGCAAAAAACCTGCTAATACATGCAGTAAAACATGAGAACAAAAATACTGCCTGTAAAAGTTAGAAGCAGTTGTTGACAAGTGGACTTTGAAAGCTTACTGAGAAACATACATCTTGTTGAAAATCAAAGTGTATGTATACATTACAGTTACCATCAGCCAGCATAGCCGTAGTCCTGGAACCAGAATAGTTAATCAGGAAACCACAGCCAGCAGAGGTGCTAACTAATTTTGGTACAATAAAGCAGCTCTTCTGTGGACAGGATGCAATCATTCTCTGCAAACGCATACATGTACTAGCTAACTCAAATCTAGCTGGAGTATGGGAAGTAGGGAAGTGTGTTGGTCCACAGAGACTCACCTAAAAGATTCATGCCCATAGTCAAAGTCACAATAGGATTCTGCGTGTGCCTAATTCCAAGTGAAACTAAAGCAAATTATTCTTTGAATATTTTTTTAATTGATGATTCTGCGTYTTGTGAAAAATTCCATTTATAACGCAGTGAATAATATATCAAATATTGTGATAATGCAGCTTAAAAGACAAAATAAATACTACAGAGAAAGTCACAGAAATGGACAAAAGAAATATATCTACCGAGTCTTGAGGAAAGCACTTATAAGTCTTGGTGTTTAAAATGGGAAAACTGAGAGTGCCTGTTATATGAACTATCATTTCCTGTTGAAGTCAATGGCAGACTTGTGTCTGGAGAACAGCTTGGTCAAATGAAGGGCAGCAACTCTTTGAAATGAACCTCTCYCAGACTGCTCCCGTACATGTAGGGCAGCTCTTCATTAACAGAAAAAATACACTGAATTACAAATCAATAGAGAATGTGATGAACAGTAAGTATATATGGATGTCAGGAAAAAAGTATTGAAGTAATCACAAGGCACGATATAAAAATGATGTAGTTTTGTGGGGTCCACAAATATCTGCTGTCTGTAACCCCACAACATCCTTCCATTCTTCCTGTAACAAAATTTAGATCTATAGTAAAAGTTCAAAAGCTAAAACCGTGCCCTGAGGAGAAAATATAAAGATCTTCTCTTGTATTCCTACACTAGGGAAGAATGTCCTAAGTCAAATTACCAGGTCAATTTTGGAAGCCAGCACTATAAAAGAAGGCAAAACAAAAATACTTGAGAGTCCCAATCCCTGACTTTGGAGAAAGTGATGTGTTTAACCTTGAACATGTAACTGAAACAAACCAAACAGGGAATAAAGAGATACTAATATCAAAAAGAGTACTGGGGCTTTCTATTTCAGCTTAGCTTTGACTATGTTTAATTTCCAGTGCTTTAAAACAAGTCCAGAGCTGAGTTACATGTCCTGGGTAGGAAGGGACTTCCTCCTGGCCTCTGATAGGCAAGATAAGCTATACTACTATTTTTTCATTCTTTGTTTATGCACCAAAAGCCATCATCAGTTGTGGTTCATTTTCCTACTGTAGAGTGGACTTTGGCTGTAACAACTTCAACTGCAGCCTGCAGAAAGAGTAATTGAAGATTGCACTTTACTCTCTCTCCTTCAATATTGTTAACTGTAGTGATTTGTCCCAATTTAATTTGTGTTTAGTGCAAATTTAACTCCATTCAGGTTGATTTTTATTCTCTGTTGTTTTTTATTACTATGTTTGGTCTAGACACAATMTGGATCTTTGGCAATAAACCTTCTGAATTTTGCTTCTTTATGTGGTTGGGAAGTTTATGTAATTTACAAAGTCTTAATAATACATCCRTCATGATAAAGTCAAAGAAAATGTATAACCCTCATGCCACATTATCATCAACATCATGAAAAGATTAATATTAAAAAATGCATTGGAGATCATATAAAGAAGGTCGTTTCTCCAGACCAAAATGTGTTGAAAAATCAGTTTTTACTGAGGTCTGCTGTATGTGATTGCTAATTATCCCTATGAAAACATAGCGGTCGCCAAAAAAGAGTGAATTTTGGACCTTGATCTGAAATGAAATTACAGGCTGTGCTGAAGGGTATATCTGTTTCACTTCTTTGTTTCCAGTGTGGTAACTATTAATTTGGCTTAGGAAGCTGCAGAGGAGAGGAARACTATCAGTTTCTCTTGTCTTGGGCTGCCATACATGTGTTAAGGGGAGCCTCTGGGATTGCTCCTTCYTTGAGGCCGTATGACCAGGTTCAAGTGGGAGAAGCTTTGGGGGCAGCTGTCAACACAAGGAGAGGAGACAAACACCCAGCAGGCTTAGCAGTACTGGGAGACTCCTACGACCAGGAGGCAGATAAATTTTGGTTGTCACATGGAAAAAGAACTTTTCTTCAGGACTCGGAGGGGATTCACGAACATTATTACAATGGGGAAGTCGCTGAAAGTAAGTGGAGCAAGGCCAAGACTGAGGAAAAAGGCCTACATGGAAGGACAGAGACAGGAAAAAAGGGGAAAGATTAATTCTCAAATCCTTTATTTACAYCTGTCTCATTCCAAAGACCTAAGTCCTATTTTTTTTTTCCAAGGATCTCTGTACTCTGTTTTATTAGTTTGTGTTCTACTAAAATGGAGTCTTAGATATTGAAACTCTATTTGTTGTTTCTGATGTTCTCATTTTAACAAAAAATATTCACTTCAGATCTGGCTGATTTGGGGTCCTGTCATATAATTCAAAATGTATTTGACAAGGAARCTTGAAAAATGAAATCAATATTTAAAATAAATGGCCTCATTAAAACACTGATCATTTTGCAGACTCCATAAATAAGCCCTTTTACATGTCTAAGATGTTCTTATTTTAAAAAAGATCCCCAAATARTTCACAAATTTTACATGTGAGAATTGCTTCATGCACTAAATAAAAATGCCAGGTGCATGATGCTTAGAGAAGAAGCACAATGCTTAATAACATTGAATGTACACAAAATCAGCTGAACCTAGGTGATACTTTATCTGTCCAGAAAGTGGTAGATGAAAATAAATGGAAGGTCTTTGCCACTTTGCTGCTCCTATGACTGTTTCTCCTCATAACCCTGGCTTATATCAATCCCAGATTTCTACAGAAAGAGGTTGTAAATTTCAGTTTCCTTTTAGGTCTCACATTTCTCTTACACAAAGGACTCTATTATTTTAAATATCAATATTTGCATTTTAAAAGGCTTGTTTATTTGCCTGAGAAAGTAGGGAAGTAAAGGGGCAGGGAGAAATGAGATGTAAATATGGGGCTATATTGTGCCAGGAGAGATCAAGTAACAATATATTTTCATATGTATCTGGTTAAAAGCCCTGGAAGGATAACATAGGGGACACTGTAAGTAGATATTCTTATTAGAATCAAAAATTTGAAGTGTACAAGATGCAAATAAGCTTTCAGGAAACATTAAGAAATCTTCTTTGAGCTGCTTTTCKCTAAGAAGCTTGATGAATGTTGCACTTTCTACCGTGATAGACCCGGACAGGTTTAACTGATTGACACTCAGAAAGAAATGATCATTTCTGATCATGAAAAGTGAAGGTAAGTAAATCAGAAAAAAACATTACCATATTTATGTTAAGAAAGCTGAACTGCCRTAGGAGGGATATTCCAACAGCAGAATTTCTCTATGAGCAGAAAAGTCAAAATGAAGAAACAATTTGCAATGACAAGCATAATGTAGATACAACTAATTAGACTCTAAAAGGTAGTCGGGCCAGCTAACAATATAAAGTCACAAACACACCAAAAATATTATAGTTCTAATGAATACTACACCAGAAACAAAACAGGAAGACTAGCTGTATATAGACTGAAACTGAACTAAGTAAATCACAAATGAAGTAGGAGTCATTGGTGATATATTTGAGGGGRCAAACTGAAAATCTTGCAATTACATCTTGCCTCAAAGAGCGTTGTTTAGATACAGCTAGGTCTTGCAATGGAGAGATGAGTTTATGCTGTTGTTGGTATTACGTTTGTATATGTTGCTGTTACTTTTTTCTGCAGAAGTGACAAATAGTGACATGTTTTATAWAAATATTCCTTAGATGCTCATGTCCTTCTTATTTTTTAATAAGAAAAGAAATAGAATTTTTTGCATTTGGGGAAGGACAGTTGAGCATTTTCGAATAGTACTGATCCACAAATTATAAATGATTTCTTTCTTCACGTATTTTTGCTCAATTAATACTATAACTATTAAATCACAAAAATTAGCCTTTTGAAATGTTCAGGGTAGAGATCTCCAATTAAATAGAACAAAATATATATGGAAATATATATATGGCTCATCAAAAAGTAAAATAGATAATATTCCTTAGATGGAAAGAATAGCTGAGTGGCTAATATATGAATTTTAATGTCAGTGTTCCCTGATTCTATTCTTGTCTTTGTTAAAGACTAACAATGCAATTCCCATTGTTTTCTCTATCCAAAAAGTGTACAGCTCCTCTAAGGTAGCTGCCAACCTTCTCAATAGTCAATAGAAAGAAGGTGGATGTAGTGGCTGATTCTTTCCCTAAAATAGTTAGAATGAACTACACTCTGAAGATGACTATTGACTATAGAGGGCGTTTAGTTGACTGTTGTTAGGAGATACAAATCCCATACTAACGGTATAATCACAAGTAATTTATTCAGCTGCTCTGTGCTTTAATTTGCGATCATTAAATAGGGTTAACAATAATTCATTGCTTTACATATCTCAGTCAGTCCTACATCTACTTCTGCAAGCCCAGACTTTCATTTGTACATAGTCTTTAGCCTTGCTAACAGGTGCATTAGTATCACTTCCCATAAAACCATTTTTTAAAAGGAATATAATAAACAGTATTAACATAATATGCTGTCCAAATCCCACTAAGGTAAGGCATTAGAGCAGATGTCATAAAGTTCAACAGACATCTTTTTATTAGCTTCCAAAGGTATTGGCTCAAACATGTTGGAGTGCTTTATGAATTTACTATTAACTCTCACTGCCCTCAAAAGAAAACCTTTAGCCAGACGTTGTCCAGGCAAAAGACAAAACAACAATAACAACAGAAGAGAACTTGAAATCTGTACAGAGATTAGAATTACTATTTTTATGAWTTTGATACAGAAGGTAACCTAAACTTAATTTACCAGGTAACTTCTTGTATACAAAATACAACACCTAAAATACATTTTGGCAGAACATGTAGAAATCAGCTAGAGTTTTTCAGGAAAGGGACTGTTATTGCTCTTCCTCTTTCTCTGACTGAAGGAGGAACTACTGTCACTTGCTTTGACTATAATGAATTTGCAGGTAAACAGTAGTGGGCCAACTGTCAGGAATTAATTACTAGTTTTGGAAATCACAGGATTATTTTTCCCTAAGGAGAAAGTCAGCAAAAGGACCCTAACTGCTCTCTTCCTCCTGCAGTTAGAGACTGTGACAAGCTGATATTCAGGTCCATACTCTTAAGTTTATACTAAATGATTTTTTTCTCTTCTCCTGAATGACAAATAGCAATAGATGCCTGCCTGGATTCTTTTTTGGTCCAAACTAATTTTCTAAGTTAGTATGCAAAATATTGCAGAGAAGAATATTTTAACAGTGTTACAGTTCTCAGGAGGTAAACAAGATGATGATGATGCACTTATATGAACTTCCAATCTGCTAGAAGCTGTGTAGGTGTTCCATCAACTTTAGACAGTGACTGTAATGACCTGAAGTTCTCTGTTACTTCAGTAGTAGAGCAAGTTTTAACACAAACTCAACAGAAATATTTAAAAGTAGAGTATACTCACAGGGTGGAAAGAACTACCAATGATTTGGTTCTGTGTCCTCTGAAATATAAAACGTGTTCCTCATACACATGTTCCCATCATTCCCTATTGCTAAGGTCTCAGGATTTACATCAGCTGGAGCTAATATTGATCATGTAGCTTTCTTCACTGTAGTTACTACAAGTTGATGTTGCTAGTGCTTTATACAGATTTAATATTCTATCACAAGCATAAGTTTAAAAAAAATTGGAAAGAAATTAAATCAAAGTGTCTTTTATCCCTTTATTGTACCAAAAAAAAAAAAAAAAAAAAGACAAAAATAATCTTAATCTGTAGTAGGTGTTTGATATCTTCTTCACAGCATCAGAGAGACAAATCAATGCATTTTTTCCTCTTGAGAGTCCTACAAATTGGGTTTGGGGATTTCAGGCTGTAAATATACATTAAGCTACAGCTATTCAAAAGTGCTGAAAGAAATAGTGATACTTTGATGTTGGTCAAGCATGAGATAAAGGCTAGAGATGAAGCAGTAATTTGTGCCTGACAAGTAACAGTTCATCCCATACCAACAGRCTTTGGTTGAAATGACAGTGTGATCTAGATCTAATATGGAAGAGCTATGTGTGTGATGTTTAACAATCATATCCCTTTAAAAGACACTTTAAGACAGAGATCTCAAGATTAACAACTTGCTCTTCTTTGTTTCTTCCCCAAACAAATATATGAATGGTTTCTTATTGCAAACAAGGCCAACCTAGTCATTACAGCTGGTAATAGTGCTGTATGCCAAATAATTACATTTCAGCAGATTAGTTTTACCTAAAATGTATGGGTGTTTACRTACAGCCAAGTGCACGGATGTACATTTTCGGCCTCGCTTGTTCAGATCCATTTTTAATCCGCAAACACTGTTGGAGATGCCGATGTCATCTAAAAATTTTTTGAAAATGAAGAAGATCCAAGATGTCCCTGGAGTCCACCTGCTAAAAGGTCACTTGTCTGCCAGGTTATTTCATAGCAGGCATACAAAACATAGCTTCAAATAATCTAAAGCTACATGTTTGCTAGAAGTTGTTGTTCCAAGTCTGTATTTGAGAATGCAAAGACAATATCCTTAAGTGATTTCATCAAAATGGAAAGGGAAAGGGAAGAATGTGAGAAACAAGTAAAATAAAGGTGGTGTGGGCTTATATCACTGGATTATAATGCTTCTTGGGCTGCTCAGTTTTTCTCTGTGGTAAAAGGCCATCCAGATGTATAGCATGTGAGGGTGGTTACAGCACAAACTATAAACTACTTTCAGAAAAATTTGGTACAAATGTATCTCCAAAGATGAAAAATGGCTTAGGACCAAAACATAAATTTAGGGATTTGAGGTCCTTGTTTTTACATACCTCAGGGTATCCTTGGCTTTATCCAAGCATGGGCTTGTGAGTAACCTCTGACAAAGTGGATATCAAATTTTAACTTTCAAAATTGATTACTACTAACCTGATCTTCTCTCATCTGTGTTTCTATTTCTTTATGTTTTACAGAAATAAAAATAGAAACTTTGTACTATTCCATCTTCTATTTTTAGTCTTTGTATTCAGAGACTATAGAAACCCAGAGAATGAATAGAGGAATTTCCCACACTTGTTCTGGGAATAATTAAGTATTAAATACTTTAATAACACTATCCAATTTAAGCATAGAACTAGCCAGCTGACAAGTTTGACAAAGACTGGTGGTTCTGTTAGGACTAGAAAAGCAGTGCTTTTGGCAAATCCAGAAGTGAGATGTATTCTGGGTGTATTCTTACACAACTGTGTAAGGATTTTGGCCTGAAATTAAAGATGTGGATATGCCTGTGCTTGTGTGGAGCTGTCCTTTTAGTATTGAGTCCTTTTCATGCAGGTTCTGTACTTGAGAGGATTTTCTGAGCCATATAAATGCAAAAAGAATGTAACAAAAGTAGAATAATAGTGAAAATACTGTCAGAACTTTTCATCAAAGATTTTCTGAAAGTATTCAGTGAGTCTGAATGCTGATCTAGATCATCAGTTTGCTCTCCRCAGGCAGTAGCCTCAGGGAGGAGCAGGCAGTTAACAGGTTCAGGAACATCTTTCCAGTAACAGGCGATAAACAAACTAGGGAGTCAGACAAGGTAGTTACTGCTCTGAGACTTTGTTCAAAATGTAGGGGTTAGTCTCTAGCWGTTGCAAAAATCCCATGGGCTGCTATTATAGATCCCCAGTGCTTCTCTTGCTGTTGTCAAGAACAACTCAGGATCAGGCCATTAAGAAGAGTGCCCAGATTCCTTCCTGTCCCATCAGCCATTTGTTTTATATTTCATTTTGCACTACTGTGGATAGATTGCTTTTCCCCTTTGACATGTACATTAAAAAAGATAGACAGACAGATAGATAATAAACAGAGAAAAGGCTCTGTGAGTTCTTTGTATGAAGTTTCAACAATATTTGTTTAATTCTAGTGGATGCCAGATTATTCCACAGTACCAACAGGCTCCCTTCATCATTGTGGTTTTGTGAAACATGAAGAAAGAGCCCACATGAATATTAGAGTTTACAACACTAAGGAGGAGAAGAAAATTAACACAAAATCTCTGCAGTAAAAGCTTTTATAGACCATTTTAAAATCATGTGTTCTTCAATATTTAGAGATATCTAGATGCAAATGTGAAATACCAAGCTCTTTGATATCAATATTGCTCATAGCCCTCCCTAAGTAGATCATCATTTCTCAAGGCCACTGTGTGGCCCTCAGTATTGTTGATATATTTAGTAGATAACGCTATATCTAAGTTTTTAAAGCATCGGAAGGCTGGTCATGAGCCAGAAGGATATAGATCCTCTAAGGAGTTTGAGTAATTTATATTCGCTTAGGGATCTCTCTGCAAAWTTACTCTCTTGATATTTTTACTGTTCTTGGAGGTTGAGGATCTGGTGCATGGTCAGGTTTCATAATTTGTATACCACACTTGATCCAGTTAATGCTGCCACTCTTGGTGCCTGACTTTGTGCCATTAGTCGTGGAGAACTGGAGAGGTGCCTGAGGACTGGAAGAAAGCCAGTGTCACTCCAGTCTTCAAAAAGGGCACGAAGGAGGACCTAGGAAACTATAGGCCAGTCAGCCTGACCTCTATCTCTGGAAAGGTGATGGAACAGCTCATTCTGGATGTCATCTCCTGGGCATATGGAGGAAAAGAAGGTGATCAGGAGTAGCCAGCAAGGATTCACCAAAGGGAAATCCTGCTTAACCAATCTGATAAGCTTCTATGATGGAATGACTGGCTGGGGAGATGAGGGAAGAGCAGTGGACGTTGTGTACCTTGACTTCAGCAAGGCTTTGAGCACTGTCTCCCATAACATCTTCCTAGATAAGTTCAGGAAGTGTGGGTTAGACRAGTGGACTGTGAAGTGTATTGAGAATTGACTGAATGGCAGAGCTCAGAGGGTTGTCATCAGTGGTGTGGAGTCCAGTTGGAGGCCTGTGGCTAGTGGTGTTTCCCAGGGCTCAGTACTGGGTCCCATCCTGTTCAACTTCTTCATGAATGAACTGGATGAAGTGACAGAGTGCCTCCTCACCAAGTTTGCAGATGATACCTACCTGGGAGGAGTGGCCAATACACCAGAGGGCTATGCTGCCATTCAGAGAGACCTAGACAGACTGGAGAGTTGGGCAGAGAGGAACGTCATGAGGTTCAACAACGAMAAGTGCAGAGTCCTGCACCTAGGGAAAAATAACTCTAGGCACCAGTACAAGCTGGGGGCTGACCCTGTGGAGAGCAGATCTGCAGAGAAGGACCTGGGAGTGCTGGTGGATGGCAGATTGACCATGATTCAGCCCTTGTGGCCAGGAAGGCCAATGGTCTCCTGGAGTGCATTAGGAAGACTGTCGCCATAGATCAAGGGAGGTGATCCTGCCCCCTCTACTCAGCCCTGGYGAGGCCTCATCTTGAGTCCCATGTCCAGTTCTGGGCTCCCCAGTGCAAGAAAGACATGGAGCTACTGGAGAGAGTTCAGCATAGGGCTRAAAAGATGATCAGAGGGCTGGAGCACCTGCCCTCTGAGGAATGGCTGCGAGAGCTGGGCCTTTTTAGCYTGGAGAAGAGAAGACTGAGGGGGGATCTTATCAATGTGTACCAGYACCTGAAGGGAGGGTRTCGATGGGATGAGGACAAACTCTTTTCAGTTGCCCCGTGTGACAGAACAGTCAATGGGCAGAAATTGAACCACAGGAAGTTCTGCCTGAATGTGAGGAGGAATTTCTTCACTGTAAAAGTGACAGAGCACTGGAACAGGTTGCCCAGAGAGGTTGTGGAGTCTCCTTCTCTGGAGATCTTCAAGGCCCGCTTGGACGCAACTCTGTCTAACACGCTCTAAGTGACCCTGCTTGAGCAGGGGAGTTGGACTAGATGATCTCCAGAGGTCCCTTCCAACCTTACGTATCCTATGATCCTATGAATATAAGTATTTGAGTGCACCAAGAAACTAGCTACTCAGAAACCTAAATATAGAAGCCAATATTAGCTGGTGCAGGCCAAAGCTCGCTCCATCTTATGTGAGCAGGATATCTTTCATAAAGAGTCTGGAATGACAAAAAAATGCAGCAAAAAAATGCATTTCTCCAAATACTTATCTTTCTCCTCTATCAGGGTGCTTCAGGACCAGAAGTTCTGAAGGAAAATCTGGATTATAATTGTTGATGMAGATATGATGCTGTCACTGTTCTGCATAATGGAGCTCTTAAACAAAAAGGATGTTCTCAAGGAATTTAGGCTTCCAGGCATGAGATCAAAGAGGTCTAAAATTTATTCATAACAAMATCAGATTAATCAAAAGATTTTCTAGGTTATTGTCTGTTTTAGCCTGTATACTGTCTCTTCCACTAGGCTTCTTCATGACCAGTGTTGGTCCAAGTCATATATAGTGATGCTTTCTCAATGCATCCATTTTATCCTGCCTTCTACTACAGACACACAAACCTTTTCTAACTAATAACTTGTGGAAAGTTGTCTGTCCACATCCAAGTGGCACATTTTGACTAGTTTTCTGTAGAGAGCTGCTTTACCTGTGAAAGGACATGTTTCTTATGATATTCCTAAGTGAAGAGAGTACTGAGCACCCAGTTTCATTTAGTGCAGGCCATGTTAGTAATAAAATAGTCGTTCTTCCAAACAGTGATGTGATATTTCCGCAAACTTCATTCTGCTCCCTTGAAGGCAAACTTCATTCTGCTCCCTTGAAGGCATCTTTTAGCTGCCTGTCAACATCAGTAAGAATGTCAAGGCAGGAGAACCTTTCACTCTGAAAAATCTTATAGCACAGGCATTAACTTCCTGCAAATGTGAATCTAAATGCCAGAATATATTATACAATAGTGCAGGGGGGAAGTATAATATCCAATCCCTTGGTGAAATGAAAACCCTGTATGAGAAAGAATCAACAGACAAAATTATTCTGTTTTCTAAACGTAACATGTATTTCTCCATTCATTAATATTTAATTAGACATATTTTGTCCCCATTTCTGTTGAGTATAGTCTATATGATTTCACAATCACTCCATCTTAATTTCTCTGCTATGGTTTAATATAGTATTCAGTTCATTAAGTGCAGTATTAATTTTAACTCAAAAAAATCTTATGCATTGTCTCTACTTTTGTCTGTCTGCTAACACAGAAAAATTGATGCAGGTTGGTGATGTTATAATCAATCTTCCTTTCCCCCCCCCCCCACGTGTCTATAAATATTCAGACTTTAGCTTAAACCAAAATGTTAGATGACTGGAATCAGAGGAAGGGAGGAATTCAAAATCTGAAATCAGATCTAGACAAAATAATAAATACCATTTTCATTTACTTATTACACCCAGTTAATAATCTTGAGGTAGCCATTATGCAAAAAACACAGCTTGACCAGAATTTGACTGGAACTAGTACAGCATCTAGTGAATAATCAGTGTTGTGGAATACAAATTGTTACCATTAGGTATAGGTGGTTTCCAATTTAAGTTTCAGATATAGTCAACCCTAGTATTAGAATATCCATCTGCATTTTAAAAACATTTCAGGCGTAGTGATTTATGTGCTATTTTTTGCTTCCTCTGGCCTAATGAAATACCCCACAAACCCTGTCCATTTTGACAAGCTGAAACACGCAATTCCCTGTGATGTTTTATTCTGACATAACTCATCAAAATGCATTTTAATTTGTGCAAACAATCTGCCAGTATCTAACTGTGGAGATAATTTGCTGAAGTCATGAAAACTAGGAAAGACCAATATATGGCTTAATGCATTCACGCAGGACACTTTAGAGACTTGGTACTTGGAAGATTAGCATAGCAGATGTCAAATGAATATTTTTAAATTTGTTTCCTAATTTGTAAATATAACTTTCTGCTTAGTCTTCAGTAAAATAAACAAAACCTTTAGGAAGCTGGAATCAGTAGGCTTCATACTTTCCACCTTGCTGTTGTTCAATTATCAAGCTTCACCAAGCTTAAAATTGCATGGTGGCTGAAAAGAATCGGGTTTGGTTTTGATCCAGAGCACATAAAGGTTTTAGGCAGCTACCTTCTAAGCTTTCAGATATCTAAGAGGCGTCTAAAAATACACRGCTAAAAGACTATCATCTTCCAAAATCATAAACTGAACAAAATGGTGATGATTATCATTAGGAAAAGAGAAGTATGTACCTGATCTAAACCTACCCCTTCTTCTCACCACAACTCTGCTATCCCAAGAATGTAAGTGTCAAACTCAGGGCTGTCAAGATGCATCTCTGTCTTCTCCAGAAAGCAAAATTTCTTTTGCAATCAGGAAACAGGAATTTTCAGACAAGAGGGGAGATGGAGTTCTACAAGTCAGTCAGTGGGGCCATAATTTCATTCAGCTACTGCAAAAATCAAATAAAAAGACCTCATCATATAACCCAGCCTCCTTCTTTTGGAATGCAAGTAGAGGAGACACAGCCTCTAGGTTCTTCTAAAAAGTAACTACAGCTTATGATTTTAATTGCAGCTGTGGAAATATATTTCCTTCTTTTTTAAGTGCAGGAAAATTATTTTAAAAAAATGAACATATAGAAACAAAGGATAGAAGAATCAAATTTATAGTCTCCCAATTTGTTCTTCCAGTGAACTTATAACCCAGACATAACAAAATATCCTGTCTTTGCACAAAGCCAAGAGTTTTAAATGAGTCAAAATATTAGCCGGTTATAAGAAAGAGAAATGATCAAGCAATATTAAGAAATGTGCGGTAGGCTATTGATTTACATTTTTCCTGAGTACTCTGTTTTGTTCCTAATGCTTGATGCCAAGAATATTTTTAAAACAATCCAAAGATCATACTCAAAGTTGCCTAAAAAACAAGAGCAGGGTCGGACTGCAAGTCAAGGGGATAAATTTGATACATCAGAAATTAAGCTAAAAGAGTAAATGAAAAGATGAGAGGATTGGCCCATTGTAGCCATCATTATTTTTGGAAACTAGAAGAGAGAATTATTGGGAACTGAAATGGGTTCCCAGAGGATTCCGTGGTGAGGAGCCAAACAGTTTATTGCTTCTCTCTGTAGACTTTGCCTTTGGACTTGTCACATAACAAGGATGAAATACATCCTGATTCGTCTTTCTGTATCTTTCTTGGTTCCTCTCCATGTATCTTCATGTCCTCTCTCTTTTATCAAGTAAGATTTTACCTTGCTACTTTAACACAATCCTGAGAACAACGACACCACACAAGGAAAGACACTGTAATGAGAAAGCTCACTGGGATCAACACARCCTAAAAAGAGTTTTCTAAAGAACAAATTGAGCATTCCAACCAAGTGGGATGGCCTGTACTAGGGAAGTGCTGGACTTCCTGTGTTTGTATTCCTTTGACAATCTTTCTTTGTCAGGCAAATTCAATGTTTTGGGGATATATGAAGCTCGTTATCTGTTGTACCCTTGCCTCATGCTAGTAAGCAGGTGTCTGTCTGTATGATGTATGCAGACATCTAGGGTCTTCAGGTGTGGCATCTGAGCTAGAATTCCTGTGTGGTAATTATAGACCTAGAAATCCTGGACAAATGTGAAAAAATATTCATATTCTTCAAGACAGCGTTTCAAGTCCAGGAATATGTCCAGAGATGTTCTATTTGGTTCTCTCTCTCGTTTGTCAGAGCCTGGAAAGTATTAAACTCAGACTGCTGCAATAGAAATAATCCTCTGCTTTCCATGCAGAAGGATTCTTGATAAAGAGAAATGGGCTGTATTTGAACACCCTCTGTCTAGGAAGAAGTCTCTAAGAAGCTTTGATCAAATTTCTGTTGCAGAAAGGCATGCATGTGTGTGCATTTTTCCTGTGTGCATCCAAATCAACATTTGCAAGCTTCCATAGGAAATTTTTCATGTGTTTTTCTGGGCAGAGTAAAAAAATATCAAGAGCAGAGGAAAACATATTGCTTTTGTTACACTGGCTGAGATGTATTTTAACATTAAAAATATTATTGGAAGAAAAATATGAAGGATAGAGGAACAGTTGTGTTGAGCTACTTGAAACAAAGTTGATTTTTTTTGTTTGTAGTCACAAAAAAAAGGTAACTGAATCTTAGGAACAGAAAAAATAATTGGGAACATTCCATAACAAAATTCTTTTTTATGTAGTAATTGCTACATCTATATCAAAAAAAAAAAAAAAAAAGAAAAAGAAAGAAAGAAAAAGAAATTATCTCTGAAACAACCGTAATGCCATAAACTATCTGTTTTAAAGACCTAAGAACATTTTTGTAATGATGCAACTAGGAAAGTTCTTGAAATTTTGAAAAATATAGATATAATGTTCTCACTGAAGGTCTGAAGGTGATCGTTTTTAGAGACTGAGTTTATCAGGATTTTTTTTTCTCCACAGAATAAGTACATCACTGAGAAAAGGAACACCAAATTCTGAGCCAAACATCATAAATATCAATCAACATTAAAACAAGACAACATTTATTAGAAAAAATATGGAAGTATTTCCCCATTAGCTTAGAGAAATTCTCCTATAATTCTGACATTTTAATGCTGTGGATCATTCCTCTAGAAAGAACACTGAATTGAGATTTACTCTTTCACATAAGCCAATAAAAAGATACTTTTAACAAATAGTAGGTTATAAGTAAGTTATAACAAATAACTTATTGTCCCTACATAGGCACAAACACAGGATGCATCAAATCTGACTTTAATTTAAGCTGTTGTTTATTATTATTTGTTGCAATAGTTTTAACTGTGCATTTGACTTTACAGAATGCTCTATATAAAGCACACATCTCCATGCCCTAATGTGGTTTTACATTCACTGGTCTCACAGGTTGAAGTAAGCTAGGGCTGGAGTTCTAGTTTGGATCTTTCTCCGGGGATGAAACCTATGATGTAGAGAATCAGTAAAATAGTACCAGTTTCCTACTTCTATTTAATGAGTTCAGCTTCTTCTTATAAACTTTTACGTCCTATAAAGGGATTTTAGTAATGATCTCACTTATTAAAGCTTACTAAATCCTGTTCTTTTTCTGTGTTCTGTATCATTAAGAAGCCGTAAAAACAAACAAACTGACAGACACATGAGAAAAAAAGCACTTTAAAAGAACAGATTCATAGTGTTTGAGGTTTGGGGAGTTCTGTTCTTCTTCCAAGACTTTTAATGACATTTTTAGGCCAGAAGACTTATTAACAACTTAGTTTTAAAGCTCTTAAAAATCCAAACACTGACTGGATTAACTCCAAGGGCRCAAAGGACATGTTTCTGTTTCTGACTCCAACCACTCCCATGTCTGTCAGCATGTCTGAATTAGAGCTGAATTTGATTGTTGTGTTAAAACGTTGAGAACCAATACAAGTAAATGAACAGCTGGCTCCAGGTAGTCTCTGGGGTTAAATATAAGCCTGCAGTCCTGCTATTGCATCTCTGTTGTTACAAGGCTCTGCCAATGTGAAAGAATCAGAGGAAAGTTCTGAATCTGTGACAATAACAATATCAGTGTCTTGTTTGTGCTGATGGTCTGCTCTACGAGCTACAAACACCATTAGAACTACCATTCCTCCAATGGTGAAATCAGATGGAGAAAAAGGGCTAATTTCTACCACCAATTTCTAGTATATCATTTGCAGTATGTCAGAAAAACTACATTGTTAGCTCATATGATGAGTCATTTTTTCTCAGAAGATTTTATCACCTCATAAATTTGTCTAAGTACATTATAAGAGTGTATTTACAATTTTCCCCCCCAGGAACACCCTGAAAAGAAAAGGCTAGCAGGCTTTTGACATTTTAGTGCATGTTGAAATTCACACAAACTGAAATGTGATAGGTAAGATTGTACTCAGTTTCTGCAGTGGAGAAGAACATTTGGATGAGAAATAGTAAGGCAGGATAGCTAGCAAAAAAAGTAACTTTTCTAACAAATGTGATAAGGGATATCATAAGCTGTTTTTCCCTTTAAATGTCAGGCTGTGCCTATGTATATATAAGCAAGATGAAATTTTGTAAGGAGAAGTGACACAGAACTTTGGATATTTAGTGCACTAAAGAGAGATGGACTTTTTCACACAGAGAAAATCCCTCTTCAGGTCTGAAACAGTGAAGCAGATAAGTATAGTGACACTACAAGTGGTGGGGAGCAACTGTTCCAACTTGGTCGTATTACTTAATGAGAGAGGCTGACATGAAAACATGCTGGCACCTATGAAGAAAAGGGAGAGTTAGTTTGGGGCTAGATGTTAGGGTAGTAAGCCACAGTGTTCTTAAAAGAGCAAGGAATTAGGCAGAAATTAACAAAATTCTAAATGTGAAAAACCATTAAGTGGTCAAAAAATTTGGAATTGGATTCAGTTATTTGCCTGGATATAATAATCTATAATGGACCATAATTAAATTGCAAATTCAAATGTCCTTTAGGAATTCAAAGTCATGGACATGTGTTCATATTTTGTGACATATAACGACTGTATTGAAAATGAAAGAAGGAGGGTAAGTATCTAAATGACCATTAAAATTCATGTTGATTTCTAAATGTCAAGTGTGGGATTAATTGGAAATGTTGAAGGTTACATTTATTTAGATAAGATTAAATCTCTGGATTTCAAATATCAGAGAGGTCTCCCCATTGCTTATGATCTAAGGGAGAGCAGCATATCTGCATAGGAGACCTTCGGGATAAACTGTACCTGAACTAGACTTTGAAAAATATGCTTGTTCTCCCCCCCCTCCCCCCGACAATCTATGACAAGATGATGTAAAGCAGCATTTACCAACAACTTGTAAGAGATTAGGCAGTTGTCAAAAGAGGTGTCAATATAGGATTTAGAGATTGCTTCCTGAAAGATTTCAGAGAGGCCCACTAAACTGCAGCTGGGTTTTGATAGCTCTCTACAGCTGTGCACAGCTGGACAGATGCTATGTTTACCTGTATCTTTTGTTCCGGCTTGATAAGTGATGGCTTGGATGACAGTGAAGTATAACTATTTTTTATCTACATATAATATGAATTGGATGTCATCTATTATGAACAGCCCAATTCTTCTCTCTAATTTTTCTTCATAACTGTATGTCTTGACTCCCACAAATAAAACCATAATTACTGCTGCTTTTGTTTAACATGATTTATAATTGCCATAATGATAAGGTCTCCCTTGGTAACAGTAAGTGTTCATCACTGATTTGCAGTACAGTTCTTCTGCAGCAAGCTTTCTCTGCTTGAAACATATTGTCTCTAAAATAAACCTTTTTCTATTGTATAATGATACTGAAAAAGTAGATAATCAATGCAGCCTAATTTTTCTAGATGATAGCAGTATTCTTTAAACACTTTGGCTTAAGCAATTAGCCAGAACTTGGGACTGTTTACATTGGAGGAAATGAATGATACAAGTTACAGATACTCTTTAAGAGAAGGATATTTATTTATAAAAAAAATGCAGACCAGATTCAATTTCTCCAAACACAGTAGAAAAGAAAAGGCAATTTGGGGGGCTTATTTTCTGACTTTTTTGTCTTGCTCATAATTTCCAATGCTGTGTTTCCTAGCGTATCTGCACCTAAGGAGCTGCATCCCCCTCATAAGATTAAATTTACATCTGCATCTTCTACTTCTCTGCTGGCTTCCTTTTTTAGTTTCTTACTTCAGCTTCTGTACAGGTTACCAAGCAGACCCCAAGCTCTGGTATTCTCAGACAGTCCCAGGATAAATCAGATAAAGGTGTAGCTTGGACAATACAGCTAAGCCAATATGACTATCTACCAGCTTCCATCAGAGGAACAGTCCCATCTCCCACACTGCCAGGTCTGAACTGCATGTTCCTACCCCTCCTTTATGCCAACACAGACATTCATCTGACCTCAGAAAGGAGGCTGCCTGTGGAGTTAAAACAGTAAAAAACTCTTTACTTCTATTCTAGTTTCATTCTCTGTTTTTGTAGCTTCCTGAATCAGCTCACTGCACGTCTAGAGAAATATCAGAACAGGCAGAAGGGGATCCATGGAAAACCACGCTTGAGGTTGAAGGATAGGCAGGCTTTCACTTAGTATATCATGAGGGAAAACCTCATGCTCAAACATCTTTCCCTTAGGCCATAGACATTCTGTAGCTTTTTCACTCTGCAAAGGGCAGCTTAAATACTCGCTGCATTTAACAAAAGGAAAAAATAGTGCACATTTCTGTTTCAGACACAGCACTGGGTGTTGGGGGTTGGTTAATTTGTTTTAGCACTGTTGTATTATTTTTCAGTCAGATCAGTCCTTGGTCTGTTTCACTGTTGCGCTACACAGACAGATGTAGGTTCTGGGACATCAGAGAGGAAGAAGCAACAGCRAAAATCAGTGGGAAGGAGAGTAGAGGACAGTGGCTAATCTTTTCAGCAGCAATGTCCAGCAAATCGCAGCCTGCATATTATGTCTGACAAGGCAAGTGATAAAATCAAAAGAAGATTTAAGAAATAGAATTTAGAAAGCTGAATGAAAAGAAACCTTTCGGTGTTGAGTACAAGTGGACCCAAGCCAAAATAACCATATTTTCAGTAAGAAATTTTTTTATGATTCAAGCACTGATTCAGTCAAAATTCTCTCCCTGCTCTTATTCCAACCAATATCCTCAAAGATCACACTCTCTCTGTAGAGGAGATTAAAAGCCTGCTAGATGAGGAAGAGCCAAATATTGTGTCCAAGGCTATTTATCAATAGCCTTGATAATAATAATAAAATATAACAGGAGGTCTTGTAATTTTCTTTAGTAACTTGTTTATTCAAATAATCCAACATTAGGTAATAAGAAGTTAAATGTAATTTACTACAGTTTTATTATGAACTTTGTCCATTTTTAAGAAAAAACATTTGCTATAGTATGTGGGGTTTTTAGGTGAAATAGTATACAGCAAAAAGTGACTGATTTGTAAGTGACAGTATTTTCTTCAAATTTAGAGCTAGATTATGGCTTTAGGGACAAGCATGGTACCTTCATGTCAGAAAAAACTCTGAAAAGGAATTTGGAGAGTTTCCCAATTCTTATTTCACTCTATTTTTCATTCTCTTTTCTTTTCCTTTTTCTACTTGGCTGTCTGGTAGCTGACAAACAAGACAGCAATTTCTATAACCTAGCATATTCCATCCTTGTGCAACTGAACTAACATCCTGGGAAAGGGAAGAGGAAAGACCCAGCTCCTTCTCCCCTCTGCAGGCACAGACAGAGAAGTGACTTCACAAAACAGTTACATCTTGATCCAAGATCGGAGAGGTTTTTAAAAGGCAGAGTGTTTGTGTGTATGGAAACAGCAAGGACAGAGTTTCTCCGTCTGTCCCTTCTAACACAAGCCAGTGCCTGCATTTCTTGCCTGAGCAACAAGACTCACCCAGGGGAATGACAGTCTGGAAGTTCAGAGTGACACCAAAAGGAAACATCAAAGAGTCTTCAAAAGAAAAAATAAAAGTTTAGGGTAAGATTCTTTGTCACAATAACTCCATTACATGGTAACTCCATAAATTTCTCTGAATGTATGGCTAATTTAGCTGGGAAACAGAGATATGTTGAGGCCTTTTCATTGTTATGTACCTCAGGCATTTATTTTCAGTAACTATTGACCTGGGCAAAATTTCAAAGAATGAATTTTCATTTTGTAAAGGTTTAATGGCACTAATGAGGCCCTAGAAGTAAAATGCTCTTTAGCTTTTGATCATTAGTACTTTTACCATACAGTTCCAGCTTTATTTCCTGAAATCTTTGTTTTCCCCTTAAAGTAGTGGTATTTTATTACCTTTCTTGGAGCAGATACTGATGAAATTAATCCTGTTATTGAATTGCCACAAGTTTTTCTCTGGAAAGATCATTTCACATGTGGGGAGAAGTGGGAACAAATCAATCTGCTTATTGATTGATTGGAGATGGGGTTTTGTAAGCAGCATTTTTAGAGGGCAGAGAAGATCAACAGGACCTTAGGGAGGTCTGCATCTTCTTTACTGTCAGATTGTCTTCTCTTGCACCCTTACAGAACTGAATTGTTAAAAAGCTAGCATTGCTGTTCATTTACATACTTTTTAAAAATGTCAATACAATTCAAATAGCAAAAATTGTAGGTTAATACACTGAAATGAAACGAAATGTATCTGATTCTTTTTTCCAGAAAAATCTTCTACAGAACATATTTACAAAGTTCTATTGTTCTTAATTTCAGTAGAAATTCATKATTAAAGAAGAACCTGAATTTAGGCATTAGACTCTGTCTACCTTCATTAGAGAGGGATAAGCAGTCTGGAAGTCAGCTAAGATCTTCAGTAGGATTTGATAATCTTTTATAGTGCAATATGAATCCTTTTTTTTCAGAATGATAAAGAACTGCTATAGCTRTCTCAGATTACTCTGCACCTCATAAATGCCCCTGTCAAAAAATTATTTATGATGAGTTGGCACTTCTTGATTAGTCCTCACTCCTTCCATGCTTCCTCATCAGTAAATTCTTATCATTTATAAACATAAATGTTACAACATGCCTGACACTATTTTATTTTAAAGGACTCCACAGTACTCATTTCAATGTAATACTGTAWCTATTAGCTAAGAAATGATTTGTTCTGTGTAGTTTTAATAAATYTCTCAGGAAAGTAACTGGTATTCATATTCTCAAAGAGCTACATTTACAAACCAGTAAATTTTATAACYAAGTTTAAAAAATGAGAAAAAATTACTTTTTGGACTGTTCAATTATCTTTGACTGATACCACAATGATGCTGACATTTTTGTGTTAATCTTTTACAGATTTTTAACATACCTGGAAATGAATGATTTGGTGAAAAAAAAWWAAAAAWWRAAAAAAAGATGAAGAACTCTAAGCACAGTAACTAATTTAATTTTTAAAATGCAAATTAATTATTCAATCATTTTTGCAGCTAAGTTTTAGTAGCTGATTCAATGTTCTCCTAAGGCAGCAAGTTCCACATTTTAACTATAAATCACAAAACAAACAGATGAACAATATTTTGAATATTTTGAATATTTTGAGTTTCAAATATGCTTAAAGCATTTACATAACTAAAACTTTCAGCTGCTGTTAAGAAGGGGAAAAGAGGAAGCAAAAAACAGAACAGTAAAGATTATTTCATTTTCTTTTTAGATTTCTCTCATCTGTTTTTAGTTACTACAGTATGTTGTTCCTGTTTTTTTTTTCATTAGAAAAAAATAAGTTAGGCTGCCTAACAAAAATGAATTGATGAGTCCAGGACTTTTGGAAAACATTGCAAAAATTGCTGAGAAAAATTAAAAATCAAAAAGTATATAGAAGCAGTTAGGACTTCATTTAAGTACTGTTAGCAATTATTGCTAACACATATTATCAGTAAAGATATTGTTATCAAAAAGTAATGTATTTTAGTTTTTATTTATAAAGATATATAAAGYATGCTAAAAAGGACTTCTGTGGATTAATCAATTTTCAATGCACAATGAAGCGTTGTATAAAGCTTTATTATTATTATATTCACTGTTAGTGACAATCTCTTATAAAGCTCACTCTTTCAAATATTGCCTTTTTAAATAGAAAAATAGAGCAGGAGGTATTTACTAGTTAATATCAAGAAACTGAAAATCATCGSACTCATTGGCTATTAGATATAATTTATTTTGGAGATTGTTTTGTTTAAGTAGCTTTGTCCTAGGATTTTACGGGTTTTGTGTTTCTTTGGCTCCACTAACCCTGGTTCATATACTGAATGTAATTAAAATATAATACACTTCAGACTGAGACCTAACAATGGGAATTTAGACACTKACAATTTGTGATGGCATCACTTTTAACTGAGGCATTTTGTTTTAATTTCAAGYCACCAGTATACAGGTGAAGCATGCYTTATAGGCAGTCCTGGAAAGGAAAAGCTTCTTTCTTTTTCCAGAACAGACATAATATATTTAAATGCAATGTAAACATTTTCCACATCATCATGTTTCCCAATAGGACCACTTCTGAGTAGAGATATTTTGCATTTTGGTCATGTTCAATTTTTACGCTCTAATTTCCTGCAAAAAGGGTTGCCTAGTGTATGCTACATTTTGAATTTACAGGTGGGATCCCTTCTTTCAGGTATGAATAAAGAGCACTCAATTCGCAGTTCTTTTCATGTTTATTATTCACCAGGCTACAACTCTTTCATCTTTCAAACCCTTCCCAAACAAAACAATATTGTGAAAAATATCTTTTCTTCCTGTCTTGTTTAGATGGTAAATGTTTTGTTGAGTAACCTTTAATTACATGTTAGCAGCACTTAACTATGAGTATCTATTTCATAGTAATTGCCTACCAGGTGATTATGAACATGGAAGATTGGGCAGTTACCTGTCCTGTTTTAGGACCCTGAGTTTAATCTTGCTGTCTTAGGTTTCCTCTGTCTCCCTTTTCAGGAGGCCACTGAGATATATTCTGACCCATACCAGAAGATTTCTACAGCTCTCTGTCAGATTATTTTTCTTTCCTGCTTAAGTCATGAAGATCAATAGCTGCATTTGGCAAAAAGACCATTGACAGCATCGTCAACACTAAGATAATGATCTGAATTTTCTTCTATCAGAATCAGTGACYAGAAGACATACAAAGCATGGTGCCTCAAGCATTGAAATGCTGACATGCCAACACAAAGATCTCAGAACTGTCTAAAGAGAGAAAATATTTCAAAATGAGAATATGTCTTTCCTCTATAGGTAACTGTCTAGAAACTCAGGTAACTGTCTAGAAACTGATACCTCGACTAGTGAAAATACCCATTCTGTAATTATGTAAGAAGCGCTGACTTGGAAGAAGTTCTTTAAGTACTCAAGAAATTTATATTAAATTTCCTAGGGAKAAATTCTCAGCTGCTGCTGTTCTTGGCCTCCTTTTTACATTTAAAAATGTTCCTAGTCATATTTGTAAATTGAAAAGTTACCAATCCATATTCATGCTAGATTATATCTGAATTTCCTACTACAATTTCCTAATGACAACATATAAAAATAGTTGTACCTGCCAAAGCTGAGATTATATTCACATGTCCCCAGGTGAAAGCTGAAGGTAGAAAAAATGAAATTTTCATATAGAAACAATTCTCAAGCAATCATCCTACACAACAGGCAATAAATTGGCTCATGCACAAGACTTACATTCCACAGCTAGTACTTCTGTGTGTATTTTGAAAGTGTCTTTTTCTTTACATGTAAAGCAGATTTCCTCAGGTGTAAGGGGAGACAGAATCCTTTCCATGAATAAACTGTTGTTACATGTGTTTCATCAAAATACAGAGAAGGCAGAATTACTGAATGCCTTCTTTGCTTCAGTCTTCACTGMTAAGGGCAGCTCTCAAGAATCCCAGAGCCTGGAGGCAAGGAAGAAAGTCTAGAGAAAAAAAAAAGACTTTCTTGTTGTTGAGGAGGATAGAAGTAGAGATCTTCTGGGAAAACTTGACATCCACAAATCCAGGGGCCCTGATGGGATGCACCCATGGGTACTGAGGGAGATGGYGGATGCTGCTGCCAGGATGCTCCCGATCATCTTTGAAAGGTCCTGGAGAACTGGAGAGGTGTCCGAGGACTGGMAGAAATCCAGTGTCACTCCAGTCTTCAAAAAGGGCAAGAAAGGGGACACAGACAATTACAAACCAGTCAGCTTGCCAGCAGGTCRAGGGAGGTGATCCTGCCCCTCTACTCAGCCCTGGTGAGGCCTCATCTGGAGTACTGCATCCAGTTCTGGGCTCCCTAGTACTCCTGAAAGGAGGGTGTCAAGGGGATGGGGACAAACTCTTTTCAGTTGCCCCATGTGACAGGACAACAGTCAATGGGCAGAAACTGAACCACRGGAAGTTCCGCCTGAACATGAGGGGGAATTTCTTCMCTGTGAGAGTGACAGAGCACTGGMACAGGTTGCCCAGAGAGGWTRTGGAGTCTYYTTCYCTGGAGATMTTCAAGGYCCGCYTGGATGCAACCCTGTCTAACATGCTSTAGGTGACCCTGCTGAKCAGRRAGTTTGGACTAGATGATCTCCAGAGGTCCCTTCCAAAGTTACCAGTTCTGTGATTCTGTGATGTTTATTTGTGTTTTCATCACTTTAGAATGTCAAATTGTTTTTAAGTATTCCTACCACAATGATTATTTCAGCATCTTGCTAGACTTCACACTAAATTAAGATTGCAGAGAAGTAATTATTAAGTTTGTTCTTTCACTCAGAATGATGAGTCAGATTCTCAGATCTTAGGCCTTCTCTACTACACAGAAAGGAAGGAAAATGTGCTGTTAGGGAACAAGATGATTTCTTCCTGTTGTTTATAAGCAGGTCAGAGCTGCTTGCTCATATTACAGTACTATTTCATGTTCTTAGTAGTCAGTAGCTGATGGCCACAATTCAAGGGTCATCTAGCAAACGAACTTCTTATGCCACAGACTATTCATGTTGAGATATGTGTGGGTGTAGGTATGGATGTGTGTATAATATATATATGTTGACATATTCATTAATTGTTTTGGAACCAGGGCTAGAATTCAATCCTCCTTTACTATTGGGGCCAGATAGTAATACTCCTTTTGTCTCTTGCTGTGCATTGAGTTACAAACACCACCTAAAGAGCATCCACTGATACCCTATAGAGCATCTYGTATCAGATTATAACCCTGGAATTAAAGCACTGCCATGGAGATGGAGGCTTCCTGTGGGTTGGACCCTTCTAAGAGAAAGAAGACAACTGAAGCTGGGCTTCTCACTTCCTTAGCAAGAATACATGAGCTTAAGAGGCACACATCACAATCTGGAATGGACTACATKTGCAAACTCAAAGCATTTTTCATCACTTCTGCTGAATGGTGAAAATCTGTTGATGCAACCAAAGACTCCATTTCTTCTTCTTTTTATGTCAGTAGAATCAATCACACAAGAAGAATTCTGTGTGTAATTTCCCTGTGRATGCAAACCTTCTGTGAGTTACTTTTCTCCAGAATGAGAACAGAGAGGCACCCAACTGACAGCCTGTTCCTTGAAATCCCAGATGTCCACACTGCAATGAGGCAAGCTCCTTCAGGAAAACTTCATATTTGTTTTCAAGGAAAACAGAAGTTGCACTACTTTTTGCCTGGAGCACYATCAGTAAATGTGCTTGAAGAATGGCTTCTACTTCATACCCAAAATGCAAGAAAACTGTAAGAGAGAGGGTCCCAGTGTAACATATGCATAAAACAGAAATCAAACTTTTAGCCTAACCAGTRGTGAAGCACTTTTGACCATCCACAAAGGCAAAATATTAAGTACCTAAGAAAACACAATTTAAAAAATGAGGCACSTTTGGACTTTTTATTACTTCTAGAACTAGGTACAGTTTCCCAGATCTTAAACATTGTTGCCTAAGTATGACATAAGTTTAATTTTAAGTATATGGATACTCTTGCATATCTGACTCTCTGAGTCCATGAAGGTTACCCAGGAATTCTCCTGCAGAGCCAAAAAATAAATCTCAAACTCCTAAAAACAGCTATGTAAATACTGGATGTTTTAGTTGGAAAACGAAACACATTTTTTTGGTTTATCCTGATAGTAAAAGAAGTTGTTTTAGACTTTCATGGATACAGAAGGGTGAACAGCATGTATGTGAGGCGGGAGCATGTTTTTTGTTGACCCAAACCTTTCTTTCAACTGAAAATAAAWTTTTCAACCAAAAAAAGAAAAGGTTATTTACCATGTTTTATTACTTTAGCTAATTTTTAAAGTCAAAACAAAAATACCATTTTAAAATGCCAAAACATTTTGTTTTAAAAATGTCAGAATGAAATATTTTGACCTTTCAAAATATCTTTTTTATTATTTCATGAAACTATTTTACAKCAGGAAGCTATATCCACAGACACTCTCATTTCCTGAAAACTATTTCTCATTAATTTATCATTCTCTAAAGAAACTTCACTGTTCTGTGTCTGTGAGTCCAAAGATAGCTTTCTCCTTTTGAACCATTCTTCCTCTATAATAAGTTGCTGATATTAAAGTTATCCAAAAAAAAAAGAGAGAGATTCAGCTGTGCTGCAACTGCTAATATTGGCCTTAAAGGCCTTTTAACTTTTAAATTAAAGAGAAGCTTTTTAAAATGAAAAAGAAAATCATTCTTTAATGCATTTGAAATTTTCTCAGGGAAGCTTTATATTAATTAAAATGAAAGAATTCTATTTTTTTTTTAATCAAGCCTAATTATAGTATTTGAAAGTCCAGATTCTTTGAACTCTTATTTCATAGAGGAAGGAAGAGGAGAATCCTTAGTATTTTTCTCCTGTGAAAACAAGTTTTATCTAATCACTTTTGTTTAACCACTTTTAATGGAGTTTGAGCGTCTCATAACTGCTTAAGAGCTTTAGCAGAAAAGTATTTGGATAGCAGGAAGCTAGGAAAAAAAACAGTTAAGACAATGGCATCCTAAATGTAATAGCCTAATGTAAATTATGAGGTGAAAAGTCTGGTAATATTTATGAAACTTATAAGTGTAAAATATACTCAAATACATCCTCCCAAATTTTCCATGTTTCTAGGAAATCTCCTTGATCTGAATATCAAGGAGATAATCTCAAAGGAAAAGGATTTAGTCTTACCTGAGACTTTCTGAGCTAGTCAGAGTTCAAAGGTAATTAGAGGCTTTTTCTGCTGATACTTCACTGTATTTATAATTGATACTGTGTTATTGTGTCTCATAGCTCTCTGTACAAAGTGATTTTCAATGTTTATCTAATGAAAAAGTCAAAGAGCAAAGGTTACTGTGTTGGTTGTGGTCTGACAGAGCCTGTTGCCTGTTTCTAGTGAACAAGCACAGCCCTCAGAGTGCAGCGGTAGCAGAAGGAGTAGTTTAGGCTAAGGCAGTTTGTGATCATGTACCTAATTAGTTTTCATGTATTCCTCCCTGAAGCAATTCTATTCCTCCATTAAATATCCCAGCGAACAACTTCTGAGATGCAATCTAGTGATGCACTGTCCCTCTTACAAGCAGAAATGCTCTAAACCGATACCACCAGGGGAAAAAGCAAAACATAGACATCCTAAGGAATCACCATGTTTATAATAATGTCTACATTTCTTATCTGTTAATGTGAAGGCTGTAACTGAACCTCTGTCCCCGCCAAATTTTTCTGGAGGAAGAATCTCTCTGATAAAATTCTAAAGAGGTTGAATGAAGTGGTCTAGCAAGTCTGAAATATGCTGTTGAAAGGGAGAAGTGGTCTAAGACAGAGCAAAGTTTACATTAGTGAAAATGTATGAAATTTCTGGGGGCCTGTATCTGGGTTGTTAAAAGTTTGCCTCAAAGGAAGTCTGTGATCCTGGGGTGACACTAGTTACTACCCAGACAAAAAGAAAAAAATAAAAGAAATGCAGGAGAATCTGTTTGAGAGTTTATCACCCAGGAGGCAGTAAGGTCTGCTCCAGAAGCGGCTGGGTGCAATTCTACACATAAGGCTGTTGTAGTGCTGGTGCTACCCTGGGTGAAGATCAGAAATAACAGGCACTGCTTGCAAAGCTGGTGCAGAGAGGGGTGCCAGGACAGTTGGACATCTGGAGCCCCAGGTCAGGAAGCCCAYTGGGCAGGATGGGAGCCCCACACCAGGCTTTGCTACCCCGTGGACAGAGGAGCCAATCCAGACTCGGAAACTTCCAGTTGCAAGTTGYTCCCTTTTGCCTTGCTCATCCACCCAGTGATTTAGTTCATCTCCCCCTTTAGTACAATCTGGTTTGCACAGATGTTTGCTGCATGTCTGCATGTGGTTTAGTTCACTTGCTGTGGCTTTGCATGGGGCTGACATTGGCAACTGTGCAGCGCCTTTGACCRGCAGCCCTTCCATGGGCAGCCAGGCCCATTGCAGGGTTGCTGGATGCCTGCTGCTATCACTGAGCAAGCACTGGCCAAATGCAAGGGGCATTTTATGTGCTGCAGACGTTGTTATGAGTCCACAGGAACCGGATAGAGACCACTGACTCATTTCACATTAATCTTCAAATTATAGACTTGAGTTACTAATGCACTTGCCAGTTAATTAAACTATTCCAAGCCTGAAGAAAACATTTCATTTGAATTTGGGAAGTGCCCAGATGAATTCTTTCAGCGACTTCTTCTGTKGTAAGAGAAAAGTTACTTCACTTTTGCCTGGATTTACTCATCTGTATAATGAGGTTGATGATACCTAGAAGTATATGCCCAGGAAACTGGCAAGGGCCTTTCGGAATGGCACAATGATGAAAATCTCTAATCATCTGTACCATTGTGCCCACCCCAAATAATTATTACATTGCAGAAAAAAAATACATGTATTGGAACAACAGTACAATTTATTTATGAAGTGATTGTTTTCTACATACGTCTCAGTTTTCTCCAAATATAAAAATACCCTGAGCTGAAGTTATTCCTTATTTATCCAGTTTTGAATTTTAATGAACAAGAATGTCATAAGTTCATGAAATTTTGAAAACCAAAAGATGAATTAGATTAATCCACTTCAAAGCCTTTCATGTTCTGGCAAAAGGTATTCTGGAAACTTTTAGGTAAGTAATGTTTAATTTAATTATTTAGCTGCATAGTGCATCCATTCCAGCTCAAAGAGAAAATAAAATACAAAAACTGGGAGTTCTGATATCAGTATGCAAACTTTGCATATCTTCTTAAATAATCACATTGGAAAATGGCATAACTGCCATATTTTTGCTAAAGAGCCTGAATTTATGCCAATTCACAGATGCTGAAACAGATCTTATAATACATACTTAGTYCCTTCTTAAGTGTTATATACTCCTGTTCCGCAGAGTGTGAGTGCACTCGGTGCATGTAGTGCCAGCTTTCACTGCCCTTGCCTTGTGTACCAACAGAAAGAGTAAATGGGAGCATTTAGCATGACGCTACTCTAGAAAGTTCGTTTCAGTTAATAGGGCTGTAAAATGCCCAYGGTCCAGCACCAGAGGTCTGCACTGCAGCAAAACGGGAAAACAAAGCTTCAGCTCTACGTTCTGCCACTCTACCTGCCTCAGTCTAATCCTTGGCTTTTATGGCCATAATATCTACTCTTTAACTCCCTCCTCACCATGCTGACTCTCCAGTTGTCAAGGTTCGTTCTCACATCCTTTTCAGCCCTTCCAATTCCTCCTTGGATCATTATCTTCTCCCATGGAAAGGTGAGAGACCTTGAAGGTTTTGTTGTCAAAAGCCTTCTCTCTTAGAACATTTTTAATAATTTTCTCATGCTGAATCAAAAGTTTCACTGCACAAGAAAAGAAAGCAATTTACAGCTTCATGTAGAAACATAGCCACTTCCAGTTCATTTATTTTTCATCTTGATTATCAACACGTTTGTCATCTCTCTGTAATTTATTCATTATCTTTACTGGAGGAATGTGAAAGGGAGGGGTAGGAGTGAAGAATGAGATAAGTGCACTTGTCAAAATGTGAAACAGATGCTCTAACAATGATTGGAGACAATTAATGTTCTCAATAAGCATCAACAGGCAAAGTCCACRTATTGCTTCAAATTTCTGCAGCAAACAACCTTCTGGAAAATGCAAATACATGGACTTTATTTTCCAGGCACGTGAGAGTATGTCTTSTCTGTAATGAGCTGTCCTAAGGAACTTCACATTGCTACTTTAGAAATACGGCTGCTCCGATCATTGCTGGCCTAAATAATAACAGAGCGATGACCTGGGAACTCTACGGGTGATGGGCAACAGGACTAAGGAACCTGTCACCACTCCCTCATTCAAGTTCAAACTCAGCATGTAAAGCAAAGCACTTAGTATATATTTAACCTTGAGTTATTCAAAATCAATAGCTTAAAAGTATGCACTTATAAGTAGGTGCACTGAGATTGCAGGGGTAAGTATGGAACTGGCAAAGATTTTTCCTGTACTGGGAGCTTGTAAGTGTTACTTGCAGATGAATGGCCCCAAAGAACACAGGGGTATAGCTCTAAAGGGAAGGTCACTCATCTGCTCTCGCTTCCAGCACCAAAAAGTATCAGGATATCAAGGAGTTAAAATCAGGCTTCAGTCTGTACCACTTTGGGGAATGCTACTATGAAAGACAATCACAATAAATAAATAATAAGAGAGAAAGAAATTGATAACAAATAGATATGATCTAATTACTAACACTTGTAATAATAGTTTATTGTTCTGTGCCACATGTAGTTTTCATCTTTTCCCTCTGTGCTTTGTCAGTTTAATTTTCCTTTCTGCTCTTCTGTTATCTACAATGATCAAACACCTACTATGCCCTGGAAAGTACACCAATTAAGAGCTGCATTTAAATCTGCTTGAATGTGCCTGTCATAAAGTTAATTGGAATAAACACAGATTTGATAAGACATTGTTTGAATTCTGCTGAAAGGTAGAGTATCACCCATCACAAACTTTCTTTTACTGGTTTATATTCTTTCTCCCCTCACTTTTCTCCCTTTTGTTTCGTTATTGATTGAGTAATGATTGCAGACACCACCCTGAGAGATTCTTCCAACCCACAGGATTTCTTTACACCATTCCTCAACCCATAGAAAACATCTGCATTTGATCAGGGAGGATTACTTTTAAAACATAATGAATGGTTTATTTATAATCCATTCAGTTATTTGGGTCAATAGCAAAGGGACAGAAATTTTTCCATACGAAAATAGGCTGAATCCCATCTCTCACAGGCTTTATGTAGGGAATGTTGTTCTTTAWCAGAGAATCATAGAAAACACTGTCCCTGGCTCAGAGGCCAGAGCAGTGGCATCCAAGGCAGGGCTGCAACACAGACACARTGTGCCTGAGGTAGGGACCAAAGGCCACAGAAGGAGACTGTAAAGCATCTCCCAGGAARGGGAGAGGGAGCCCCTGGTGATACTTTTTCCTTTTTTTTTTTTTCGCTGTCAGCTACCCGTGAGCAGCGAGCCATACTCTGGAAGGTCAAGAGTGGGTGCAGTGCAGCTGCTGAATAAGCTCCTGCACTTGTCCCCTTAGAGTCGTGGAAATTGGGAACCAATGAGTTTCCTCACCAAGAAGTCACACTCAGGCTATTTAGCTATTTAATAATCATCAACRGCACCTATCTTTCAAAAGCCTGTTGTACACATAAATGGCAATAAATACATTATACAGAAAATATCCCACTTTTTTCACTTTATTCCATGTAAGCCTGCTACATGGTTTATACCATATCTATTATAAATGGGAAGAAACATACATTAGGCAGATCAGATCATAACAAGAGTTACTTAACGGCAGTCAGCAAACATGCTGATTTTCTTAATAGTGTTCCATGACTTGTAATCCAGATAGGTATCAACAATACACACATTTAAGATAAYACATGTTCTTCCATGGCCACTATTTCATAAACTCTGGATAAAGTCACAACCTAAGAGAAATTGATGTCTGCATCAGTTGAAGAGAAACTGATGTCTGCAGTAACTGGAGTTTGATCAGAGTGTCAACCAGTCAGTACTTGAGAAGAACATAGCAAAACAAAAATCCTCATCATTTTGCTGTATCCCGGTTTGATTTTGTGGGGTTTTGTGAGGTGACATGAGTCAGTTAACCTAAAAGGAGGCAACATGCTAATTTTCTTCTCTTATCATCATCTTATCATATGGAAGGAATCAGCTATCCAAATGCTGACTGATTAAACTGCGTTGCTAGCATTCGACCTACATCAGGAACAAATTTGATTCAGGGGATGTATTATTCCTTCAAATGCTGGAGTATGCCATTTTTTGATATGTGGGTGTGACTTCAGAACATTTACAGAGAAGCCAGCTGGGAAAGGGAAGAGCATAAGCTATTCCAAGCATCACAGATATATGGCATTCATATACAGCATAAAATACAGAAGCAATGTGAAAAAGTCCACCTCATCATTCCTTAAGGACGTGGTAGTTCTACTGCATGTATAAAACATATATCTATTCTCTGATGCCAGTGCAAGTATTGARGTAATATATTTTTAATCTTCAACACAGGCATATTTATTAGCAGAGTTAATAAGAGRTTCTTGGTTAGAACATACTACCTGTTGTTAAAATCTAAGGATTAATATTGTGTTGCATGTCTGATTAGAATTACTTTCCCATAAGATTTGCTATACCAAGTTATTTACATGGTCCACTAGGTCTGGTGTCCTGCCAGATGGCGATAAATAGATGGCCAATAAATAAATTTTCACTGAAAAAAATTAATTCTAGGATACTATCTCATTCCAATATCCATTATACACCTTGATACTTGTTCCAGTACAGCACATGGAAGGAAACATTTCCTCCCAGCCTTTGCAGGCAATTAGTTTACGTCCTGAAACTTGGCATTTGATAACCCTTATCTGCCAGGCACAGCTACAAACACTGTTATCGGAGATTCTTCCAGGATTACAACAGCCTTATCACATCTCTGATTATGATAAGGGAACAATATAGCATTCAGAGCCCTCAACAGTAATCTGGATGAATTTGATTTTGGTAATAAGAACATGATAAAGAAGCATGTTCTCCTACCCCCAATCACTTGTAAATACGTAAACTAATAATTAATTATCTTTCATATTATTTTTCTAGACTTCTGTTAACAAAGATTTTCTTTGAGATGTAGGTCTAGCTTCTCAGATACATTCAGTTCAGTTTCCAGACACTTGGTAAATACCCAGAGGAAGGGCTTTTTTTCTGTGATGTGTCTCCCTCAGTCTGAATCAATTAACTGCTACAAATGTGAAAAATATCCATTTCACCATGGTTTTGAACTTTTCAAATCTTTCCACTTGGAAGATCAGAAACAATCCAGTCAGATTGTTTGCCACCTGGCTCCTCCACATCTTTTTTTTTTTTTTTTTTTTTTTTTTTTTTTTT